>NC_088358.1:21725000-22037500 GCF_036884655.1 Musa acuminata AAA Group | reverse complement strand
AAAGAGTGTAGTGCCTTCTTTAAATTAGCATGAACAGAAAAAGCAAGACTTCCATCTTCGGCAGCAGCAGAACTTTTCTGCCATCCAGTGACAGAGGAAGAATTAACTTCCAACTGCTATGAGGAAATGGCTCACATGATCATTTGGAGGGTCAAATCCAAAAAAAAAGAAAAAAAAGAAAACAATAACTAGAAGAAGCAACAGTTGTTAGCACTAATCAACCGGTTGGGGGATCTCTTTGAAAAGATCGAGAATGGGAAAATTTTGATTCAACCGTTTCAAAGAATCTTCGGAGAAGACATTTCTCATGGCCAGATCTTTAGCCAATTCCATGGCCTCAGCTTTATGGCCAGCATAAGCAATACCTTCAACCAGAATAATATAGGTAGTTTCATTGGTTCGACATCCTTTGTCCACCATCTCCGCAAGTATATTAATTGCCATATCAATCCTCTGAACTTTGCACAATCCGAGGAGAACCGTATTGTATGTGATAACCATTGGCTGGAAACCACTACTCTCCATATCCCTCATCAGACCAATGGCCTCATTTACCATCCCATCCCTACACAAACACGAAATCAGGACATTGTATGTAACCTCATCGGGGTCAACTCCCTTATTGATCATTTCCGAGACCATCTCAAGAGCCCTCGAACGGTTCCCGCTGTTCCAAAGTCCTCCTATGATCACATTATATGTGCTAACATTTGGGGAACAGCCTGTCTCAGCAAGCATGTCCAGAACTTCCAAAGCCTGATATGGATTTCCGCTCTTGCAGAGAGCCGACAGGATCGTGTTGTAATTCACTATATCTGGTAGACAACCATTAGAGATCATATAGTTCATGAACTCTATCGCCAGATCCAATTTACCATCCTTGCAATAAGCAGAGATCAAGGGGTCATAGCTATAAGCGTCAGGCTTCAGTCCCCTTCTGATCATGTCCTTGAGCAATTGCTTTGCTCTCTCAACCTTGCCTTCATGACACAGAGAATTGATCAAAACACTGTAGGTGACATTGTTGGGTTTCAGACCTCTTTCAAGCATTTCACCGATCAACTTCTCTGCGTCCTCCCATCTCTTTCGACTCAACAACCCACGAAGCAAGATGTTGTACGAAATCACGTCCGGGTCGCAACCTCTCGACGGCAGGCTCTTCAGGAACTCATGGGCCGCGTCCACCATCCCTTCCTTGCACATCCCGCGAATGATGGCATTGTACGTGTAGTTGTCAGGTCGAAGCCCCTGCGACACCATCTCGTCCAAAAGCTTCATCGCGTCGCCGATTCCACCTTGCAGCAACGCCGCCTCTATCAGAATCGTGAACGTGATCACCGTCGGCTGGCACTTGTCGTCCAACAGCCGGTCCAGAGCCTCCAACGCCAGATCCAGCTTCCCCCTGCTGCAAAGACTGCCGATGAGGATGTTGTACGTCACGATATCAGGCGGGCAGCCCCGGCTCTTCATCCGGCCGAGTACCTCGATGGCCGCCTCGATGCGGTTGGCCTTGCAAAAGCCGCTGATTAGGGCATTGTAGGCAAAGACGTCGGGCTCGCCGTGGTCTTCCAGGATGTCCAACACCCTGACCGCCTTGTCGAGCTTCCTCGAACCAAACAATCCCTTGATGAGCTTGGTGCAGAGGATCACGTCGGGCTTGTACCCTTTGCCCACCATGTACTCGAGGAAGTAGAGCGACTCGCTGAACTTTCCAGCTTTGCAGGACCTGTTGAGGAGCTTCACGTAGTGGGATTCCCCGGAATCTGGGATTTGAGGTCGGGAGGCTTGGGTTCCTGAAGAAGCCCTCGCGACCTGGTGGCGCTGTGGCGACGGGACACCTGGATTCCGGCACCCGTAGGCGATGGCATGGGGGGCGACGGGATTCATGCGGGGGGTGGATGAAGGCAGGCACTGGTGGAGGAAGACTTCATGCAGAGCGTTCATCGTGGCATCTGTGAGCATGACTGAGCTCACCGAGAGGGGCAGCAGTTCAAGCGTTGGAGGTGGAGGATATAAAGAGTTCCGGATAAGGAACATTTGTTGGGGAAGTAGCCGCAGCGAGATGCAATAGTATCAACCATTCAATTGGACCGTATCTGATTCATCTGCTGATCACTGCTTTGTGCGGCTCAATGTGATACCCAAACCATGTGACGCGAGCATAGTCGGAATAATAATCTTCATGTTTTGACATTAATAATTCATAAGATTTTCCATGGGAAAATAGTAATACTGTTCTTACTACAATATTTATGATACAATTAGAGTTGACTTAGAGAAAACAGTCAACCAAACTAACAATGACACATCAGTTTACAGATATGATTGACTTTTTTAAGGGAGCAGTATCATAAAATTAGAGATTAATAGCTGAAGATAACACCTTAAACAGTTTTCCTGTGGTAGGCAGTCAATTTAGTAGACTTTCCCAACATGTATTTTTTCCTGAGCAAGTCTTCAGCAGAATGGGTTTCAGATCTTTGACTCCCTTGATGATCTCTTCATGCTTGGATTGTTGAGGCAGGAAGAACTGTGAAAAAGGGAAGTGGACAAATGACAAAATCAAACGTCATGATGATGATTCAACATAAGGTTTCTCAATGCAACAACAGATCTGGAAATGAAAATAATCGTCATGCATGGACCTTCAAAATCCACAGTAAATATGAAGCGCCATATCGTGCTTGATCTTGTGTATCATCAAATTCATCAGGTGAGATGTTCAGGCAGGATTTTACAAGCTGCAGCTCTTTAGCAAGAAATTTTTCGATTTTGGAGCTAATAAGATTGTCATCAGGATCCAGGATGACTGCTCCTTCGTTGGTCGTGAAGTGTTTTATCCAACATTGAGAGAGGAACCGGCGATGGATCCATAAGGCCTTGAAAAAATATCCAAACGAAATGAAATTATGTTGTCTGAAAACTCATAAATTTTAACTATGGTTTCATAAAAATCATAAAACCTTTATTGCTAAGAGAGCAACACAAACATTTACAACAATGTGGCGATATTGAATATATGAACCAAACCTCTCTTCCAATATAGCGAGTTAAGAGCAACTCATTCCATTCGAGCTCTTCCTGAAAGGAAAAAAAGATAATTCGCAGTTTTTTTATCTTATTGCAATAGTTAAGAAAACATCATTGTGTCTTAGTAAGGAACAAGAAAGCAAATTTGTGGCATTAGGTGTCATGAAAATGGCAGAGACAACAAAATATTAGGCCATGTGGATATGAAATTTGAGCGGTGAGGATGACATGAATTATGTAATTGTAACCGATATGCAACTAAAGCTGATGCAAATTTAACAAGATAGTATGCAATAAAAATCAACCGGTAAATGTAGTACTAAGTTAACAATGCATATGGATTATAGCTGAGACAAGTTAAAGAATAAGCTAGCAATATCAATTACTACAGTTATAAATTACACTTCGTTTGACAAGCATTGCCTATGACACTTAACAAACCAAGAAAGCAACCAAATGACAATCATCCAAAGCATGTTCAGCTCAGCAGGTTGAATAATCTCTTTCAAGAAAAAAAAGCTGCAGTAACCATATACATGGCAAAATTGGCAGTAAGAACATGTTGATCAATTGGAGTTGAGAGTTGCTTGTAGGCCACCCAAGAATAGGATGTGGCTCAAGTAAAACTATAACTGAAATGAGTGACATTCTGGACAGGATCATATACTGTTGATACTGGAGTCAGAAGTTGATGGTACTGTAATGAATCAGATGGGATGTGGCAATGTGGTTTTGGGATGCAAAAGGTGTTGCTGCAGTGTCATTGTTGGTGGTTGCATTATCTTAGTAAAAAGGGGTGTCAGAAAATTTTACGGCTTTAGATAAAACCAATTGAATAAGGCATGAATGAGGTAATGGCTTAAAAAGATGTCAACAGTAAAATCTTCAGAAAGAAGAGAAAGAAAAAGGCAAAGAAAGAGTAAAAACAAAAAGGAATATGATTACTTTGCCCAAGAGGAATTACATCACAGGCTTTAAAATTTTAATGAATTCCCGGGAGATCAAAATGCCCTTTCAAAATACTTCTAATGCTTTTCTAATCTAATTGCAACTTGGATTTGAAAGTAGACCCAATGCCTAGACTAGCTAAAACAAATAAAAACATAAAAACATAATTGAAACAAACTGATAAAAGTCCTTAAATAACTAAAAAGTTAGCATCAACTCCTCATAGCTAACTAGCGTTGACAAGCACCAAACTCCTCACCAGCCTCTATCGTGCATCGCCAATCCATTGATCCTGATACTGACATCAGCTTCTGATACTGATATTAGCTTCTGATATCAGCAACAGGGATACGGTGGAGTCCTTGCTGTGCATCACTAGAAAAAAAAGTATACATATAGAAAAAGCAGCCCACTCAACGAGGGTACTCCTAGAGCATGGGAACGGTTGATTGTTTCTATTATTTGGACTCGCACTAAGTTTTGAAATAACACTCCACCAAGGCCCACTGCCCTAATCAAGAATACTAAGCGTGGACTCCTTTATGTGAAAACAAGAGAAGTATAGAGTTAGAACAAATTTACATGCACTTGGTTTGACTTCAGTTCCTAGAAAGATCATGGTGAGAGATTCACTTTAACTCCTATTAGTATCTCATGAATGTATCTGTTTACCAAAAATTAACACCACAAGGAATTTTTCAATTCTCATTTATCCTCAATATAAAGAAAACATGATCTAGCATGACCTAAATGAAAGAAATTCACCTTCCAAATAAAACAAACATCAAACTTGCAATCGGTGGAAGCTTCACCATGTTTCAAATGATTGCCCTCTAGCAAGTTAAGCATCAATTGCTGCAGTCAAGAAGACTAAATCAGTGCAAGTGTATGTATTGCTTAATATCTGTATAAATAAATAAATATATATATATATATATATATATCATTCAATTATGATGATGTTCAAAGAATCAAGTGGACGTATATAAATTGATGTACTAACTATCAACAGAAAGATTACACCACCAGTCCTTGAACTTTGTGGCAAATTTCAAATGGGTCCCAAACTTCAAATCTTTTTTGTAATTGACTTCCTAAACCATAATTATAAAAAGATTCATTTGGCTGTACAATAACAATTAATTTGCAAACATGGCATAAATATTAACAAAAAAATGTTATCCAACATGCCCATGTTCCCTGAATTTTGTCTTGAATCATATTGGGAATGTCAAATAACTTTTCTCACTGATGTTTTTTCGAGTTGGCAAGCCAATTTTTAAAGTGAAGGCAAGTAAACTTTCCGTCAATGATTATAAATGAAAGCAAATGGTAGGACTTGATTGAAAAGTTAATTAATAATTTTAGAAGACAATTTGGCCAAATCGGGACCAAAATGAAAATTACCACATGGTATAATGACTAGTGTTGTAATTTACCTAAACATACATAATACCGAAAAATTCATAATTAAGAAGGCTAATAATGCAAGGATTAAAACACATTATGAAAAAGCTTACTCTACGATAGTTGAAACAGCAATTATCAGCAACATGCAGCTCTGCCCATTTTTTTGATTTGTCCAACTCACCAAGCACCTGCAATTATTTCAGTGCATACTTGACAATTTGCACATTATATCTTGATAATTGCTGTAAAATTCAATGCTTGAAAACAAATGGCGAAAGTTTCAGCCGTTCACTGAAACTAGGTACACTAAAAATCAAAGAATCTTTACCATTTTAGCATACAAAACAACGTAAGATTTTGTTGATGTTAGAACAAAATGCAGTTACTTCACTGGTCAATCATATAACCTCCAACATCAACTCAACATCACTTTATCTAGAGTAAAGAAATAAGTGCTTCATGCATATAATTAACCAAGTATCATCATGTTAACATATATCTTGGTAATACTTGATTATACATTTATTTTATTTTATTTTATTTTTATTTTTTTGGTGATACTGAAAAGTACAGGTTCATATATGGCTAGCTATCTTGATACAATACTGGTCCAAGACCTTGTTGAAACCAGTATTGGACCAGCATTATGAATCATGATATCAGCATCCCTACCACAATAACATAATTTTGTAATCAAGCCCTCTGTTACCTATAAAAATTGAAAATCAGCTATAATCTAACCTGAACTCTTTTCATGTAAGATATAAGCCAACAACGGTGGGTCCATGCACGATAATTCATCTTTGATTTCTGCAGACATACAAGAATTGAGTTAGCATAGCATAAATAAGGAAATTATGCTATCAAATCTATTGTTCATGCCACAACATATTCATAAATCATATGACAATTAAATACTACTGAGGTCCATGAATATTATACATGGCTTCTAATATATGACATTTAAGGTGAATCAGCCAATTAAAAGTTAAACAAGAAAACAAAATTTTGCTCCCATACATAAGAATTAAATCTAAAAGAAAATGAAACAGATAGAAACCAAGCTCTATATTATTTTCGCAAAAAACTGCACCAAACAAAAATGATCATGCAAGGGATATGCCTAAAAACTTCTGTGTGAGGGTCAAAGAGGACTCGATTGTCTGCTTGTCAGACAAAATTGATGAGAAAGACACCTCAAATCACCAGAGCCATAAATCAGATTGGTATTTTAGACCTAAAGACAGTGGTAGTGCATTGTGGAGCAGTTGGCCAGATCACAAAATGGAGCCATCACTTGGCAGCTTCTTTTTCTTCTTCCCCTCTTTTTCTGTTTTTCTATTTTCTCAGTCTTCTTCTCCTTCCTCCTCTTCTTTTTCTTACTTTTCTTTTCTTCTTCTCTATCTGTTGCTTTTGCAGCAGACCCTTTTCTTCTTTTCGTTGGCTTCTTTTTCTTTATTCTATTTTCCTTTCTGTGCAGAGAAAATGATGTGGGTGAAGGAACATAGAAGATCTATTGTGCCACTAGTGGTCATGTTGTGCGAAGGAACATAGAAATCAGGGCAGTGGCGCTAAGGCACTCAGGGCCTTTTTTATCTTTTTATTTTTATGATGTCAAACCTTAGAGGACAAGATTGTGCTCATTACTTGGTTGTATAAGCTTGCAATTTAGACTTTCTGTCTGCTTAATCTGTATGACACTAGTCTGGCTCAACTTAGACAGCCTAGCTTCTACGGTTTAGTAGCAAACAGAACAGATCAATTAGTTTGTTCTGGTCCCTATGCAACCTCAATCTAGTTATAAACCCAAACAGCTCAAGGGTCTGGTTGTCCATTTTTTGGATCAGATCAGCCAATTCACTGGTACTAATTAACTACGATTAGGAATAAGCAGGTAAGGAAATAGGATTACATTCCATAAATATTGGTCATATTACTTAATTTGTATTAATGGTGTCTAGTTAGCTATTAAATCAACTATAATGGAGAGAACATCATGGACAAGAGTTAACCAACTTAGAAAAGAAAAGGCAATTATTTAGGAGAATATACCTCTGCTATTTTCTCCACAAGATCAGATTCCTCCCTAATAATATCTTGTAAGTTCTGACACTTCTCTCCCAGTATCTTAATAACCCATCTCCTGTAACCCCCAGAAAAACATTTCTTATTCAAACTAAATTGAAAACTAGACCATTCTGAACGATTAAATAAAAATACATACAATGTATGCAGCCTATGAAGCATAAATACATATATCATATGTTGACAAGACATGACATGGATAAGCCAATACACCAAAACTTGAAAAATTAGGAGCAATACAGCATAAATATCACAAGTTCACAACTATATGTATATATAACAGTTTGGCATTTATTTATCTTAGAAAAAGTATTCATATATCGTGATTTATGATAAATAACAACTGACTAAAACTCCTAACCTCTTCATGTTAAAAAATATTATTTTAGTAACAGAACATGTCAAGAATATAGAAGAGATGATAAGAACCTATAAAAATATAGTAAAATCATTCCAATAATTTTTACAAGATTTACACTTAATACAAACAAAAAAAAGAACTTATCTATTCATATATCCATTTCCATAATCTAGAAGTATTCGAGTAAAAAAGGAATTCTCCCTAAAAGTTATCCTATGTCCCATAAGCAATCTTAAAGGACCAGTCTGTTTAATAGTTATTTAAAAATAGATGCTACAAGGAAATTTCCAATAAGAACAACAAGCAATTTCAAGTATCCATATTTCATGAGTAATAACTAAACAAACACATTGTTCAGTTGGTCTTGATATAGAGGAAGCAAAAAGGTAGTGGTGTTCTTCAAAGGGAGGGATTATACGAGTTTGTCTCATTCCTCTACCAAACAACTTTGGCTCATTACTAACCCTCAATTATTATGCACCAAGCAAAGTTGGACAAAGTAAATTAATGGAGTTGCACTAGTAGAATCATAGATTTTAAAGGAGTTACACATAGTTTAAAACTTAAGGAGGCCTTCCAATGGGATTAGACATGGGTACCTTGATACCTTGAGTACTTCTTTGAATAACTAGTGGTGCTTGCAGGTTAATCCAATTTTGAAATGGAAAACAAATGAATTTGATACCTGAAAAGAATTCTGGTAGCATGAGTCAATGGCTATGTTAAACTTAATTATTTGGCAAATTTTTCTTTTCTTCAAAAGAAACAACTACAACCAAACGCAATAAGTAATCACGTATTTCCAAATAAATGGGTGGTATTTGAATACACAATTAACTATCACCTTCCATGTTTAACAGATATAGGTTCTCCAGATAATAGTGTCTAACATTGACAATAATAGTTCTTTTTATCAAATCATGGAATGATGAACTGGAGGCACCATTATTACATATGTAATAGATTACCTATGTATCTATTACAAAACTGATTAGGATTATAAAAACATGTAAAAGAATTGGATAAATTTACTTCTATTTATTCTTTTGACTTTTGGAATTTTATTATAAACTTTAATTTTTTAAAAACCAAACTTTTGGTTAAAGTAAAACACTATCAAGTCCTCTGATCTGTCAGAAAGACTTTAGAGATCTTTTACGCATACAAAGAGTTGTACATCTTTGTTTTTATAAATATTGGTGTTTCTATCCATGCATACTAAAATGCAAAGAAAAAAGAAAAAGATTCTGTTTTGGATAAATTTATAGATTCAAAATTAGTCTTTCTAATTAGTTTCATCAACAGAAAGAAAAAAAAAAAAAAGAAAATTACTATTGCAAAGAAATGCCAAACCATATGCATTAACATACATAAAATATGTTCAGCTAGATATTTGTTGAATAACAATATTTTGATTCATTAACATCGAATCGTTTGTTTGATTGGACCGAAAAAAAAAACAAAAAAGGAACCTTAAAGCTTAGAACTCCTACAGTGGAAAATGAACTAAAGGTTACCTTTGACTCCAGGCATAATCACATTTTGGCGCATATGCAAGAATAAGTGTGGAGAATCGGAGCTCCTCCAAAAACAGTGAAATCTCAAGTTTCCTAGAAAGCACTAATCTCCTGTAAAGACACAAACTACTGATCAATAACATTTTATTTACCTTGCTAATGTATGCTCCTCTATACAAGCACATAATCCCTACATCTTACACAATATAGTCTATGGAGACTTCAGATTGTTTCATCTTTGTATATGTTTTGCAAAAAATTCCATGTTTACAATGGGAAGAAGTTTAGTCCATTTATTTCACCAAACACTCATGTTTGTGTATGATGTCTATCAAAATTTGGTCAACAAGTTGGCACCAAGGAAGACATAGAATGACAACTGACCTGCAATTCCAAGCACTGGCAAAGTTGAAACTTAAAATCAATAAGGCCTTAGTGTGTTTTAGTATCTCATTTTCCAGAAGATGATCTAAGTTTGCTCCAGAAGTTACACTACAGAAAGCACCGCTGTTCAGAGATAAGTTGATAGAGGCTTTATATCTTCTGGATACATCCATATACGCATGCCGAGCAGCAACACATAAATGACAGAGCACATGTGTGGAGATTGCCAACTTATGATCTCTATTCCAAAAGGTTGTCTTGTCATATTGGACTGTATTTGACTCTGTAATACTCGTCTCAATGTTACCATCAGCTAACCGAACTGAAGTTGCGAGTGTGGGAGAGGAACTGCTTGAATCCTCATCAAGAGATGCAAACTGGGATGGGTGCAAAAAGCCTATTTCGTCACTGCACAGAGTAGCAGCAAACCCAAAATGCATGATCATTAAAAATGTAAATTTATAAACATGTGATAAAAAGAAAAAAAAAACATCCCAAGCCCAAAAGCACTAAATAGTTATTCCACCAGAGGACCCATATTAAAGAGCATTTTATAAAGTACAAAGAAACCTAGTCTTTACATATCACACCCAAGAAGTTTAAAATATGGTTCAGGCTGGGATTTACCAATCCAATGGCTGACTATGATGCTAATTAGACGGTTTTACCTGGTTCGGTCTGGTATAACATCATATTAGGCTTACCAGGTGGAAAATAGACTGGTACCAAAATGCTTACTGATTGGTATCAGTATGAACTTTTTTTTTTATTTTTTTAACAGTTATTTGTCCTTTTTTCCTTTTTTCTTTATATTTTTCTCAAATGCTCTCTCTCTCTCTCTCTCTCTCTCTCTCTCTCTCTCTATTTTTCTCTCCTCCTCGCTCGCTCTGTCATGCTGTCATCACAATCTCCAACTCACCACATAGTTGGTGTCTCCTCCTCATTCGTGTCATCACCTCATCCTCCTCCTACCGTTAAGCCTCATCCTCTTCCTCCTCATCTTGCCCTCTTTTCTCCACCGACCTGTACTGAGCATCAGTATGTCGACTGTACTGTTATTGCACCAGTGTGGTCATCGACCGAAATTAGCACCAGACCAAGATTTTAAACCATGGTCACACTTAACCTATTTATCAATTACTACATGGTTTCCTGAAAGTTTGGTGCTGAAATGATATTTGGCACGGAAAATTTGTCATATGATGCTGCAAGAAAAAGGGAACATTGCTGAGCTTACATAAGCTTATCTTCTTCCAAAATAACTTCGAATTGCTCTAGTAGATTCGTCTCGTATCCTCCTGGAAAGCTTGAATCCTTCTCCATTATTCAAACCTTCTGTCTCTAGAAACTGAAAGGAAACAAACTAAGAAATATGGGCTCATAATATATACATATATAGGAAAAGGGAATAATGGACACTGGCCTGTTCGGTGCCATCTTTTTAAGAACAGTTTTCTGCTATTTAGAAAACAGAACAGAAAAAGGTTGTTTTAGTAAGTGTTTCTTGTTTTCGGTCTTTCACAGACTCCCTCCTCAAAACAGTGACTGCAAAGAAAAGCTAAAAAAACACGACGACACTCGCAACCAACTTTGAAGATTTGACACATTGGCAAGCTAAATTATACAGTAAAAGATGAGGGACGACATAAATCGTTACTCCCAATTTGCACACCAACTGATGATATCTCCAGTCAGAAGAAGAAAGATGAAGGACAGCTGTTTGGGCTTGTTCATAGAAAACATTTCGCAACTGTTCTTGGGATGGTCTCCTGAAAGTACCTCTAACCTATTTCCTAGAATCAAAATAGCCTATAGTTCGTCCGGGTATCGTTCTCAAACCCCATCGCGATTGTTGAGCCACATGATACAGACACGAAAGATGATGTCGTTTGATGCAGACGCCACAGTGGCAAACGTGGTGGTGTTGTTCCGCTGCTAGCTTAGACAAGAGGAGACAAGGGAACACATCTCCCTGGCGTAGGGCACAGGGACTTTGCCGATGCAAGGCCAGAGGAGGAAGGGAGAGAGGAGACAGCTTACCAACAACGGGTCGACAGATCAACGCGTGCCGGCAGCCAATCGCGGACTTTCGTCCGAGGAAAGAAGGAACGCGTATCGGCAGCCAATCGTCGCCGTGCGTCGGGGGGAAGGAGGCGCATGCCAGTTGGGTAGATTCTCGTGGGAATAAGGGAACACAAGGGAACACATCTCCCTGGCGTAGGGCACAGGGACTTTGCCGATGCAAGGCCAGAGGAGGAAGGGAGAGAGGAGACAGCTTACCAACAACGGGTCGACAGATCAACGCGTGCCGGCAGCCAATCGCGGACTTTCGTCCGAGGAAAGAAGGAACGCGTATCGGCAGCCAATCGTCGCCGTGCGTCGGGGGGAAGGAGGCGCATGCCAGTTGGGTAGATTCTCGTGGGAATAAGGGAACACAAGGGAACACATCTCCCTGGCGTAGGGCACAGGGACTTTGCCGATGCAAGGCCAGAGGAGGAAGGGAGAGAGGAGACAGCTTACCAACAACGGGTCGACAGATCAACGCGTGCCGGCAGCCAATCGCGGACTTTCGTCCGAGGAAAGAAGGAACGCGTATCGGCAGCCAATCGCCGCCGTGCGTCGGGGGGAAAGAGGCGTATGCCAGTTGGGTAGATTCTCGTGGGAATAAGAAATCCTCCATCTAAAATTTGTTTTCTAGTTTTTGGTTTTGGAAACAAATTCCGGCCATTATTCTCATAGTTTGAAAACAAAAAGTAACTCAACTATTTCTTTATTTCCTTTGGATTTTTTCTTTTCATATATATCCTTTAAATATCTAAATATGCTCCTAATTAGTCTTTCAATATACCGCAGTCAACCCATTGTACCTATAAGTATTAGTAGAAATTGCCTTAAAAAGGTATTGTAACATTAAATACTTTAAATCAAGAATTTAATTTCTAATGCTACAAACGGTACGTACCAATCCGGTATGCAGATCGCTCGCTACTGAGTAGCATTAGCTTGGGTGCATCGAGGGAGAAGAGGAAGAAGGTGCTCAAAGAAGAAAGAGAATCGATAAAATCTCAATATTTTTCGATCCGACGCTATCCTCTCTCAACGATCTCGATCTAGGAGGTAACGGAGAGGCGACGACTCGACTTCTTCTTCGCTGCATTCTTCGTAGAAAGCCAGAGATGCCTGCGGCCTTCGTCGTATTCTTTGTCGAAGGCTAAAGACGTCTTTGTCGAACACCACATATAAGGAGAAAATCATATTTTTCTCCACGTTTGACGTGACAACAAGAAGAAAAGAAGGTGTACGTGGTCGTTGAGACAACATACACCTTTTTTTATATTATATTATATTATATATATATATATATTCTTTTATAAATATATGTAGTGAAAGAGAAGTACAATATTGATGATTTGAAACTGTAGTTTCATATCGTATTGATGTTTTATCTCCTCTTTCACTACATGTTTTTATAAAAGAATAAATATTTGAAAAGTTATTAGCAAAATTTGAAAAAAAAAAAAGTCGAAAATTGTTTTATTATTGTTGATATTCTATAGTATAAAAATATTCTCAACCAAGAAAAAAGAGGTGTCTTTTGTTCATATTTTTTTGGTGCAATAAAAAAAACTGGGTTTGTATTGGATCAATTGGTTCTGCCGGTTCTTCAGAATCAATCTAGTTAGATCCAATTAAATATGCATTTTCTTACATATTTCCAATCCAATAATGGAATTAGAACAATTAAATTAGAACAATTAAACGTCTGGTTTGTAATTTTCCATTTTTCCCAGTGACTTCTTTCTTGTTCGAATGATCAGTTCGAAGAGGTCTCAGTGACACTGAGCAAAAATATAAGCATAATCTAAAGGAAAAACATGCTCCACTTTTTCTTATTTCTGAATCAAGCGAGACACAACAGAATAAAGTTATAACTCGGTGTTATGACGCTAAATCCACACTGATGCAATTTTATCTGAATTAATTTTCCTTACGTTCGATGCAATGAAGGGCAGTTCAAATCCCTATGCTGAATCAAATAATGTCCATGGTCTAACGCAATCCCATGATGACCACAATTGGAGATTCATTTACCACCCAAATATATGAGCAATTCATTTGAATGAATAAAATCACATATCAAAACACACCATATACTGAATCTTGTATACATTCTATTAAAAATGTCACTTGCTGATGGTCACAGCTATTATCTGTATAAATTGGAGTATTCTGCCAAATAATCTGTGACAGGAATTAATTCCTCCCATGTCAACTTTAGCCTAAAAAAACACATAGAGTAAGCTAATTTAAGCAGGGAAAATAACTAATGCAGCTTCTCCAAATGATTATAGAGTCTATAGTTTGTTAGCAAAAGAGAAAAGAAAGAGCCTTCGGGGTTAACAGCTATATTGCCCCTTAATAATGCTCAGAACAGCACTCAACAAAATCTTTAAAGGGGACAAATGGGCACAATACAATAGCAGAGTCTTAAGATTCCAACTATTGTATGGATATTGTCCCTTAATAATGCTCAGAACAGCACTCAACAAAATCTTTAAAGAGGACAAATGGGTACAATACAATAGCAGAGTCTTAAGATTCCAACTATTGTATGGATCTTGTCCTGTCATTATGCTGTATTAAGTCACTGTCACTGATCATAGTACGAGCAATGAATTGTCAAGTAAACTTCCACCTCCCGCATAAGGTTCTATATCTTCTATTTGAAAAGGAAGACTCAAAATTATCATATCAAGTGAACGAACACAATGTCCAATTGTGTTATTGTGAACGAACACAATAGCAGAGTTCCAACTATTGTATGGATCTTGTCCTGTCACTATGCTGTATTAAGGCACTATCACTAATCATAGTACGAGCAATGAATTGTCAAGAAAAGTTCCCCCTCCTGTATAAAGTTCTATATCTTCTATTTTTAAAAGGCAGACTCAAAATTGTCATATCAAGTGAACCAACACAATGTAGAATCATCATCTACTTCCTTGTCTTTGCACCTTTTCAGATAATGAAGTTGTCTCCGTAAGAGTAAAACCTGTTATGTACATGTACGAGTTTGTTAAGACCATTCATAGTACAGTTCATAAGAAATGGCATGCCAAGTCATGCAAGCTGTGAATAGCATCACCTAAGTTCCCTTTCAAGTATAGAATGCTTTAAAGAATTATTATAAAAATTGAGTACTTCAAGTTAGTATATGATACAAAGCAGAACTATTTCTGGGGTATGGATATATGGTAAGCAATCTGATACATCCATGTTTCATAGGTCAAGAAGAGTAACATTATGACAAGTTCTTACTAGGTTAAGCAAATATAAATACAAGCAAAAGTGTAAACGAAAATAGTAGAAATTTCATAAGTCAGCCATCTCATCCAATTCCAATAAGAGACACTTGATCCTATTTGACTAAGCCATCCTGGTTTGGCAAAATTTCTTAGCATTATGATAATAAATTAGTTGAAGTGGACTAATTAATCAAAGTCAATCAGAGTTGACTGATTTATCCAACTCTAGGCAATTTAATTGCCGTAAAAGTTAAAAAAAGAAATAAAAATACGGAGAATGGAAGTGAAGAGGAAACAGAAACAGAAAATAAGCAAAAAGGAAAAATGTCTCTGATTGTAAAACAAAGAAAATATTGTTTCTAAGAAGGGTCAATGTATGTAGTTTATCCCCTCAAGCAGATTTCCATGATTTTGATCCTGATTACCTTGATCACAAAGGAATAATCCTACCATAAGACCAACTCTCACCTTCTGTGTTTGGTAAAAAACGAACATGTGTTATGTAAAAGTTTATGTTAAATTTAAAATTTTAAGAACAAGAGATTCTAAATTTAGATATCGGGTACTAAGGTTGTGATCAAAGAGTATATTTTACTGTCACTACATGCTATGCATCCAGGTGATGGAACAAATGGCAGACATCCTAAAATTTATCTCCAAGTAAATTGTAAATGTTTTTAGATTTTTAGTTGAGTTATTCAGACCATTACAAAAAAATCAACAAAAGTCGTCACTCTTACTTGTTAGATCTAAAATGATCGAGTTGGATGTCCAACAATGAAATATAAACAAAGAACCAGTTCCAGATTTTGTACAACCTTAACCCATCATTCTAAATTTTTAAAAGATGATGTTGCCTAATCATATAAACCAAAAATAGAGTAATTGCTTTCAACATACATTTGAGAGAAGAAAGAATAAAGCAAAGAGAAGCCAACCTCTTGTTGAAGAGCATCAGGAAGATTTTCTGTTGAAACAAGGCATTGAATTTCAGACAACAAGCTCTTATCCTTAATGTCCAACCAGGTAGTCGGAGGTAAAGCCAACAATAGAACAGTTAAAACATCAGTGCTTGCAGGGTGCATCACAGTGCAATTATTCAGTGTGGAATTGCAACAGTACCCTGCTGTTGCTTTTGACACAGGTACAAGCATATCAACCTCATGTTGATTGCCACCTGAAACTACTGTCCCAGAGACAACAGTTGTAGATTTGTCATCATTAACTTTGAAGCATTTAATACATGTTCTGCTGCAAATTCCTGAACTAGATGTTAGTTCTCCTGATAATAGTGCTGCTCCTTGACAACAGACATTAGCTGCAATCTCTGATAACAAATGCTTTTCTTCTAGTTTGTGATTTGAGTTTGAAGAAGATAACAAGTCTGTTACACATTTAAATAGCTCAGTCTCATGAACTTGTTGCAGTATCTCTTCCTGTAATCCAGAATATTATGAGGGAATATCCAAAGAAGATATCCAAGATAGGGAAACAGGACGGAGCAGGGAAAGGAAGCAAGACCTTCGCAGCAAGCCGCTCTTTCTCCTCTTTACTTAAGCTAGATCCATTTTCCTCTTGTCGCCTAACTTCTAAAACCCATTTGATGAAACATCCAGCACATGCAGGTAAGGATTCCAACAGAATAAAAAGAACCTGGGGAACACTTTTTAGGTCCTCAGACTTCAAGAGTATAGGTACTTCATCCATCAAGTATTTTGCCATGGTCACCCATCTCTCATCTCTGCAGCTCTAAAGAGCATTCCGGAATTCACACAATAAAAATAATGAATCATTAACATGGTAAATCACATAACCGTTAGGTAATGAGCCTTCCATAAGGCCTAGATGATAATCCGGGTGACCAACCCAAGAAAAGCTCACATTTCACAACATCACAAGAGTTTTGTACTTATTTTTCGAAAAGTAACATTTCAATTATATCATGATTCTTTTATATTGGCATTGAGAGCATGCAAAGGCAATCTCACTAAATAATTTAGATGCTAAAATTATAATACACGTCATTATTTCTGGAAACCAAGTTATTTCTATGTATATGCATTGCAAGCACAAATCTATGATAACTTCTTCATACATATGAATATATATGAAGACACATTTATATATGGTGGTCCAAGCAAGCAAAGCCTAGACAACTGATGCTCATTTACTTTCTGAGAACCATCATGATCGACTGTGACAACTAGCCACGAAAGATCCATGATAACTTGAAATTTAACATTTGCAAGCAAGGGACATAATTTGGTGACATGGACAGTATACATAATTGTGACTGTATACTAGTTTAGATGTGACAAGTACAAAAGGATAATTCATAATTGCCAATGATCTATAGACCATCCTCATAATACATATCCAATTCTCTTTAGTGACTATTTATCCAAAGAAGAAAGCTCTATTAATTTTTAGTAAAGAAACAAAAGGAATGGAAAGATCAAATTCTTTACCAGTGTATAAAGCAAGGATGGCACTTTCTGATGGATTGAAATAAGCATAAACCTGGAAATTAAAATCTTAAGAGTCAATCGTAAAAAAGGTTCAAGGTTTACAATACACACTGAAAAAGGACTAAAAAGCAACTGTAGCCTTAAAGACAGAGCAAATACACTGAAAATAAACTCATTCAGGGTAGTATCTACCTGATCTAGAAAGAGGATTTTGAAAAATAAAGGAATATCAGTTAACTATATCAATTCAATTAAGAAAAAGATATATCATAGCATAGTAACTAGTGTTAGGGATATAAAAAGTGTGCGTAAAGAGTTCCTAGAACCATATGGTTGAACCATTATATCCTGATCTTTTCACATTGGAAATTGTGAACTTATTAGGCATCCAAGATAGACCTCCCATGGTATATGTTGTTATTTCCATGGTGCATGTCATTACTAATGATATTTGCTTGGACTGAAGAGACTTAAACTTGGATTAATTAAAAATTTCGGAGAAAAAAAAAGTTGACTCATTCTGTAATATTTTCTTATAAATGTCTATTTATTGATAATTAGCACATTCTTGTGGAATTCTTATTTGACAACTACAAATAAGATAATTCTTATTTATTTTAGTCCAAAAAAAAACTAACATTAAAACTTTAAAGCAGCAAATTCTTCTAAACTGGTTAAGGACTCAAATAAATAATGTACATGAGCCTTTATTTACATGACACTATACGAGATGTTAAATGTCAGAAAATCTTTTCAATGCCAACCAATAATGTTAATGCAACACCATTAGATAGGAAACTGATCAATCAATGCTCAATAATTTCACCAACTATTTGAAGTGTCCAGTAAGAACTTTTTGTTGTTCAAAATGAAAAAGCATGGAGAGACAGACTTTAGTAGCATCACCAAGTCAGAATAAAACATTGTTTCTATAACCAGGTTCAACTGTTTTAATTCAACATATCCATTGGAAGTATCCCACTTTAGGAATCTAATACACATAAAAGCAAGTTGAGATAACCTACATCAAGCACATCAGAAATGTCACATCTTTCCCCCTTGATTCTCATATGACTGAGTACTACCAACACATGTAAAGAAAAAAAGTAGCATCATGCAAACAAGAATTAGCACTCAAACATGTGCTTTCCACACAAAAAATAGTAAGTTGAAGATTATGTCAACCTATTTCTTTCAGTAATCCATTTTTTTAAAGCATTATCATCAAATTCAAATTGCTCCTTTTAAACTGATGGATAATGAGCACGTGAAAAGTTAAAAAAGTATACCCCCTAGGACGCCCAGTTGTTTTATCAATCGTATCCATGGCTTCCCAAAGAAGAGCAAGTGGAACCCAATGAGGAGGATATTTAAAACGAGCTACATCCAAAATAAGTGCCATATCACTTTCTGCATGATATCCACCAATTGGTGAAAAATGACCAGTTCCTGTCTGCATATGAATGAAAAAGAAAATGTCAGTTATTCTTCCAAGCATTGGAACAACAAATAAGCATATGGTAGAAGCACAAAATACTTGTAAACTTTCATAACCAGAGTATAGTTCATATCAGCTCTCATGGATAATTCTATATCAAATGTGAAGCATATAATTCTTATCTATGCAAACTGTATTAGACAGCAAGTTATTTTAAGATAATATTGAAAAGAAGTGAGGAGAACCACCAGCAAATATGGTGTAGTCAACATCTTAGAAAGCACATTGCTAGATGCAAATAAAGGCAGCATTTCAAGGCCCCAGAAAAGGACATCCAACATGGAAAGACATAGAAAGCAAGATATTGCGTTCAAGTACATTTCTAAATACAAATAAAGGCAGTATATGAAAGTCCCAAAAAAGCACATCCAAGATGGAAAGACATAGAAAGCAAGGTACTATTGCTTTCAGAAAGCATTATTTGTATTATTCAACATGTTGAGTACGAAACCAATTTTACATTCTAACCCTTAAATTCCCAAATAAATGTTGGATGGTATCTTAAGATTCAGAAGAATTTTATATCTTTCAACTATGTTCCCTGACTATAGAATGTCAACATGTGAGCTGGTCTCATACAACATCCCACCAGCTTGAGGCATAGCCAGGGCCTATTTGGCTCTCAATCAGCAACCCAACTCGATCTCATACACCATCCAACCTATTTGGCCCTAAATCAGCATTCACGACTATCACAAAGACCCAAAAGGAGTTGACACTAGCCAGGGCCTATTTGGCTCTCAATCAGCATTCCCAACTATCACAAAGTCCCAAAAGGAGTTGACACAGCTTAGTTCAACATTCTACAGTTTGTTACAGCCCTATAGGTTATAGCACATAAATCGAATATGATGCAGCATAAAGAAGCTTAATACAGCTTACTGTGACCCCAGGCTTAAGAAAGAAAAGGAGGCCTTCTTATCTATGAAAAGGAAGAAGACAGCAGCATAATCATAGCTTGAATAGCATTGAAGAAATCCTTTCTCAAGAAACATAGTCGAGTTAGAAGCAATTCTTTCTCAAGACTCTCCTAGTCGAGTCGGAAATGGAGAGGGCTGATCAATCCTCCTCATTCAATTCTAGCAGTGATATTTTATCTATTATTTTTGTTTTAATTTCGTAATTATATTTGTAGCTATCTAGACTTGTTTTGAGAATGTTTGGTGAAAAATCCTATATTAAACAAGTCTTTCAAATTTTGAGCACCCTTCTAAGTTTCAATGTGAGTGGAGATCGATGCAATGATGAAATTAACACTTTTTGTCTAGAAAGAGTAGACACAAACAACAGCAGCAAAATGAATATTACCCCAAGTTCTGCGCTAGATGAAGTTCAGAAGACTGTTGTCATAGGAATCAGTCAATTCCTTGTTGCTAATGATGAAGTAATCATAAAATTCAATGTCATGAATTTATCTTCTACAACAACTCTGACATTTGACATCCTCAAAATGTGGAGCCAAAAAGAAATGTGCAAAGATCAATGACATAATTGTGCAACACACTCCCATACCTCCACACTGTAATAAGATGGATATATGGGGAACTGTTACAATCTGGCCCAATCTTAAAAAACTGCCTGTCATTCTTAATAATTTGCAGGACATATTTAGCAGTAAAAAAAGTATTCCTGACTAAAAAAAGCCCAAGTAGGGTCCAACACAGCTTGGTTCAGCCATCTACAACTTGATACACATCGTACTTCCCGCTTAAATTGTTTGAAAAAAAGAAACTAAAGACAATCATGTTAACTTTCTACAAAATGACAATATGCGAGTGCCAAAAAATGTCCCTGAGCCTTTGTATGCTAAGATAATTGTTTAGGTAACTATTTATCTTTTACAGATACATCCAACAGAATACCCAGATATGGTACAATATAAGGTTCCCATGCATCGAGGTCACCAAGAACTTCTAGTTCTGGATATTTTTGCAAAAGAAATCAAAATTACAGTGGAGTAGCAGCACTATCTTACTGAAATTTCTTAACAAGATAATGGGAGACATTAAAAAGCTGTCACTCAATTATTTATCTGTATGAAGCAATCACTGATGCAGAGCTACAAGTCACAAGTCATAAAACTGATTTAATAAGAAAAAAAAAAATTGATGGCCTACCCATATGCACTTCTGTGAACAAGCTAGTATTGCAACTATAACATTAAAATGTAGAAAACTTGCATTTAACACATATCTTCTTTCCCAGATAAAGTCATTTGCAGTTCCTTGAAGGCAATATTATGTAAGTATGTCAATGGACCTTCCAACCTAAGATAAGGCAAACATTCAAAAGGGAAATGTTTGCAAGAAAAATTAGGAAGAGACCTGGTTGAAAGGTTTCCTGTGATATGATACTATCAAGTGACAATCTTCCGAGGAGGTGCACTTAATAACATGAGCACGAAAATCATCAATGGTGCTTTGGTTTGTCCGAAAAGCTTTAACCTCAGCTCCAGCACACTGAGCCAAGCAAGCAACCGTCCCGAATGTGATACCTTCAGCTTTAATTTTCTCCAAAGGTTCACAACAGTCCAACATGGACTCATCATACCATCTCCAAGGACCTAAAAGGTAAAATATAACCATTGTAACAAAACTAAACAAAGGTATAAAAATGAAGATAAATAGTAACAGTATAAATAAATCAGTTCCATTAGTCCAAAACCAGTATAAATCCTAAGATACCAGCTTTCATTACCAATTAGAAGCTACAAATTAGTATCAGAAAGAAAAAAAACATAATTACAGAATGCAACGTGCAGTACATAGAAGTTATAATATGGCAACAAACCAATCAATAAACTGATTGGATTAATTAACTATGTTTAAATGGCTGAAACAAGCAAACTGTTCAAGGATTGACTTGCAGAATTCAAATCTGAACCTTCAAAAAGATCAACAAAAAACCCAAAAACCAAAGATGGGGAGATGGTGTATCTTTACTCAACAAGAATTTGCCAGATAAGACATGATATATATGGAAAAATCCAAACAACAAGATGTTAACAAATTTAGGAGAAATAACATGAAGATTAGTGATAAAGTAACACCTTTCCACTTTCTCCCTGGGTCTATTGCCAGAGCATTCAAGACCATAGCCAAAGTGGCCAATCCGCAGTATGCAGGCTCTGACTGTGTTTGGAAGTGAGAAATTAACTTGAAGAACCCCTCCATTGTCCCACTTTGATGAGCTTCAGTGAATAATCTCTACAAATTTTGCCAGGGAAGAAGAACAAATATAGTATTAGCTCAAAAAGGAATGCAAGTAAAAGCTGTCCCATCAACATGAAACATTAGTAATTAATATAATCGCTATATAAGGAGCCAAAACAAATAATATGATTCATAGAAGTATTTTTCTCCTTTTGCATGCTTAGTATGAAATAATTAAAAGTCAGCCCACCAGGTTAAGATTATCAAAAAACTATACAATACATTTCATGAAACACGTCAAGATAATAAGATACTATTTTTCGTATTTGTACTCCCTGAAAGGAAGATAACTTCAGAAATAGCATTAGCACATAGGCAACCCTATTACTCTTCACCAAACTGAACACGATAACAGTGAAAACAAACATTAGGCCTCGAGCACACTGTGTTATATAGCACATAGACGCCTAAACGCGTTGCGCTTTATTGCACTGAACCAATTAACAGTGTCATTGCACACTATGCAGGTATTCAGTGCGAAGACAGAACTCCCAGGAATTAAATTTATAAAACCCTCGTACCCCGAAGAGCATCGACAACAGGTACGAAGAAGAATCAGTTCGCTCCATCAAATCAAAGGAAGGAAAGATACATAGCGCTAGCCGAAGTATGGCTTCCGCCACCGCCGGATCGGAGAGCAGAAAGAAGGGGATCGAAGGAAATTCGAGATGACTGACCTTTCCTTCCGGGGAGGCGAACTCGATCGCCGGCGGAGAAGGGAGTTTTCGTCGATAGAGACCCGCGGCGGCCATATCTGCGTTCTCCTCTCCTCCACCTTAGTTTCTTTCGCCTCTGCCCTGTCTCTCTCTCACTGCCCCTTTCTGTCGTTCTTTATTTGCTTTCGCCTTTCCCTCCGCCGTCGGTTCAACACCCATTCAAATTAAAATATAATAATTACACTATCCAGCAAACCGATCCGAAGAAAACTACAAATTGAATTGTTTTTCCTAAAATCTCAAAATAAAATAAAATAAAATTTTCAAAATCATTAATTATTTTACGTGTGATCTTCTCATGAATTTAAACCTAATATAATTGTTGAAAAGGAGGACTCATTGTGACCTCTAATTATCATTATAATTAATTTTTTTTATTTATGTCAATTAAATTTGGGTTAATTATATATTACTCTTGTAATTAGTTATCATTAAGTATCTATATTATTAAATTTTAATTAACTAATTATATATTATTTTTATAACGAAAATATCAAGTTTAACACTAAGCACATATTACTCTGTCTCACTTTAGTTTTTCACTAAAAACATTCGAGTCTATCGTATAAGGAGAAATGAATTGAAATATTTCACTTTTATAAATATAAAGATTCTAATATAATTTTTAAAATATAAAATTCAGAATACTGAAAGTAATTAATTATAGGGGATAATTTATAATTAATCTATTAAATTCTAATAATCTACTCTAAGATATCCTCTTTATCTATGAAATACATGAAATAAGATGTAAATAATTTCAAAGCCTCATCTTTAAATTCACACCTACAATTATGAAATATATTCTGATAATTGATTATAAATATCACATTGATTGTTAAAATTTCTAAGAGCATCATATTAAATAATGACCGGTGCGGGAGAGGATCTTTCAGCTTCGCATGCCACTTTAAGGTTAGTATTCAGTGATTCTTCTTTTATTAATGAATGATTGGTTTTCATAGTGCTTCCGCATGCAATATTATATCCACATGTGGAGAACATAAGTGCGTTTTGTTTTGTACAACAAAAGATGATTAATATCCTCGATGACACTTATGATTGTCGAAGTGGAGATATCCTTGCCATTAGGTCATTCATAACAAGGAGTCTACGTTAAACCTTCACATGCCTGACTCATATTGTTTTACTCATGAAGTATTTAATTAGTTATCTTTAATATTTTGATTTTTATACCTTCAAAAAATTATATTAAAATTTTTATATTTATAAAAATAAAATATTTAATCATATTTCTCCTCACGTCATCAATTTTACTTATAATAATAATAAATTGAAATGAGACAGAGTCAACACGTACTCATTAGTAAATCTTATGATATTATTTTCGTCAATGGTTGATGACATAAGGAGAAACATAATTAAATGTTTCACTTTCATAAATATATAAGATCCCGATATAACATTTGAAAATATAGGAATCAAAATGCTAATGATAACTAATTACAAGAAGTAATTTATAATTAGCCAAAGATAAATTGACACTCAATTTTTTTTTGGATCATATCTTTCCATTCATTCACAGCCCCAAAAGTAGATAAACATCATTTTATTCATCATTTATAAATATTTATTATAATTTCTTTATTCATCAAATCATAAGTAGAAAAGTAAACATCACTTATCATCCAAGTGGCTCTACCTAGCGGTAGAGGAAAGTCCGCTCTCCACTGAAATCTGATTTAATACTAGATGGAGGCTACTCTGAAAATCAAAAACAAAGAAAATTCAACAACGCTGAGTAGAAACCCCAAAAGTCAACTCAAAATGAATACATGATCAAAAATCAATCATTACACTAGCGTATATCAAATACCCTAAGGAGCACTCCCACAACAACAGATGGAGAGGTTTTATCCTATCGGATGAGTTTGTGTTCTCCCAACAGTTGATGGAGGCAAACTCATATCGTACTCCCAACAAAGGATGGAGTGGTATCCCTCACCCGCCAAAGTAGGGACATGTTCCTCCCAACAACGAATGGAGGAACTGTCCAACCGTCACATCTAACGGCTCGTAAATCCTGAAAGGAAATCACTCTACCTGCCCTTGGCAGGGAACTAACATAATCTCATACCGGTCATGTCTATATCAAGATGAAATAACATATTTAAAACATATTTTTCAAATAACATCAATATCAAATAATATAAAATAGTCCTCAATTGACTTGAACCCCAATTCAATCGATCCAATTGAACTTGATTTACTAGAATCTAATTGAACTGATATCTAATCCTCATTTAACTAGTTTGGAATCACCCTAGATTATTATAATTTGAATTAGATTAGGTTCAATTTAGGTTAAACTGACTTGAATAAGTCAATCAATTCGGAATCACTCTGAATCGATCTAGACTAATCAAGCCTAATTTAGTTCAATCAATATTTTGGTTTAAATCTAACAATAATATTTGGCTAGATTAAGCCACCCCATATACTAGTGATGTGTATTACATATGACTAGGCATGCACCACACCAAGCTAGCCTAGCTTTGGCTCATGGACTGGTCATGTGCATCGCATATGATCGCCCATGATGGTTAGGTTGGGTTAGCCTACGGGCTAAGGTCCTGACCCATGGGTTTGGCCTAGCATACGGGCTGGGCCTGACCAATGGGCTATGGCCTAACCTATGGGTTGGGCCTAGCTTTTGAGTAATTTCAATTCAATTTATATCCAATTTCATACCACAATATATATTCACTTATAATTATATAAACAAAAACATAATAACATATTAAAAGATAGATCGAGAGATAAGCTTTAATAGAAGGAAATAACATTGCAAATTCAAATAGAAATTATACTTTCAACATATATATAATTTCAACATATTCTGGTCAAATAAATTTTAAATCATTTAGAATAGCATATTTTAAATTTCAGATCAATGAATATTAAAAATTTTAGATAACATACTTTAATCTAACAAAAATTTTAGGAAATAAAGGGGATGTCCTTTAATACTAGCTTCTTGGATTCTTCTCTAGAAATAAAGGCCAAATATCCCTGACATATTCTTTCAGTAATAGTTGGATAGTACTCAAGGTTGAAATAATAGAAGAGAATTTTTCTTTAATCCTAATGAACTTGAAAGATAGTTGATCTAGGGGTGAGAAAGTAATAGTCTTCCGGAAACAATTCGACACTTGCATGGTATGCTGAAAACCAGTCTATACCCAAGATAGCATCGAAATCTTGAAATTATAGTAAAATAAGATCTACTAGTAAATCATGATTTTTAATAGTAAAAATGTAGTTATTATATATATGATTAACTATCAAAGAATTTCCAACTGATGTTACTACTATTAATGCATTACTCATTGTCTCATGATTCCTTTGCAGTTTCGTAGCAAAATAAGGTGATATAAAAGAATACAAAGAACTAGAATTTATAAGCACAAACGTTGACATACCATAGAGTGTGATGATACCTTTATAATAGATATCGAGGCTTTAGCATCTTAATGAGTTAGTGCGTAGATTCCTACCTGTCCTCTCTCTCTGGGTCCTAGCTATTGCTATCCAACTGTTTGGAGTGGAGCTTGACATTGATGTTGATTTTGAGGACAGTCCTTTGACATACACCTCCGTTATTGACAATAAAAACATACACGTTGTCCCATGTGGCATGAGGTGGAAATATGATCTGTCCTCCCACAAAAATAACATCTTATGACGACTTGATTACTAGGAGCTCCTACTTGTTAATGCCCAAACTGTTTGCCTTTGCCTTTCTTTGAGGGTCCAGAATATGATCCCCCATACGCAGATAGTGTAGCACTAAAAGGTCGCTTTCAATCCTTTGCTTATTGTAGTTCATTATCTAATTTCTCTACCACTATAACTCGATTTAACACTTCAGCATATGTTAGTAAAATCAGTACTACAACGGACTTTCTAATTAATGATCGAAGTCCCCTCTCAAAATAACGAGCTCTTTTGATTTTCATTAAAAATTTCTTAGTAACGCTGAGCAGGAACCTCAAAAGTCAACTCAAAATGAATACATAATAAAAAATCAATTATCCCATTAGCGTATATTAAATACTCAAAGGAGCACTCCCCCAATAACGAATGAAGAGGCTTTATCCTACCAGATGAGTTTGTGTTTTCCCAACAGCGGACGAAGATAAACTCATATCGTACTCCCAACAACGGATGGAGTGGTGTCCCTCATTCGCCAAAGTAGAGACATGTTCATCCTAATAGTAGATGGAGGAACTGTCCAGTTGTCACGTGTACCTACCCTTGGTAGGGAAATAATATAATATCACATTGGTCATGTCTATATCAAGATGAAATAATATATTTTAAACATCTCTTTTAAATATCATCAATATCAAATAATATAAATTAGCCCTCAATTGACTTGAACCCCAATTCAATCGATCCAATTGAACCCGATTTACTAGAACATAATTAAACCGATCTTTAATCCTCATTTAACTAGTCTAGAACTATCGTAGACTAGTATAATTTGAACTAGATTAGGTTTAAACTGACTTAAATAAATTAATCAATTCAGAATCATCATGAATCGATCTAGACTAATTAAGCCTAGTTTAATTCAATTAATATTTGGGGTCAAATCCAACAATAATATTGAACTAGACTAGGTCAACTGTGATGTACATTATACATAACTAGGCATGTATCATACCAGGTTGGCCCATGGACTGGTCATGTGCGTCGCATGTGACCGCCCATAATGGTTGGGTTGGGTTAGCCTACAAGCCAAGGGCCTGACCCATGGGTTGGGGCTCGCTTACGGGCAGAGCCTGGCTAGTGGGCTATGGCCTAACCTATGGGTTGGGCTTGGCCTGTTAGCAATTTCAATCCAATTTATATCCAATTTCATACGACAATATATATTCACTAATAATTACATAAACAAAAACATAATAACATATTAAAAGATAGATTATGAGATACGCTTTAATACAAAGAAATAACATTCTAAATTCAAATAGAAATCATACTTTTAACACACGTATAATTTCAATATATTTTAGTCAAATAAATTTTAAATCATTCAGAATAGCACATTTTAAATTTCATATTAAAGAATATCAAAATTTTAGATTACATATTTTAATCTAACAAAATTTTTAATCTAGATAAGATTAAAGATAAGTTGTAATACTAGGAAATATCATATATTTAATACATAAAACATGTAAATTTTTAACATGTTTAAATCTAAAAAAAAAACCTTAAGCAAGAGTCAAAGAACATTATAAAAACTATAGCTGACAGATTTTAATATAACAATAAAAATTTTGATATTTAAAGAATTGATAAATATTTTCAAACTATAAGCTTTCAACATTGAAAGAATAAAAATAAAAATAAAAATTTTTATTTTCAAGGAAGGTAATAAAAACCTATCTCTCATCAGTTGGTTATAACTCCTCGTTCCTAATGTTGTTGGACTCGGCTAGGTGAGAAACAAATGAGAGAAATCCCTTCCCTTAAATAGAAGGAGGTGAGCCTCCATTAAAAATTATTTATTTTAATTTTTATATTTATTTAATATAAATTATTTCTATTTAATACACTAATAATATCATCCTATTTGGAATGCTTAATAATTATTTTATAATTCATAATAGTAAATAAGAAAATATATTAAGATTTCCTAAATTATAATGGTAATTAAGGAACAAATTAATTCCTAACTTAATTATATAAACGATAAGTGCATTATTGCACATATGATAAAGCTTGAGTTTTATAAACTTCATTATTTAATTAATAAACATATTATATAATTAAAAATATAGAGACAAATTTACCATTATTCATTATAACTTACAGAACTAATTTTACATATCTAAATAAACCAATATAATAATTTGGTGTTGGCATCAGTTTAGGAAAAATAGAAGTTTGGAAGATCATCTTGTTGATTAAAAGCCAAAACATTCAAGCTATCCAAATAAGCATAGTAAGATTTCCTTGAACGAGTCATTTCTGATTAGGCTAAGAAACCAGACAATGGAAATATATATCATTGCTTCTTTCCCTTCCTCTATAGTGCTGAGATTATTTGTGGGTTGAGAAGGACATAAAAGGGCATGGGTAGGAAGCCTCTTATGATGGAAATTCCAGCAAAAGGAGTATATTAGGGGGAATCCAATTGAGAAGGTATTCAGATGTTATGTTAAAGCAATGAAAGGAAAATAATGAAAATGGTGATCTCCAAGCCATTCACTTAGACATTTTATTCTATTCCTTATATTAAAAGTTTAATAACTTAAGATAAAATAATTTGGCTTATCATTGTAAAATCTAAACAATTATCTTTTACTTATGTCTTGGGTAAAGCTGATCTAATACTGAAGATAGATTTCCTTGATTGTGATACTCAACAAGTTAAGATTATTCATTTCCTTGGTTGATGTATTTTTGTAGCCAAATGAATTCTTCCTTATTCTAATTACATTAACTTTAACTCATTCTTACTATAGATTTGCCAATAGGAGTTTTGCCTCCATTAACCCAAATTATCTAATTTAATTCCCTACTAAGAGTTGTATACTACATATTTTATTTTTTAATTAAAAATCAATAAATTCAATTTTAATATGAACAATTTGATTATCAATCTAAGATAACTAATCTGATATTTGAAATTATCATATCTGAAAGAGGTTACATCTTCAAGAAAATTCAAGATCATTACTTACTAAAAATAATTTTACTTGAAAGTAAAAAAAAATTATATTTCATTTCTCATTTTACTTTATTATTGTGAAAAACTGCAACAATTTGTTTAGCAAACCCTCTCCAATGACAAAGAATATTCATTCATTTGTTCTATGAATGGAAAGTACATAATGAGTTCAATAGTTATTAGAACAAAAAAAGGTTGCCTTATATATGATAAGTTTTGTAATCATCAATTTAATTATGAAATATTCCTTTTATGTGTGATATAGCATGCCTATGAAGTTTTTCCTCATATTCAAATGCTGACATGAGGTATCCAGATTGGACTCCACATGAGAATTATATTGACCTAAGAAAATGATCCTATCAAATTGTAACCATGGGGGTATGCAAACAAACAAAGTTTGAAGGATCAATAACCATCACATATGGTGCTTGATGGTGGATTTGACAATGCAAAATGCTATCATGTGGACTATTGAACCCCTAATTAATCCTTCATCAAGTCACAATACCTTAACAAGGTCTAACATCCAAATTAAGACCATCTTTATTCTTATTATATGTCACAACACTTGATTTTGTTCTACTTATGCGTCTTGACATCTACTTAGTAGCTTATATTGAGCTCATCCAAGCCAACCTAAACTAAATCTCTTAGTCCTACTTGATTTTTTTCTTCTAATTATTATTGTAGGTAAGCTTGAAAGACATTTAAAATAATATTTAGTGTGAAATGGGTTATACCAAATACTCCATTTAAGACACCTACAAAACTACCTACCCTTTTAGTTGGAGATATCCGTGGCCCCACGCAGGAGCCCACCCGTCGTGACACACGCAGGTCAGACGTAGAGCGTTGCGCAAGCCGTTTGATCACCGCAGGAGGAAGTATCGCCACCAGCTGTAGCTCCTCTGTCCCTCTCCATCGCCACCCACCGTTCCTCGCCAAACTCCAGTTGAAGGCCCACAGCCTGTCCTTGTTCTCCTTCGTCCGCCGCTTCCTGCTGCCCCGGTTTTGCCTCTCCCGCTCCTCTCCTCCCCAATATAATCCACCAACCACACCCCTCGTCACCTCCAAGACGACCATGGAGGCAGTGGACGGTGGCAGCGGCGACCTCGGCCGGCCGACCACTGCCCTCATGCCCTTCCACCTCCTGGAGATCACCATCATCTCTGCCCAGGGCCTCTACCCCGCCACCCGGTCCATTAACACGTACGCCTCCGCTTGGGTCGACCCGAAGCACAAGCTCTACACCCGGGTGGACCGCGCCGGCCACGCCGACCCCACCTGGAACGACAAGTTCATCTTCCGCGTCGACGACGCGTTTCTCCGCTCCGACACCGCCTGCGTGGACGTCCACCTCCACGCCGCCCGTAGCCGCCTCAGCCCCCTCCCCGACCATCTCCTCGGCACCGTCCGCGTCGTCCTTAGCTCCCTCAGCCCCGCCCCTGGCGTCCGCCGCTTCGTCGCCCTCCTGGTCCGCCGCCCCTCCTCCCTCCGCCCCCACGGCATACTCAACCTCAGCGTCGCCATCCTCGAACCCCACGTGAGGAGCATGCCGCTCTACTTCGGCCTCGACTCTCCGGCGGCCTTCGCCTACAAGGATATCACCGTTGGAAGACAGGCGAAAGCCAACGGCCGAAGATGGTCCTCCGATGACTGCAGCGGATGGCAGCTGGCGAGGAACGGATCGGTGAGCATGGAGAGTGGGGTGGAGGAGCGGGAGCGGGAGGAGCTGGAGACCAAGCTAGAGATGTGGAAAGCCGAGATTTCGCCAGACCACGAGAGGGACGACCGGTCAAACAACAGCCATGGCGGGCATAACCGGAAGAGAAGTGGGAGGCTGTCGTTCTTCTCGTGCGCTGAGACAGTGGAAAGTGAATAGACGAAACAAGCTGTACGTACCAAGCAATGGGTTGGTCTGCGAATGGGTGTCGATAACGTAATCTGATGCATGTCTACGTTTTCACTTGGAAACTACATAGAGACTACATGTAGAGAACATTCTGCTCCTCTTCAACTACGTTGCTATTAGAAGCATAATATGAAGCACGAGTTAGACACATCTTATATCCTACCACAGGAAAGTGAATCTCAAGCACAAGACTAATACTAATATGATGATATGTGAAGATACAGCAGTTGTTTGTTGAAATTAAGCAGCCAAACAAGACATATATATACATTCTTTCTCAGACGAAACCACCAGAAAAATTCATACAGCACAGTTGCTTCAGCTAAGAAAGAATGGCATGTCAGGCGAGAAACCCAAGCTTTTCTCCGTTCTTTTTGGCCAAGCGGATCAAACCTTGTCTCTGCTTACCATCAGCCCCTATAGTCTTGCAGAACTCTGTGATCACCTGAGCGCAAACACCAACATGTGAACGATAGACAAGTGATGAACGATTCATATATGTACGCACACACAGACAAACACCTGGGAGTGGAGAGCTATGGCCTTCCCTCTGAGCTGATTGAACCGCTTCCTGCCGATGATGTTGCGAGTGAAAACGACCAAGGGCGCGAAGAGGCCTTTGCCTTCGTTGACGTTTCCCATCTTAGGCAGAGACCGGCGCGGCCTGGAGACCCGAACCGACGCCGGGGCCGGCCAGGCCAGCATCGCCCGGTCTGCCCCGGCAAACGAGGTGGCCCAGCTTCCATGGAACGTCGAGTGCAGGGAGTTACTGAGCCCTGTGGCTGACAGCGGCGCAGCCATGGAGGTGGAGGGCTGTTGCGGTCTATGTGCTGGAAGAAGAGCGGGATCTTCGATGACAATGAAGAGGTGGGAAGAGAGGAAGCGGTGGCGAGGGGAGGAAGATGTGCGCCGGACGCAGGCCACACAATGGAGATCTCGATCGAGTGGTGGCGGTGATTCATCGCTCTCCGGATGAGACACAGCTAGAAAGGGCCCCACACGGTGGGGAGACTCTGTCGAAACATCTAGGACAGGTGGGCTCCACCCACACGAAGTGCGTGGACATACCCTGCATCGTGTTCCAGCTTAGACAGAAATCCACAACGAATCGTGTGGTGGCAGCGAACGGGGATGAGAAATATCTCGAGGTCCATACACCGACGGCTACATCCACGCCACGCAATCGAACACGCTTATACACGTGTACGTGTCACCCAACACGCGCGCTTGCGTGCCCAATGCATGCACGAGTGTGAGCACACTCCTGCTTTATGTATGTTCAGATTCTCGAATCTTAGTTTAGTTCATTAAATTGGCTATTTATGAGAACTTAGGCTAAAGATATAAATATGAATTTGGATGTCAATATTTTAGATAAATGTAGCATTAAATATTACGTTAATGTTAAGGATCATGACATCATAAAATAATTAAGAAATCAGCAATATATATTTAAATAGTCGATGTCCAAAACCCCTCCTTTTATTCCGAAACATAAAAGCAAAAACAAAAACAAAAAGCGAGGTCGGAAGCATAACCCTACCCTGCAATCGACCGATCGATCTCCGCCCTCGGATCGGAACGACTAACCCGATCGCATCCGTTCCCAAACTACATTATTCTCCTCTATTTGGGCTTCGTCCCCTCCTCTCTCCCACCGGCGGCGGTGGTTCTCCTCTCCTCTCCTCTTCGACTCTCACTATTCCACTGGCCGGGTAGTTTATCCTAGAGAGTGAAGAGTGAAGGAAGTGTTTTTGAAGAGAGGCACAGAGAGAAGAGATGGATTCAGACGAGGGGAAGCTCTTCATTGGGGGGATCTCGTGGGAGACCACCGAGGACAAGCTCAAGGATCACTTCGGCAACTACGGCGAGGTTCTAGACGCCGTCATCATGAGGGACAAGGTCACAGGCCGGCCCAGGGGCTTCGGGTTCGTCGTCTTCGCGGATCCCTCCCTCCTCGATCGCGTTCTCCAGGACAACCACACCATCGATGGCCGCACCGTGAGTTTCTTTTCCCTATTTCTCTACCTCGCTTATTTTTCTCTCTCTCTTGCTTGATCTCTGAAGTTAGGGTTACCTGGTGCTGCACTCGACTCGTTTCGATTGAAAGTTTTAAGTGGTTTCTTGCTGAGGAGTCTCGGAGAGCTTTGATCATGCTTGTTTCTTTTCTTATAATGTTAACTTCTCGTTGCCTATGTTCTGTTGTGATCTTTCTTTGATGCGCACTAAACTTTGAGGTGTGTAACATTGATTGGGCCCTGCTTCTTGATGCAATTTATTTGTGATTTGTAGTTTATCTTCTTGATAATGCTAATAATATTGCCATGAATCGTTTGTTGATAGACTTGATGCATGAAAATTCAGTGATACTGGTTTAGATGAGTTTGTGATGTGTATTTATATATGGGTTATTTTCTTGCATCATTGTCCATTTTGTAATTGATATATTAGTTGGTGGTAACCAAGATCTTGTTGAATTATGACCTTGGAATTTGTGGTGCGTCTTTCTTTAGTACTTGATTTCTATGTGCTATTGTTATCATGGTTTGCAAGCCCCTATAGTAAGTATCTGATGCTTAATTATTCTGTCTGAGCATGTGTAGATGCCTTTGTGGACTCTCGTTTCACCTTGTCTACAAGTTTGATTGACTCAGGCCAACATTTGACATGTTAACAAGATCGATTTCTAGTTGGATTATAATTCAGGTTTATTCACTTTGCTCCTTCGATCAATCTTTATTCCATCCAAACTTGCTTAGATGGACTTCTTAATTAACCTGAATGAGGGATGTGTGTCAGATGAAACATACATAGAGTTGACCCCTTTTAGGGGCACAACAGAGGTATATTATTCTGATCAACCAAGGCAGTGGGTGGGTAGCCATTGAATGGGGCCGCCATACTTAGGAGTGCTCAACCAGTCATTGTTGGCCAAGCATAAGTATAATAGCCAACGAAGTCGATTCTTAGGTTATTTTAACTCATACATTCATAGATCATCTTTGGTCTGTTAAACTTGATATAAACCTTGGACATATATCTTGACACATGGATAACAATATTTCTCCAGAGTTCCTCTCTTTCTCCCCCTTAATCCACCTCACTTCTCTCTATCCTTTCTCCCGAGTTACTCTCTTTCGTTCCTTAATCTACGAAACTTCTCTTTATCCTCTGTCTACTCTGATGCTTGTTAGGACATCATTTTGTTTTAAGGCTTCATCATATCAATTTGTTAAAAGAGCTAGTTGGACGAGAGTAACACCACCTTTAACATAATTCATTTTTGCGTCGATGCTCAAATATAAGATCTCAAAGGTTTAGTAATACAGATGATGATACAACAATTTTATGCTTCAACCTAATCAACACTTATTACAATATCTCGATGCACAAAGCGTTTGAATTGAAGTAGAAAGGAGTGATTTGATAGTGACCACAAAGATAACACGATTTATTAGAAGAGAACATGACCCAAGTAAGGACCTCGCAACTTCCGCCTCTTTCCTTTTCAGAAAGAAATATTGAAGAGGGTTTGTTGTATATGGATGAAGTCAAAAAGGCAGTTGGTTCCTACATTTGGCTGGCTCTACTAGGGTTCAAGTATGACCTAAGAGGTTGTTGTACTTCTATATCCCGGTGCCCCACAAGTTGCTTCATTAATCAGCAAAGCTTGTATTGCCAAGAAGAGGACATTGCACTATGCTAATTTTGTTAGATTGTTTAGATAGGCCACCACCATCACTAAGTTGGCAGCTTCTTCATATCAGTTACTACAAGATGACCTATTTCAATTATAAGGCTCCTACTTCTATCTTAGCACAGTCAGCATTTTCTATGATTTCTATAGGAGCTTTGAGACCTACAAAGATGCTTATGATAGGAAAATTATTAGGCAACGTCAATGTGCTTCTATTGCAACTAAACATGGATAATGCGGCATGTGTAAGACATAATCATGCAGCTTATTAATATTTGATTTTGATGAAGGAGAAGAAGGGATGGAAGAATATCTTTTCAAGAGAATACAAAGAGAATACCAAAGAAGAAGAACCACCTTTGGATGAAATATTAGGTACATATTAGAAATTCTCATGTATATCATACTAAGTGTGATCCAAAAAACTTGTCGCTTGGTGCTTTACTTCCTATGTAAATAAGCAACTAGATCTGCCTATTGTTGCATTGCATTTAATATATCTAAAATTTAGATGAAATTTGGAGTTTGTTAGTACATTTTAATTCATGGTGTTAAATGGCAACATGCTTATAGGTAATTTTGCCAACACACCTTTATCCGTGCAAGAATGATCAAATATTGATTTGTATGCTGCAATTATGAAAGTAGTTAGGTGGTTAGGAATGTTATTTGCGACTTCGAAAAATTGGTAACCGTGGTAGACGTTTGACACAATTGCAAGAGGACACTTTTACTATTAAACATGTGTCCCTTCAGTAATTCCTGAAGCTTGTTCACACATCTTTAGTCTTCTACTGTTAGAATAAACCCTGAACTATAGCTGGAATAGCACCAAAGAGTCCAAAGATGATGAACAAAATTTTAGCCTATGTAATCTACCAGTTTAGCAGGATTTCAGGTTCCATTTGAACCCTTTTGCTTAACTACAACTTGCTTCTGATGATATCTCTTTTGAAGTGCCAAAAATCCACCTCAAATCTCAGCTCAATCGGAGATTGACCTCCAAATTTGCTCTATAAATGTCTAATGTCAGTGCTGTCCAGCAAGGGTGTATGGTAGTCTTCAGCTTTATACATGTCTAACATCAGTGGTGTCTATTCACGACCACCAAATCACTATTGTTTCTCTTTAAATTGTAAAGTAATAACATTAACCATATATTGAAAAACTTTGAAATTGGAAAAATTGTTGAAGGGGAAGCTCAAGACTAGATAATGTTGCCATCCAAGAGTAGCTATTCATCACTTGTGTTGCTTATCAAGAGAAGGGACTAAAGTTGGAGATTGTGTTGATTTACAGGAAGTTTAGTTACATAATTGTGAATATCTTCATATTCATGCCTTTCTTGTTGGCGTTTAGAACATCACTTTAGAATACATGACAAACACTGAATTTGTTTTCCATGCCCTTCAGTATTAACCAATGCACCTTCTATATTTGAAGGGCTTATGAATAATAGTTTTCAACCAATATAAAGAAAGACATATATAGTATCTTTCAATATTGGTATATAGTAAGCCCTAGGCAGATCGCAGAAGAGCATCCGAGGAATGTCATGGAGATCTAGAAGAGCTATCCTTTATTTCTAAAGGAGACTAAATGTTTATTTCATAATAATACTTGGCTTATTTTGTTATAGAGAGTATTAGTACATCTCGACAAGGTGAAGGGGAACAATCTCATTTGATAACAACATACTCTGAAGATTCTTAGGATTGGACAAGATAGTGGCGACAATTTATAGAAGTTTATGGACAGTTAGTTGTAGTACTCATTACCTATTGAGTATCAAAGAGTAATTTCAGATGGACAACTCTCATTGGGGTGACTGAACATCTTACAGGTTTAGCTACAAGGGTGCTCAACCCACCCATAGAGATTTACACATGCATTAGTAAGTCCATACACATGCATCTACCACTGTGATATTTGATTCTACCTTGTGCAGAAGTTTGATCGACTTTGGCCAATAATTTACACGCCAACAAGTGTAAGTCCTTGTTAGATTAGTAAGCTGGGTCAATGCCATGTGGTTTAATTTTATCTCCATGGATCAATCCTTATTCCATTAGGATTAACTTAGAATCTCAAGCAGCCTAAAATATTACCAACACCTATTAGAAGGGATTAGGCCTAACCTTTTCTTGGAGCTCCAATGGGGTAGGACAAATCTCGTTCCCCCAATTGGACCCATCTCTTGGTTTTCCAACATGTGTTGACTTGGGAAACGGGCACTTGCTAGATGATGCCACCTGCCCCAAGGAGTTTCTGGTCATCCTTGACCTAATGTGGGTAGAGCAAGCAGGACATTGATCTAGGATGGTCAACCACCCTTGTTTAGGAAACAGGGGTCAGCCAGATTATTTTAGGTCCTAGTTAGTCTTCAATCCCTTTCTCTCTTTTTGTCATCTTTGTCATCTCATTTTGTGTATTTTTTCTTTCCTCAGACAATAAGGAACTTGATTGGAGGCAACTTTCATGCCAAGTTTTATTAGTTCTTGTCGAGTTTGCCTTTTTTTGGCTGTATGGCTGAAAAAATGGTCAAAATCAGATTATTCTTGATGATATCAATAGAAATCAGATGTAACATATTGGAATCAATCTACAATGTGAACTATGGTTGATATTTATGATTTATCTTGCACAACAATGATTTGCTTTGTGTAATTATATATTGTATCCTAACTTGATAGCATTCTGTGTGATATATTCTTGGTCTTCTTGAAGTTGCAATTTTATCATGGTGTAATTTTTATTGTGATAAAAGTAACATGTCACTACAGAAAAATTTTAGCAACTGGTTGTTTTGTGTAATCTGCTGATTTAATTTGTTTACTTAATTTTCCTTATCATGCAACAATTTGTGCTGGAGTTTTTGGGAGTTGTTATTCTATTGAAATTTAGAAAGCGATATTTTACAAAATCATTACTTAAGGATGCATTTTGTTGATATAAATATCTCGTCTGCCGTACAACTGATTTAATCAACAGGTGGATGCTAAAAGGGCTCTTTCAAGAGAAGAACAGCAAATGTCTGCCAGATCTGGCAATACCACTTCTGGAAACCCCACTTCCGGAAGATCAGCTGGAGCAGGTGCCGGTGCAAACATAAGGACCAAAAAGATTTTTGTTGGAGGTTTGCCTCCCACCCTAACAGAGGATGGGTTTCGACAGTACTTCGAGTCCTTCGGCACTGTGACTGATGCAGTTGTGATGTATGACCAAAACACCCATCGCCCTCGAGGCTTTGGGTTCATCTCCTTTGATTCAGAAGATACTGTAGATAAAGTTCTTCAAAAGACTTTTCATGATTTGAATGGCAAGCCTGTGGAAGTGAAGCGTGCCCTTCCAAAAGATGCAAATCCAAACACTGGCAGTGGGCGATCAATGGGAGGTGGATCCCATCAATCTTATGGTGGTTCGAGTGGTAATGCTAGCTCTTATGATGGTAGACCGGATGCCAATAGGTACATGCAACCTCAAGCACCAGCTTACAGCTCCTCTGCCTATGGTGCACCTGGTTATGGCTATGGAACTGCAAACAGTGGTGTTGGTTATGCCGGTTATGGTGTTGGTGGCTATGGAAGTGCCGGTGCTGGGTACAATGGACCTGCTGGGGCCTACGGAAATCCAAATGCTCCTATGGCTGGTTATGTAGGTGGTCCTCCAGGTGCTCAAAGGAACCTTTGGAGTAATCAGGCTCCAAGTGGTTATGGCCCTGCAGGCTATGGTGGAAGCGCGGCCTATGGTCCAGCCGCCTCATGGAATGCTTCAGCTGCCAGTGGAGGATCTGGTGCAGTGCCAACAGGTCAAAGTGGGACCCCTGGGTATGTGAGTCAGGGTTATGGTTATGGTGCATATGGAGGATCAGAAGGGCCTTATGGTACTCAAGGGGGCTATGGTTCTCTCGGCGGACGAGGCAGCAGTGGTCCAGGTGGTAGCCCTGCAGGCAATACAGGAGAACAAGGAGCAGGTTCTGCTTACATGGGTGGTAGTTATGGAATTCCTAATGCAAACTCGGGTTATCCAAATGCTTGGAGGCCAGACCCTTCACAAGCAGGGCCCTATGGAGCTTCTCAGGTGAATGGGGCCCCTGGTGGTCCAGCTAGTTATGGAGGTGGTTATGGTGGCCCTCACGGCAGGCAAGTCCAACAGCAGTAACTAGAGGACTTATGTTGCAATGAATCACCATCTCTTCTGTGTTTCTTGGGCCATTTTACCTGGCACTCAGCAGAGAAAGGCGAAATTTATCACTGGCTTGATCTCAGTAGTTTAACTGCAACTCTCACTTGATCTTAACAGTTTAAATGCTATTCTGCTCTATTCGTAATGTAGAATTAGTAGTCCCGAGGAGTAGTAGATACCTCATATTTCTATCTTTGAAGTTTCTAGTACTTGGATTTGGTGGTGTGATTAGCTGTGTCTTTCAGTTCTATATTTTCGAGAAAGTTTATCCATCTGCCTCTAGTTTCAAGCTAGAGTAGCTTATGGACCCTTGTGTTTTTGTATGTTGCAGCTAACTGCAGTATTTACTGTGCTGGCGATAGTTATCTACTAAGCAAATTGGTAGAACTGGATATGCATTTTTTGGTTGTTGTCGCTATCTATTACCATCTCTGTTCTCTTTTGATGGGTATTACTAGCTGCAAAGATGTGCTATTTGTCTTGATTCGTGATATCTGGCGGATGTTGTAGAAATGCAAATCTATTGAAGTAGCACTAGTAGTTTTGAGTTAAGATAAGCGTAGAGGTATACAAGAGGTAATGAAGACTAGCTGAACTGATGGGAGTATACTGCTGTTGAGTAGGGAACATGACAATCATAGTAGGTCGGCTAGATATGTGTCAATGGCATAATCCTTTTTCCCTTTATGCCTTTTGTACAGGCGATGCAGCATACAGCACCATTAATAGGATGAGGCGCAAAAGCATCGAGGAAGCAGTGTCAGATGCTTGTGGTGTTTGTTTGAAGCCAGAACACTTTCATCTTTGATGGCTTGATGTTGCATACATTATTGTGCTCGATCATCTGTTCACAAGGCTTGCATGGGATGGGTAAGTGGTCGTACTCTTAGCATGTCATGTCCTACAGAGAACTTGGATGCGTTATAGGTAAATGATCATTACAGATGGCTGTTGATTTGCCTCGATTGTCGTGGGAGCTGTGTCCAGGTAGATGCTTACATTTATCATTTAACTCACTAAATCCAGTTGTTTATCTTTTTTGTTGTTGTGTATATGTATATATATATATTAGTAACATGTACATTGTAGTATAATTTAGAGGTTTGCTTTATTGTTCAGAACTCCAAAGCAATTTTTGCAAAACAAGTATAACAATAAGATTCAACTAGGAAATAATTATCTTTGAAAAGAATAATATACTAATTTGAGATGTTGTGTTCGAGAAATGACTAATTTGAGATAGAGCACAGTCTTCATTTCCATCGTACATGCAAATATTCATATTTTTTAGAACTAACAGAGAAGGGTGCATGCAGATTTCCCAAAGATCCAGTTTAAACAAGGAAAAGATCAAGCTGCAACTGAAACCTGAAATAACTACCTACCATGAATGCTGGCTGGTTCTCAAAGAAGGGAAACCCAACCATTTGGCAAGGCTAAGGATGCTGTTTGCGAGAATGCACAACCACTTCATATTTATCACTTCATCACGTCAAATTGATACGAACCTTAATAATGATCCTATTGATTGTTTCATCATACAATTACCTCTCGATCCTCTTCATCAGCCGCACGACCACCGTGGATCTAGTCATTAATGATGTAGTCATTAATGATAATTCAGCATAATCCAATTGGATTAACATCAAAACAGAAGGTTGATCACAAGCAAACAACAAAGCCAAAACCAAACACAAGTGTGTTGCACAATCGCAAGAAATAATACGTCCACAGGTATAATGTCACACATACAATTACGCAAGTGTTAGCATAACAATTTCATCATCAGACCCTCCGAGGAAACGAAGATAACTTCATATACTGCAAATTTATTGTTGTTGTTGTTGTTGTTGTTTCTTAAGCCGATTTCTTGGCCTCCTTCAGGATTCCACCGAGCGCAACGACGATGACGACGAGCAGGATGACGATGGCGATGCACATGTACTTCCTCGTGTTCTTCTGCGTCTTCTTCGCTGCTTGGAGTGTGGCGGTGGCATTCTCGATGTGGTCTACGGATTTGGTGACCTGAGAGCACCAACTCGGGTAAAAGGAGGAAACTCTAAGCTCGCAGAAGCGTTGAGATGCAGCAAACCTGAGCCTCGATGTCATCCAGCATGTCTCCCTGGGCGTCCACCAGCACCGACATGTCCAAGAACATCTGCAACCATTGACAAGATCACGCATGACAACCTCGACATCAATGCTTCAAGATCCATAGCTTTTGGATTCCTGCTGCGCACCTGCTGTAGATCAAGAAGCTTCTTCTCCAACTCCAGCATGGTGTCGCGCCGTTCTTGTATCTCCGCCAATGTGTCCACAACCTGCAGAAGAGAAGATAAAGCGCAGTGCAATTCGTCGAACACATCGAAGCATGCGTGCGTGTGGCGTACCTGTCCTCGACCTTGACCTTGGATCGCCTTCTCAAAGATCAGCTCGCTGTTCCCAGTTTCTATCAGTTGATCGACCATCTGCTCCAAGTCACACACAAGAGGCCGAAGAGGGTAAGCCGGAGAGCAACCGAGAAGGAACTAATGCAAAATGGAAAGCTTTTCTTACTTCCTCGTCCGGTCTTGTTCCGGTCACTGCAAACGGAGCAGAGCAGAGTGTTACTGCCATGAAACAAGGAAACAATTGCTACTGCTTAGCGTCCGATACCGACACGAAAAGTACCTGTGAAGACTCTCCTTTCCACCACCTCACGGTACTCCTCGTGGATATTCTGCCTCAGAGTCTGAAGAAAAAATGAGACCAATCGATCAAGTAGTCACGCATGAAGGCAAAGAAGAAACCTGCCATGGTTTCTTATCTGATCGGTTGCTGCAGTCTTCGAGTACCTGAAACTGCGTCATTCTCTCTTTTAGCTTCTTCTTCAGAGCCCTGCATCGTAAGAAGGCACCCTTACAATCGATCCATTGTAGATGGTGGAGTAGACCACTGATTCAAGTAAAAGTAACTTACGTACACAGTCATTCCCATTCTAGACCTGTCGACGGCGGTCCCTTTGCCGCATCCCGGTTTCTGCCTGTTGATCATGTTCTGCAACCAGTGAAGTCTCAGAACAGAGGGTGTTCGAGCATCATACATTTAGAACAGAGATTCCGTAGGATAAATGAGCTCACATTTTTGTCGAGTTGCTCTAACATCGTTTTGATCTTCAAAGCAATCTTTTTGACTTCTTCGACGTCCTTCTCCATCCGCTGTTTGATTGCTGAACAGCAGAAAGAGTCATCGCAGTCAGTAGAATGAGAATTGGATGAGAATCGATTGCTGGAATTAGGAAGGCCAAACCTTTCATCTCCGAGGCCTTGGTTACAAGCTGGGATTCTTCATTGGTAGCCTGAAAAGAAAAGGATGACGAGGTTGAGGAGAGGAAGATACTGATCCGGAGTTGGAAGGATGTTTAAGCATCGATCGGTACCTGTAGCTTATTGAAGAATCCTGTAATTCTCTCGATCTGCTTATCTATTTCTCCAACCTGAGGCCACCACGAACAGAAGGGGAACAGATCATGGATTACAATCAGAATCATCCATGGACACCGAAATGATGCTGCAAAACTTCAAGTCCTCGACAAAAGAGATGTACCTCTTTGAAGAAACCTTCCATCCCCATATCTCTGGTATCAGTAGAATACCTCCCTGATCCGATGTCTCCCTCTCCTGGGTAGCTACCCACCACCCTTTCGAACGATTCCTGCGAGAATTCCATGGTTAGAGATTAGTTTTGTCAGCATTCGAGGATCACCGATGACGAATGATGCCTTTTCCGAAAACTTCATCATCTCATGATCTCGATTTCCACATCTACGTCTTTGCAGCCTAAGCAGGAACGACAGAAATCACATTGTGCAATCCTCAGGTTTTAGTCTGATGTTTTCTATTAGAAAGCTTGGAACATGAAGAACAACACATTTCTCCGCGGATCGATCGAAATCGCTTCCTCAATCAGACCATTAATGGATTTTCTTCGCAGATCGAACCCAAACTTCGATGAAAAGGCGGCAAATCGAGCTCCTGGAAGCTCCGGAAACAATACAGGAAAGAACAAGAACTGACCGTCATGAGGTTGTTCATCTTGAAGGGGAGCACGGCGGTCCGAGAGAGCCGCCCCGGTTGGCCGGAGGAATCACCGCATCAACAACGAAGAAGACAGCAACGAGGGGTTCCCAATGCTTTGCCAAGAAAGGTTGGAGAAAAGGGAGGGCGCTGTTCCGTTTGTTGCCCACAGGAATTGTTCTGGCAATCTCCCCTCCGCCAAAAATAACGGTAACAACGGTCAATCTTTGGGTTTCCCGAAATACTCCTCTCCTCACTTGGATTCACGACGGCGTCCGCACGAAGCGGGTCGGGTTTCCTTTTTTCGGGTGTCCGTGCCCGACTACCTGCCTCGTTTGAGGTCTCGAAGACAACGTTGATGAGTACGTGATGATAATATGTAGATAAGAGGCTGATATAGATAGAGAAATTCTCAACATTTATGCCAAATCATAAAGCTTTTATGAATATGCTACTAATCTTCGATGTCGAATGGTGAATTATGGTCATGATGACCAGATTCATCAGGCAAGAATATGTTCTGCTCCGGGATGAGGATTAGATTTAGAATGATGTTGAGAACTTGGAAAGCATAATAAATATATTAACTTGAAGTATAGTCACGATGGCTAAATAAATATATTAACTTCAAATATTACATAGCATATGTAATATTTATTAGTATCGCATCTAAAGATTATGTTATGTAATATTTAGTATGATAGGGTCGACTCTCTTTGATTTTTTGATTTTTTTAAAGGAAGATTGATAAAGATAGATTTAGATTGACTTATAATAAATTATCAGTGATCAAACTCGACAAACCGAATAGATCATCCATGCACAAGAAGACTACAAGTTTTTCCCAAAAAGAACAGATAAATACCTGAAACTACACTGTAGAATGCGAGGATACAATATGAGTCTGGTAAACAACCAGTGTCAGATGGTTAGCTACGCACCTAATATGTATTGATCGATATGATTATGTAAACACCTGACACATATTGCTTGTGCTATACAATAATGCACCAGATTTTTCGACAAAAGCAACTTTAACAGCATTAATCATAACAAAATTTGGAAAAAAAGAACTGAACGAAACACTGGAAAACGTGTCGTACATTACATTTGCATTCTTTTTTTGTTTTTTGATGACAGAAACGCATTCACAAGATAATGCTGAAGACACCCTCAAATTGGGAAGCCAGCTAGTCGCTACTAACATTCCATCAAGCACAAGAAATAACTGGAACTACAAAAGCGGTGTTACCAAGGGGAATCATATACCTCTCGCCGAAATAGAAATGAATATGAAGCTCTGGATACATATCAGTCCTGTGTTAAATCGCCTAACTCTCGATATACAGAAGTCCATTTGCTATTCGAAACCATCCAACAGTTGCTTATCTTCCGAACTTCTGGAGGATTGCTTTCGATTGGTACCTCGCTTGCTCTTGCCCTTCTTGGCTTTCATCCGACGCTTCTTTTCGTTGGAATCAATCCACGTATAATCTGAAGGTATACGAAATGGATCAATCTCGTCTTTGCAGCTTCGTCCTTCACTGCTATCACTGGACTGCCCGCCTCGGCTACCTCTCATCCATGAATACCATGAACCTGATGCTTCTGTTTCTTTAGCTTTGCTTTCCTGGAAATAAGTAGGGCTGGAGAGTGGGGTTGAAAATTCATCAGATTGTTGCAGCTCTTCAAATTTTGTGAAGGTGATGAGGACCCGAATAGTAGGAACGATGGGAATGGCCAACTGAAATTAACGGCACAGAAATCTACAATTTAATGCTTGAGAAAGTTGAAGCAGCATAAGCCTAGTATTGAATCATGAGAAATTTGCTATTTTAATCCTGAATTATATTATAGATGCAGCAATAGGAAAATAGCAATCAAATGTCATAAATCAATACAAAAGTAATTATTTCCATTCTGTGACCATAAGATAAAGGTTGAACTAGATACAAGGTATGTCACATTCCATGTTCTACAGAATTTGCACCTTGTTATCAAGAACAGAAAGGATGCAAATAGAGTACATTGTACATAGTATAAACTTGAAATCTTGTCCTTGTACGGTAAATCCATTAGAGACTTAAAAATGTATAAAAGTAATTCACCTTTTTTAGATGTATAAATGGAAACCTTGATACAATTATTGATAAGGTATGTCACATTCCATGTTCCACAGAATTTGCACCTTGTTATCAAGAACAGAAAGGATGCAAATAGAGTACATTGTACATAGTATAAACTTGAAATCTTGTCCTTGTACGGTAAATCCATTAGAGACTTAAAAATGTATAAAAGTAATTCACCTTTTTTAGATGTATAAATGGAAACCTTGATACAATTATTGACATTGGCCACTTGACAAGCCCTCAAATGAATTTTAGACACAACTAAATATCCATTTAGTTACACTCACCATCTTCCCCGTATAAAAAGAAAAAGACCTTCTTCAAAACTTAAAAAATGCTAATGAAGCAAAGCAAACTGCCAAGATTATAAGAAAAAGGATCACCTATCATAATTAATGGTCAATTAAATAAAAGAAAACACAATACGTTTGAGACCAAACCTTAATCAAGATTACATGATACAGAAAATCTTTACGTAATGAAGGATTAAAAACAGAAATGTATGGATAATCACATATGAGAAACTTTGTAAAGCTGGTCAACTACCCTAAATCAAGCATATTAAAAATAACAAAAAGCTGAGTCATAGAAAACGATGTTTATGTAACATCATGACTAATGCATTTAAGCTACTATTAACACCCAGACATAAAGGTTCAAGATGGCAATGGTCAGGTATATGCGAATTCTATCGCACCCAAAACTGATTAGCTATCTATGCACCTGAACCTGGTACGGTTACCTTCCTACCCAAACCCGATTGAAGAGAACCTGAACATCCTTCAAGCAGAATGGGTAGACCAGATACCTAAGAATACCTGACTTGTTGTCATTCCCACCTCACACCAGGAATGATGATGAGTTGGGGTGCGTGAACCCAAACCTGGCTCTCTAGGTACACGAATCTAAAGCCCAACCTGAGTCAAGTACCTATTTTCCTGATGATGAGTTGGGGTATGTGAACCCAAACCCCGCTATCTAGGTACACGAATCTAAAGCCCAACCTGAGTCAAGTACCTATTTTCCTGCTTGAACCATCTCAAACAAGAGTAAAGGGCAGACAAACAAGGTTTAAGTGGGTTGGATGAACTTGGGTGCCTGAGGAAACCCCGACCTGCTGCCATCTCCAATTAGGGTCCTTGTGTCACCACTATCCAAGTTCCATCACATATTCCAGATCTTCATATTCTTGTGTTTTTATAGATATTCATAGTTCCTAGTTTTAATTGAAAAATGACAAAGATACCACAGGTTTATCAAGCTTACTTAGAAATCCATCGTAGGTAAATACAACATTTTCACATGATCAACTTCTAGTGAATCAGGAATCAACCAAATACTAAGCGACAAATTCATCAAGCTTACTTTGAAATCCCCTCTCTTCACCCCTTCTTGCCATGAACAAATAAAAAATAACAAATCTGAGAAGGCATCATAAATAGCTGCAATAACTATCATTTGACATTGAAGTGAAAACCATAAATAAGTAAAACTATCAACTACTACAGTAGGTAATATCAGATGCCGTGTCAAGAACTATGTTTATCGTTCACGGAATCAAAGTTTTCTCGTACATGTCTAGCTGTTTCATTTCTTTAATTGACTGATATTAACAAAGCATTGCTATAGTAAATGAAGCTTATACAGTACCTGCTCCAGTTAAAATCACATTTTTTGTCCATTTTATACCAAACACCTATTCAAAAATCAAGTAAATAGGAAAGAATGGAACATATGTCAATGGGAATTGAACAAAGAAAAAGAACACCCTTGTAGATTATTGCTTGAGTCATGATCTATCTGAAATGACACTCATTTTAAACTTGATATTTTGTGATCCTATCTATCTTTTGCATCTCAATACTGCATCATTTAGTAGCTGGCATAGGTTGAAGACCTGTATGGTTGCACATGACGGAGACTGGAAGAACACATGATGATTAAGACAAAAATAGGACTGAAACAATAAATTCTAACATTAGATCAAAGATAAACAGACATCACACTGAGAATTTTCTTTACATTAGGATCAGTGCTTTGAAACTCTCTAGTTCTAACTAATTTGTTTAATTGAATACCAATTAAATTCTATAATGTAAAGGAGATATATTGCAAGTTGCCTTATTTTAATTGAATACAACATGTAGATCTTTGCAAAAATTCATAAAAAAACCACAAAATATCTCATTTACGGAAAGTTGAGAAGTTTAAGAAAAGGAAAAGCAGGGGATAGCCATCAAATAAGTTAATGATAGCACAATAATAAACAGATAAATAGATTGAGATATAGCTCAACAATATTGCATCTTTATTTTTGTAAAGGGTAAGTGGTGAGATTTGATCCGAGGAACTTACTATCAACAACAGTCGAGAGCGTTTACCAACTAAGCTAGCTAACATCTTCATGATATTGCATATTAATTCTTGAATTACCACCAAGAAGGAGGAAAAAAATATCAATACAGAAATGTTTTTCACAAAAGGGACTTAGTGATCCACAAGGAAGCAAAATTAAGAAAAGCAATAGCAATAGAGAATCTCTGGAGACAAGAACTCCTATTGTAATAAAATATGAAGCTGAGCACTTCTGAACCTGCATTTTTTTATATCAAAACATGGATGTAGTTACACTAACATAGGAAAAGACCCATCATATGTCCAAGGGGAGATACCCAAGCTGGAAAGTTGGAAGAGGACAAAGATCTGTTGAGCAAACCAATTCCTCCTTCGGATTTTATACTTCTTCCTTTTTATTAAATGTATTAGCAGTTTCACCATTAAACTTGTAAGCCAAAAAAGAGAGCCATGAATGTGAAGACAAAAAAAACACAAATATATGCATAAAAAATTGTAAGAAAAAAATATGGACTGACATGTAAAACTTTCAACATTGCAGTAGAACAAGCAAAGCAAAATTTATAGTAGAATTAGCAGATACATGTGTGACAAATTAGGAGTACGACCACAAGAGAAGGCTTAATAGCCAATCTCAAGTAAGCTCAAATAGTAGCTGTCACACTGATGAAAGCAAATTAGAGAAGAATAAAAGAAAAATTTTAGAACAGAGTCCAAGTGTGAAAGATCACCTTAACAGGAAATGTGCCTTGAGGCAGCTTTGTGGTCAAAAGTTCCCTAAGCCTCCTCACAGCCTTGACCTTGTTTGCTAAAACATCAAGTAAAGGAAGAAGCTCATCAGTTTTCAAAGGGAAGTCTGGGGTCAACCACAGAACTGGTCTAACACCCTTTTTGAATTCACTCTCATGTTTGTTGGACTCATTTCCACTCCTTTTCTTAGTGCCTTTTTCTTTTCCCTTCTTAGTATCCCCTGTCTCCTTTGTTATTTCGGACTTATGATGTCCATTCTCTGGGCATGCCTTCAAGTGTTTATTTTTTGTGTCATCTGTATCCTCACCTCCACTATTCTTGGAAGTCCGTTTACCACTCCAACCAAACCAGCTTTTTCTCTCCTTGGAAACACCATTGGATTCAGAGTTTTCAACACCTTCAAATGCTGCACCATTCCCCTCATATTCATCTATGCCCTGCGAGTTACTCATCCTAAGTGCTGAATCTAACTGCATCCTTTCCTCAGGTGTCAATACATCATCAAGTCCACCATCAACATCCCCACCATTGGCCACTCTTTCGTCATTATCAATGGTGAATAACTCCTCATCAGTCATAGCACCAGGAACCCTTCTCGACTTCACACTCACCATTACATTAAGTAGATCATAGACCTTGGTTTTCCAATTCCCAACCATTTCAGCCCTTTCCTGTCGACGCCAGTTCAAATGAGGGACAAGCTCAGCTTGTGTAACGTCAATCCCTGGCCTGTACATATTTGTCTGAGACATCAAAGCAACCTCGTGAGCCACCTCTGCTTCTGTGGGCTTGGCTCCAGCTCCTTCGAGTGCATTTGTGATTTCTTTCTCCTTATGAGAAAGCACAATTAGAGACCCAGGAGGAAGCGTTGGATGCCCATTGTCACCCTGGGCACCCTGACCAAGGAAGAGGAATGTCTGGTCAGAACGTTGGATTCGGAAGCCATCAAATCCCGCCAAGGTCATGTCAGCTCTGAGGTTTGGGCCCCGCTTCCATATTCTGTAAGTATCAGATGGTGCAATCCTGCTGATGAACGGGATCACCGAGCTCTCAAAGTGGAAAGTAATCTCCATGTAGAAATCCTGGATCCGGGTGATTGACGAAACAATGCGAGGGAGGCGGCGGCACCACTTAGCCCAAGCGAGGGGCTGATAGTGGCGCGCTATGATCATCGCGATTGCGTCCTCCCGGTTGCAAACAGCCTCCTGGAGCGCCGACCATCCATGTTCATTCTGAAGGGACCAATCAGCACCAGCCGACATGAGGATCTCGGCAGAGGTGGGGTCACGGAGCCGGACAGCGAGGTGGAGGGGGGTTTCCCGATGGGGAACGTCCCGGCGATCGATAACAGAAGAGACGGCATCAGCTGTGAGCTCGCCGGCAAGGGACTCCTGCTCCGTGGTAACGTCGCCGGTCTTGGGGAGACGGGGAAGCGCGGCGACGATCCGCCGGAGGCCTGCATGGTCTCTTCGCGATACAGCAAGGTGGGCCGGGCTGTGAGCGTACTTGGAGAGATCTTCCATCCCAAAATGCCCCAAATTATGTCTCTTTCCTTTACGGCCCGGAGATACTCATCTACCAGAACACATCACACGTACAAACAAGGTAAAAGAAGAGCGAACATAATCCCAACCTTGGAGCTAAAACTGCTCTTTTTCCGCTTGATCGAGATGGGGAGAAAACCCTAGAAAAGCTCAAAAGAGGGCAAAGGTCTAAACTTTTACCTCTTACATCCGCCGGGAACAACCGTTTCCGCCCCAAGGAGAAAGAGAGAGAGAGACTCGACTACAGGGACCTGCAATTGGAGGGGTGGGAGAGGGGACCAAGAACGCAAGTAAAGCTCAGATCGATAGTCAAGGATGAAAGGAAAGAAAACCCTGCGAACAGAACGATACAATGGATCCACAGATCGAAGCAAGCTCATACCTGCCTTGGAAAGAGGGAGGGAGCTGGGATCTGGGTCGACGTATAAGAAATCACCGGCGAGAGGATAAATTGGGGTGTCGATTCCTCTCTCTCTTCAAATCCATTTGCTCGGGATCGGTTTGATTTGGAATTGGGTTGGGGCTGAGAGAGAGAGAGAGAGAGAGAGAGAGAGAGAGAGGAAGGGGAAAAGGGTGGGGGTGTGTGGGTGAATCACGAGAATACCATTGCGCTTTACTGGTGCTGTCATGGGTCCCATATTAGGTGGATTACTGCATCATAGATTGAATTAATTACTGACATTATAGATTTTAATTATTTTCTATTAATAACAAATAATAATAATTATATATTATATTAATAATATGATATATATATATATAATTATATTATAAAATAATTTGATGAAACAGAATGATAAAAGTATATGTTGAGAGAGTGAGAGAATAACAAATACAATAAACATTTCTCTTTCATGCTCAATAAATAAATAAATATTTCTAAAGAAAATAATATTTAAGAATATTTTAATCCTTTTGAAGTTCATTTTTATTTTTTTCTTAATTTAAATTTTTTATGTATATCAAAATCAATTGGTTAAAGACTATTTAGGTTTTATGACTTGCTACAAGAAGCTTTAATACATGCTCATGTCACCTTGAGGACAACCCTATCTTTAAAGCTTAGTGTCTAAGTTTCATCTTAGATTACATATAGTAAAAGAGTTTGATAGATAGCAAAAAGGCATATGATCAATCTTGCATCTATTTCACCCTCCATGCCTGTCCCATGTTTAATTATCAGCATCAACATTTTTCATTATCACAATAAAATATTGTTATCAGCAATTAAAGTGTTTTCCAGCTAAAATCCACCATCACCTCAAATTAATTTGTATTTTTCTGAAAATTCTGCTCCAACATTTCTAGCCTTTTCATGTGGTTTTGATTTATTCATGTTCTAGAATTGGAAATTGGAGTTTTTGATTGGCTTTTTCTAATGGTATTGTTGACTAGTGTTGACTAGTTTTTTAAAGGATTCTATGATTGGTTGGTTACTGAATGATTCAATGTTCATAAATGTGATCTTTGACTTGTTCATGTTCTTCTCCATTTTAAATGCCATTCATGCTATTTGTACTAGTCAATGGTTTCTGTTGATTGGTCTCCACTCAACCATCAATTAAGCTTCCATTTTTTGCATCCTTAAGTGCCTTTTAAATTCAATAGGGTTGCAACTAAATTTGGTGGAAATTAAACTTTTGATGATGTGCTATTTAGGAGTACAATAAGACAGCAAATCCCTATATTGTTTTATGCTACATATCATATGAAGATTGTTTTACTTATGATGATTTACACAATCTTGTATTCAGCTACTTCCAAAGTATAATTCCATATATAAATTTGATCCCACAGTACCCTCTTTTTGTCAATTTCAATTTCTTGTTTATCTTTTTTTATTGTTTCATTGCTTTATGTATTGTGAGAGATATCAAATAAGCTGAGGCTCCTAAAATTTGTGAGATAACTGAACAATTGAGTGCATCCTCTTATAATATTCAAATGTTAGAAATGAGGATTATATATTGATGTTTTTGGTACTTTGATGAATGAAAAATATAAATTTTTTGTACATTTAAGGGTCAAGAATGCATTGAATATATTTCTACCTTCTTCATCATATATTAAAATGTTTTAGATGATAACATTTGTTGGGTGTTCTCCTTCATCTTGACAAAAGCTACTGACTCTCTTTTGCCTATGGCCAAGGAAAGCAAAGAAGCATCCATGAAAGTTGAATCCTCCATGAGGCCTCTGTCTCTCTCTCTCTCTCTCTCTCTCTCTCTCTCTCTCATACACACACACACACACAGACATACATGAGAGGGGGCACTTTTGGCTCTCAAAGCCATGTTGGTCCCCTCTCTAAAAAGGAACTCTGTTTCTACTTCCTGAGAAGCCCATGAGTCTTTCCTTGAGGATGGCATTCTTGCCTTTGGGAAGACATGGTAGTACCTTCTATGATGGCATGCACAAGCTGTTCCCTGCCACAGCACTGATGAGATCCCAAGGCAATTGGGCCATGGGGACCATAAGCTTTTGTTGGTGGAGGGATTTCAGCTTTTGCTTAGCAATCATATCTTTCTCTTTCTCTCAATCTTATGATGCATCAGCTCAGCTCTCTACATTAATTATTTCCAAATAATTTCTCAGAAATTATTTCTTCTCAGCAGCTTCAGTATATGAGTATCCTAATCTACTTGCTTTAGGAACATTATTTTTATTTTTATTCTTATTGTCAGAGGTAATTTTATAAGTTATTAAGTCATTTCAAAAGTTTAAGTTTAGATAAAACTATTTAAGAATTCTATGGTCCTATTTAAGATAAATTTCACAAGGAAATGAAATAATCAGATGCAATGGAGCAAAAGCTGTGCTTAGAAGAGCTCACAACATCTATCAAAGCTATGCTTGGAGCTTCAAAAGGAAATGAGGTAGCACATGAGGAGCAAATCTACTAATGGAAACCAATATTGGTCTTGTAGCATCAATCTACAAGATCTAACTGCTTGTTTCTTTCTATGGGTAGGAAATGAGGACATGACTCAAAACACTCCATTGGAGATTCTCTTCCATACCTAATCTTAACAAAATACTTCCACTTCCAAAATGTCTTTACTTCTTCTATGATAACAAATAAGGACATATATTTAGGCTCCATCTAAGAAGCTAATCTGCACTTCAAGTAATTTTCGTATTATAATCTTAATAATGAAGATCAATACCTCCACCACAAATCAAGAAAATATTTCTCTTAATGGATATTAATCTATTATCTAAGATTTCTTGTGTTCCAACTCAAGATTATTACTATTTTCGTATATATATATAGATATTTTTCATATTGATCCCTGATTAAATCCAAAATTACTCAATTTACATGTATAAGTTCTTCATAACCTCAATCTAGCTTGCTTTGATAATATCTAAATTGATAGGGGTGTTTCTGCCAATTGGTGTAATTTTCGTACCCCGGAGGTTATAAGTTTCCTCTCGGTTAGGGACTTTCGCCGGGAAGCCATGGCTTGGCTTCTCCTTCCGCCTGCATCATCGCTTCTCTCTCCGTCCTCTGCTGCTGCTGCATCATCTTCTTCTTCTCGTCGTCGCTTGATTTTCCCGTCGATAGGAAATCTGCGAAAATCGAGTCACAGGAGGAAGTTCTTCCTTCCGGCAGCATCAGCTGTGCTGGATGAGTCCCCTGTGTTCGACCCGTCGCCCGGGTTCCAAGAGTCTCACGATGTCATCGCTCCCTTGAAGCTGAACTTGCTTGTGAGTAGATCTCCCCTCTCTTCCTTCCATCATCCTCATTTTCCTTATTGATTGATGTGTGTTTTCTTCTAGTGTTTTCCCTTTTCGATAAATGAACTTGCTTTTTCTGTTTGCTAGATTCTTGTTCTCGTCAATGTTCTACCACTTTGGTGTGGTGGCTGTGGTTTGAACTTGTATGCAGTTCTGAGCCTCTCTGTTTGTGTGGTGACTTATTATCAGATTATATTTTCTCCATTAAAAGGACACTCTTTTATGTTAGAGTAAATAATCTCTCTTTTTGTACTTGTTTTGTCTACTATCTGCTTTGATTATGTATTGCTCAAGGTTTTAACTTTAATTAGGATTTGAAGTACTGTACGTCTATGTTTCTGTTATGAACTAATACCTCTTCTGTGTAGATGAAGATCATCAAGAGCTATGGTAAATTTCCATGCTGGTTTTCCAACGGATTGATTTCCTTAGCATAGATTTTGATAATATAGTGGAGCGTTAGTTTGGTACACCATGGCCACTTCCACAACCAGAGGCCACTGATATATTAGCTCATAAATTTGAACTTATTGGTATGTTTATCCAACCAGTCTCTACCTACTTGTGTTAAAGTTGATGTTAATATAATTTCTTATTTTTTTCTTAAGTCCATTTTTAGACTGTACTGATCTAAAGGCATGTCCGGGGAACAATGAAACATGATTTGCTCTTTTATAACCTTGAAATACAGTCCTTATTGATACTTTGCAATTTGTAAATTGTTGTTATACAGCATACACTATGCTGTTGTGATATTGAGGTATACAATACCAAAAAGCATTTGAGGCATGCAGTAGCTGTCCAAGCTTACTTTGAGGTGCAAATTAAAACCTTGTTGCTGCTTCCTTAGTCCTAGAGAAAAAAATGAACTTGCTTTGTATCTGCAAGCACACTTTCCAGTCAGAGTGGTTGTGCAACGCCATCCAATTGTTGATATAAAAAAATGCAAACCTCAAGATCTTTTTTTTATCACAGAAGACTCAGAACTGAGATAATTGAAGCCTTGGAAAAGATTAAGAAGAGTTTGACTTTCCAAAAACTAGGTTGGAAATTGAAGCTCGTATATCATTTGAAGGTGGGGATCAATCTATTAAGAAAGATCTTGACTTTCTCTATAGATTGACTACTTCTCTTATATACTAGATTGGTACAGAAAAGTACGAGCACCAAAGCACATGGAGAATGAACCAAACAACAAGAGGCTACTACTCTTACCTTCTTTTATTAATTTTTCTCTTATTTAGGTGAGAACATGTAAATGGTAATATTTTAGGTGACAATCTCAAAAGATGACACTGTAATTCTTGATGGAGCTGGTGACAAAAAGGCTATTGAAGAGAGCTGTGAGCAGGTTGGTGCCCTTCTGTTATATTTAATATTTAAAGAACAAGACAATTAGAATTTAACATGATATCATGTTGATACTGGCCAAATGTTGCCATTTGTCTTTGTGACAGATATGATCTGCAATTGAAGTAAGCACATCCGACTACAACAAAGAGAAGCTGCAAGAGGTGTTGTCAAAACTTTCTGGTGGTGTTGCTGTGCTCGAGGTATGTACATTTCTTCATGCTTAGATCATAGTTTAGCTTCCTTACATTGTGCTGTTTATCATGTACTTTGCTTAACACAAGCAGATGAAACGAAAGTAATCAGAACATATTGGGTCATTTACACTATCACGTCATTCTCAGTATCTTAATATAGTCAAGTAAATTATTGGTTTTAACATATTTATTCTATGAACTATCATATTTTCCTATGGTGATATATATTTTTTGTGTTAGCGGCGTGCTGTGTGTACAACTATCACTAGTAGTTCATTGGAGGAGCATTTTTATCTTTTTTTCTATAAAATGCACCAAAGTGTATAATTTAATACATGCATCATGGCTTTTTTCTTATACAGCATCCTTGCTTTTTTGGTTGGATAAAAGTACTCTTAATTACACTTGTGTTTTCCTCATTTTCCTTATGTTTTGAAACCCATTCAATTTAACCAACCAATTCAATTGAGTCAATTTAATTAACCCAAAACTTAGATCTCTAATTTATATAAAAATAAATATTAATAATATATAATGATTTATCTTAACAAGAAAATGATTATATAAAATTGATCTTAGAGTTACAAATAATATATTATGAAAACGAGAAAATTATGAAAATAATTTTTATAATTCGGGTTGGGTGGAGAAGACGTACGTCGATCCTCTGAAGCACAAGCTATATTAGACTAGTAGGAGAGTCAGCATCGGGGGAATATGGGGTCATCTAAACTCACCAATAAATGTCATAAGAAACTAAGAAAGCGCCACAAATTTGGCTTCATTTGGGTAGGTGAGAACTTTTAGAAATTGAAAGTCTCAACAAAAAATGGGTGGAGGGGAGAGCGAAACCCCACGTCTAGTGCATCCTGTACATGCAAAATACCTGATACAACGCATATGATTAGTTACCCGACTGAGTATACGCTAGCTCGTACTCGATCGGTATGTGATAGACCTCTTGGAGTGCCTCCAGGTCGAAGGTCAACATTATGGAGTCCGAGTCGAAGGACTTCACCATAGGTGGTGGAGCTGCTCTGCAGGGTGGATTCACCTCCAAATGGGCAGCCTCCACTAGTGCGATCGACTTGGCTCCCTTTGAAGATGAAATTCCCGTCATCGACACCGAGGGTGGTGATGGAATCAGTCACCTATCTGAGTTCGAGGTGCTTGAGGAGAAGGTTGAGGATGACGACATCGTGAACCTTTAGTCATTGAATGGTCGAGGCCGAAGTTATTGTCCGAGGACGTCCGAGTTGCAGGTAGGTGTAAGGAACAAGTTTTGCGACAGACTGCTATTTATTAAGGTCAAGAGTGGCTATTACACTACTTAGTCGCTTGTTTGACTTCTGAACACCTCGAAGAAAGGGGGGGACATGCGGCAGAATTCAAGACACCTCTAGACAAGTGGCATGATCTGAGCGGCTCAAGGGTCAATCGGATCATCAGAGGCCTTTGCTAATTATAGCAGAAGACAGAAAGTGATGCACTGACGACTCTAATTCTTAATAAGCTTTGTGCCGGGATTAGGGTCGTTTTTTGTTTAGTTTTATGTGTAAATTTATTGTTTATTTTGGATTTATGAATTTTGGTTATTCTTAAACATTCTGACTAAGTAATAGTGATCACACTGGTTTGTGTTGTGAAGGCCCCTGGTTTTGGGGTGAACAGGAAGGCTAGTTTGCAAGATCTTGCTACTCTCACTGGTGGATCTGTGAGGATCTTTTCTTATTCAATATTGTTGTGTTTTGATGGTTTGTAAATGGTATTGCCAGAATAATTGTTCCATTGTTTACTTAGGTTATAACGGAAGAACTTGGTATGAACCTTGGGAAAGTTGAGTTCAACATGCTTGGCACATGCAAAACGGTCAGATTGTGTTCTTATACCCTCTATGGCCCTTTGTTACTAGTGTCTGTCAATCCTTGCTCTCATTTCTTTATACCTGTTTCCAGAACTAGAAGAAGGATTCGAGCTCATAATTAATTGAGGTGTCTAAGGGGTCTCATTTTCTTGTAGTTTCCAATCTGTGTTGGCTGCTTTACAATTTTATCTTGATATTCTGGTTCTTTTATTTGGTTAAAAACCTCCATTTACATAATTTGCTTTAATTTTTTTACTGCGATCATTATTAATTGATTTGATTTAAGATGATCATATTAGAGAAACTATTATGCTCTTTACTTAGTTTTGCACCAACATTGAACATGTCAATGACAATATTTTAGGTGTCAATCTCAAAAGATGCCACTGTAATTCTTGATGGAGCCGGTGACAAAAAGGCTACTGAAGAGAGATGTGAGCAGATTGGTGCCCTTCTGGATCTTTTTATACTGACAATTTCTTTAGTTTTTGAATCCTAGTGTTTTTGATGATTTGATTGTTTTGTTCAAATAACTTTGATCATAAGGATAGATTCTACTAACAATAACTGTTGTTGGAATATCTACTGTTAGAAAGCAATGATGTTATGTCTGTGGCTGTAGATTGGAATTAGACTTGGCTGGAGTAGAAACTATGCCTCAAAGGACATCAGATTTGGAGTTGAGGCTCGTGCTTTGATGCTTCAGGGTGTGGAAAATGTTGCTGATGCAGCCTGAAGGTATCAACTATTTGTTGTTTATACTGATGTATCTAGGAATTATTATCATGTTTTCAGTGGAAAAAAATTCAAGAATCTAAGTCTTCTGTTAGTTAATTTGTGTTTAAAATCAGTGACTTAATTTACAGAAGAAACACAGTTCTTTACCCTTGAAGGCATTGTGGACAAAATATTGCCCAATAAAATATTTTTGAATGTTTGGCCTAATCGATGGTCTTGTTTTTTTATAGGCATTTTGTTCGGAATGAGTTAGGATGAACTGTTACTAGAAAGCCACCACAAAACTTACTTTGGCTGCATGAACTTCTACCATGCTTTATCATAGTTTGTGGATTCCCTGTCTTTGTGATATTTTTGAACTTAGTGGGTGGACTATAAATATTTTTTTTAATTTTTCAGTGTGCAGGTAGCTCCAAGTAGACATTTTTCAACATATTCAGGTACAAATTCTGCTTCTACTTGTCGTCGTTTTATTTTTGATATGTAGGTTTTTTTTAAGTATACAGGGATACATTTTTTTTTTCCCTTGTTATTTGGTGAGCACAGAACTGATGATTCTTTTGATGATATATGAAGAACGTATTCTTGAATCTTATACATATCTATATGTTACAATACATTTACTTGAAATTTCTTTCACCAATTCATCTTTTTGTATTTTTATTAGCTTAGAAAGGGCTGCAATGTTTTTCGCAAATTAACGATTGCCTTGTCATGACATCTTGGCTTTGCTGTTATTGGTTTGACATTGATTTGTGCAACAGCATGTGTTTTACGGGCTATGCCTTAGCTGATTACATGCTTCCTGCAATGGCATATTGGCATAAGGCCAGATGCTAGCTTGGGCAAACGTTGCTCTAAATGTCAAAGTACTGTATGCGCGACACATGGTTTGCTTTTTCTAGGATAGTGTTACATGCTGTACTTTAGGATTCTTGGAGTCTTGTGTTTGAGATCAACTGTCATAGAGTATTTTCACCAGCATTGTAATTTAGTCTTATTGGCTTAGACCTTGTGTTGCCCAAACAAACACCATAAAATGGGCATACAAATGGATTGTACTAAATTAATTGCAACTCCTTTTTTTTCATTGCAAATATGAAAATGGTTGTGATGAATCATTTGATGTTGATCATGTCCAATTCGATCAGGTCTTGCATCTAGTGAGAACAGCATTAACATTTCATTGGAGGATATCCATGGTGGGTCAGTATTGGAGTGCCAATACGTATTTTCCTGTGGAGGCTATTGCTGCCTTCATTTAGAATGCTGCAAGCAATTTCCTCATGTTATAGCTTTCCAAAGTTTTATGTGCTAGCCGAGGAAAAGTTTGGCTGGGTAGATATTTGAAGTGGCTAGTTACACACAGAAATAATAGAGAAGTGATGATACGGGAAAACAAGATAAATTTGGGTTATTTGCCACATATGTTAGAAATCCACAAATTTTACCCATTAAGGCTTCTTAGCATGAGTAGAAAATTTGATGATTTTTTGTTAGAAATTCCATGGCCGCACCTCTATAAAGAAAAAAGCTAAATGTTCTTTTTTATTTTCTTTTGCCAATGCCGATTGGTTTCAAGATTGTGATCTTTGTCTCAGAATAATCTTTGCAATAGATAACCCTATAACACACCTTTTCCCTGTATGGCAACCATAGGTTATCAGGTCAGTGTAATTCTTGACTAGTTACCTCTATGTTACAATAGCTTCAGTGTTTCCTATCTGTTCGAGACTTGACATTGCTAGTTCAAAGTGACTTGATTAGACTGAGGCATAAAATAACCATTTCTGCTCCTAATTGGTTCACTTATTTTTGTTCTCATACACTTTTACATAAATGAAGCTTTCCCACACTCTTTCAAGGTGCTTCTTCTGATAAAAATTGAACTGAAATTGTTAATCAGTGTTCAAGGAAGTGTTCTCTGTGATAATTGCAAAATGACAAGTTTTTGCAGGAGAAACTTTTTATTTGAAAATGATTCTAAGTTGAAATACATAAATATAGGTGGAAAAATGAGATGTAAATACTTAATGCAACATGTGTATGTGTATATGTCTTGTTTTGTTCTACATAAACACATTTAACATATAGTGGGTCTGCTTGTAGTGAAGCAGGATCAGTATGAAACTGTTAGAAATATGATATGGTAATGAACTTTTCCTTCTTTTATACAAGAAGAAACTGCAAAATATCCTTCCATAGTTGGAATTCATGCATCCCATAGGTGTTTAAGATGAATGAGCTTTCAATTAGCATTGCATCTATTTATCTTTTTTATTGCACTTTTTTGTCCTGGTTATGTGCTTTCTTCATTGCATATTTTATATTTTTGTTGGTACATTAAGTATAAGCCTGCTTCTAACAGTGACATCGCGCCGGTTCCCTATTCCTTGCTGTTCGAGGCTAAGCTGGACTCCAGAGCAAAACCATCCAACAGTTGCTTATCTTCCGAGCTTCTGGATGATCGGTAGCTCGCTTGCTGTTGCCCTTCTTGGCCTATATCTGATGCTTCTTTTCAGTGGCATCGATCCACGAATAATATGAAGGTATACAAAATGGATCAATCTCATCTTTGCAGCTTCGTCCTTCACTGCTGATGAGGGAAATAATGGCGACAAGACGGGCTGACGTCACCTGTCCCATCACGCCTCAGCACTCGGTCAAACTGATCAGAACGTTGACCGAGGCACATTAATGTCCTGCAAAAGCCAAGTCCAACACGCTGACCAAGTCCAACACGCCAAGTCCAGCTTGTCCCCTGCAAGCGTGCAGCTCAAGAAGCAGAATGCTTCCCTATAAATACCCTCTCCTTTAGAAGGAGCAGAGGGGGATAACACACTTACTCCACATTTGCATGGAACCATCTCTTCCTCCAAAACCCCCTCCACATCGCTAACTCGGCTGTCGGAGGGGTCAGGCCGAGCGCCTCGGTCCGACCTTTGTGCAGGTACACGCCGAAGAGACGGTCAGACCACGCCCCGATCGGGTTGCCGCGGGCGCTTCACCAAAGACATCAAGAAGCTCTACCTGTGACCCTCGACATCCGGACCCCTGAACCGAGCCGTACCGCCCCGAGGTCACGGCCTAAACAGGTGCGGACCGCATCAACTGCCATCACTGGACTGCCTACCTCAGCTACCTCTCATCCATGAATACCATGAACCTGATGCTTCTGTTTCTTCGGCTATGCTTTCCTGGAAATGGGTGGTACTGGAGAGTGGGGTCGAAAATTCATCAGATCATTGCAGCTCTTCAAATTTTGTGAAGGTGACGAGGACCGGAATAGTAGGAGCGATGGGAATGGCCAACTGAAATTGATGGCAGAGAAATCTATAGTTTAATACTTGAGAAAGTTGAAGCAGCCTAAGCCCAGTGTTGAATCATGAGAATTTGCTATTTTAATCCTGAGTTATATCTTAGATGCAGCAATTGGAACATAGCAACCAAATGTTATAAATCAATAGAAAGTACTTCTTTTCATTCTGTGATCATGTAACATCTTTGATTAGTTTCATATCGGACAGATTTAAGATTAACTTATAAGGATATGATGAGTAAATTATTATTAATTTTAGTTTAAATATTTTGACTAATAATTTAGTCTAAATAAAATTAATAGATTAATTTATTTATCGATAAATTCAGAAGCTTTATTGGAGTCTTGAGAGATGGTAAAACCCTTAATTGGTTTCACATAAAAAATAAGCGTAAATTTAAATTTATTTAAATTAAAATTTTATTTTTTATGTAAAATGGAAACCTTTATTCCACTTATTGTTGTTGGCCAATTAAAAAGCCCTTAAATGAATTTAAGGCACAGCTAAATATCCATTTAGTTACCCTCACCATCTCCCCGTACGAAAAGAAAAAGGATATATATATATATATATATATATATATATATATCACTAAAATCTACATCATGTGGAGGCCTCCCAACTCTCAATCCTGGCCACAAATCCAAGTCCCGACGCTTCTACGCACACGTGTCAGCACGTCATCGGATGGCCACGAATTTGCCGCCCCCTTTCCATCACCCCATATCGAGGTCTTTTTCATATTTATCCCTAATTAGATTCAAAATTACTCAATTTACATGTATAAGTTCTTCATAACCTCAATCTAGCTTGCTTTGATAATATCTAAATCGATAGGGGTGTTTCTGACAATTCGTGTACTTTCGTCCCCAAAGGTTATAAGTTTCCTCTCGGATTGAGACTTTTCGCCAGGAAGTCATGGCTTCGCTTCTCCTTCCGCCTGCATCATCGCTTCTCTCTCCGTCCTCTGCTGCTGCAGCTGCATCATCTTCTCCTTATCGTCATCGCTTTATTTTCCCGTCGATAGGAAATCTGCGAAAATCGAGTCACAGGAGGAAGTTCTTCCTTCCGGCAGCACCAGCTGTGCTGGATGAGTCCCCTGTGTTCGACCCGTCGACCGGGTTCCAAGAGTCTCACGATGTCATCGCTCCCTTGAAGCTGAAATTGCTCGTGAGTAGATCTCCCCCCTCTTCCTTCCATCATCCTCCTTTTCCTTATTGATTGATGTGTGTTTTCTTCTAGTGTTTTCCCTTTTCGATAAATGAACTTGCTTTTCCTGTTTGCTAGATTCTTGTTCTCATCTATGTTCTACCACTTTGGTGTGGTGGCTGTGGTTTGAACTTGTATGCAGTTCTGAACGTCTCTGTTTGTGTGGTGAATTATTATCAGATTATATTTTCTCCATTGAAAGAACAATCTTTTGTGTTATAGACTAAATCATCTCTCTTTTTGTCTGGTTTGATTATGTATTGCTCAACGTTTTAACTTTAATTAGGATTTGTAGCACTGTACATCTGTGTTTCTGTAATGAACTAATACCTCTGTATGTATAATTCCTCAACCTAGTATTCTTCAAGATCTTTCTTAATAGATTGATTCCCACCTTCAATTGATCTACAAGCTTCAATTTTCAACCTAATTTTTGGAAGGTTAATCTCTTCCTAGGCTCAAAGTATTTCTGTTCTGACTCTTCTGTGATGAACAAAAGATCTCGAGGTTTGCATTTTTTGATATCAACCATTGGATGGCGTTGCACGACCACTCTGACTGCAAAGTGTGCTTGCACTTGTGTCTTATACAAAGCAAGTTCAATTTTTTCTCTAAAACCAAAGAAGCAGCAACAAGGTTTTAATTCGCACCTCAAAGTGAGCTGGACAGCTACTATATACCTCAAAACACTTTTTGGTCTTGTATATGTTGAACTGTTTGGTCCATGATCGGTTTTTTGTTTAGTTGTTATATAATAAGCTTTCTTTTATACATAAATTGGATGCAGAGTGTTGTTTCTGGGCTGAACAGAGGCCTTGCAGCTAATGAAGAAGATCTAAGAAGGGCAGAATCTGCAGCAAAGGAGCTTGAGGCTGTAGGAGGCGTAGTTGATCTTACAAAACACCAGGACAAACTTCAGGGCCAATGGAAATTAATTTATAGCAGTGCATTCTCTTCTCGCGCGCTAGGTGGCAGCCGTCCTGGACCTCCGACGGGCAGGCTACTCCCAATAACTCTTGGACAGGTATGTTAATAAAGAAGCTTGTATGGATGAAATTAGCTTCTGGCACACAATTTGAAATCATTATAGCTTGGATATTTTGTGTAGACGAAGATCATCACGAGCTATGTAAATTTCCATACAGGTTTTCCAACGGATCGATATCCTTAGCAAAGATTTTGATAATATAGTGGAGCTTCAGTTTGGTACACCATGGCCACTTCCACAGCTAGAGGCTACTGCTATATTAGCTCATAAATTCGAACTTATTGGTAAGTTTATCCAACCAATTTCTACCTACTTGTCTTAGTGTTAATGTTCAAATAATTTCTTATTTTTTTCTTAAGTCCATTTTTGGACCGTACTGATTCACAGGTACGTCAGGGGAATAATGAAAAATGATTTGCTCTTTTATAACCTTGGAATACAGTGCTTATTGATATTTTGGAATTGGTACATAGCAAGTACATAGTTATGGAAAGCACTTCTATTTACTTGGAATCTACTGGTACCAAAAATTGTTCCATCATTTGTGCAGGAACTTCTAAAATAAAAATAACATTCATAAAAACTACTGTTAAGCCAAGGGGGAGCTACTCACAACTTCCACCTCTTGAAGTTCCTCAACTTCCCGATGCACTGCGACCTCCTTCCAACACGGGAAGTGGCGAATTCGAAGTCACATACCTTGATAGTGATACTCGTATCACTCGCGGAGACAGAGGGGAGCTGAGGGTGTTTGTCATCTCATGAAGCCAACCAGCTAGTTTTCTGGAACTTCAAATTCTTTCACCTGAAAGTCAAAGTAAATTGTTGTTATACAGCATACTCTAATTCTGTTGTTATATCGAAACAACCAATTAATTTGTGAATATATGTGCTGTAAAATTTAAGCATCCCTGCTATTTGATTTTGTTTATTCTTCGTAATGCATCAGTGATAACGAAGATTATTGCTGTTCGGTTTTGCTCTAATCCCAATTTAGTTGCTCACTAAAGATTACAAATTTTTAGATCAAATTAGGAATAGGAAAATTTCTGTATGGTTGGTATGACACTGATCAACTGATTTGTAGGAGAGTACATTGATAAAAAGGAAAGACATTGTTCAGTCTGCTTGTATATTTTGTCTGGTGAGATAAAAAATATTGCTTATCTAATTTTTTGAATGTCATATTACCTGAGGTGTATGAAAAAGGCTCTTGGAAATATGCTGGATTGACAGACATCCTCTTTCTCAGAAACAAAAGCCACATTTGTTTGTCATTCACGTTTGGTTCAATTGTAGCATATATCGTTCTTTCGACAACAGACTATTTTTGTCAGGTGCTCAAGAATAGGAACACAAAAGCCACCTTGCCATCATTAAGATATTGCTCATGTAATATACATTGCAATTTGTGTACATAATACTTGAAAATGATTCAAATGCAACAGATATAATTCACTTGTACATATAAATGATAGTGTCCAAGTCTCAGACAGGCTTTTTAGAGATGAAATCTCATCGGGCATTTGCCTGTAGTTCAGCAACATCATGCATTATTCTGATTCTTCACTAACGTGCAAATTCCTGTATCGTATTATCCTCCCGATGCGATCATCCTGGGCTGCTTCAGAAAATAATTTTGACCAAGACTTCATATTTTGGAATTCCACATTGAATCGGACTTGCTTGTTATGCACCCCATTGATGTCAAAACGAGATCTTTTTACCTGTATCCTACTGATCAGGCTTCTCACCACAACATCCTAGTCCACGAACCCAAGAATGGGAAAACTGCAATCAGCAGTCGCAGGAACAGTGGTGCACCCTTGTATCTTCCCCTCTTGGACAACTTCCCCTTCTTCACCAGCTCAGACTCGGGTGAACTCCTTGGGGTCGATGGTTGTTGTCTTGCACGACCACTGGTGCTTCCTCCCTGCCGATCCAGGTCATCCCATCCCCCCAAACTGGGTTCAGAAGTTTTTGCCTTGTCATCAACACCGGGATCCATAGATACCCATGACTGATAGTCATGCCTTCCCGGGCTGTTGTAGCTGCTTCGGTCCTGCCACTGTCTTTTATAGCCCCCATCAGATCTTGTGAAAGACTTCTTCTTGGACTTGCGCCTGGTTTGTTGCCCTTCTGGTACCTTTCCCCAGACCTTGTCGATTGCCAGAGAGATTGCTGACTGTCCAAGAGGCAATGCCAAGGCCATTAAAAAAGCCTTTGGACCTGTTGCAAGAAGCATCGAAACGATGATAGCCGGGAGCAGATAGCCATACGACTTGAATACCTGCAGATACCATTGCATAATCAAAATGTCGTTCAAAGTTCAAACTGAACTTGGTAACGTATATGAAGTTCAAACTGAACTTGGTAACGTATATGATGGTAACGAAAGAGTCAAGCTTTTAAAAAGAACATATACACCGAGAGATCAGAACAGTCTCACCAGAGTTTGACTCCATATGTCAGGCAAGGTGATCATATTGTAAGCAACTACACTAGCTCCCACATAGTATATTTTTCACTTTCGACAAAAAATAAACTTTAGTTGACAATGATTCAATGAGTTGGAGGTGCGATGATTGATGAGAAGTTATTATGCTCAAAACAAGTTAGAGAAGGTTCGTGCAGAAAGAAATTAAAAGAATGAATCAGCTGGAAATGAAACCAAAACATTATTAAACAGAGAATAAAACTTTGTCTAATTTTGACTTGAACATGGAAGACTTTAGGTCATAGTATCACTTTTTTTTTTCTATGATTGACTGAATAGTTAACAATAAACTTCTTGGTTTTCTAATTTACTATTTATTGATTTTGTCATTTTAGGCTTTTTCTCGTATGGACTTTAATAGTTGTTATATGTTTATATCTTAAAATTGAATGACATTAAACAGATTAGTTCCCTAGTTTCAAAGTTCTACTTCACATATCACAAATTATCTAAAACACAAAAATATCATGAGTTGGTCCAAGAAACTCAAATCATGGTTTAGATAATCCCTTTAGCGGAATCCCATCAATAATGCCCTCACATATTGACAAAGCTAATAATATATATTTCCTGTTTAAAATATAACCTTCATTTTCCATTCATCAAGCATAAATCAAAGCTGTAACTTTCACAAGAGTTTAGTTGGAAAACTAAAAGCTACAGATACTACAAACAGCAGAGACTACCAACTTCACCATCATTGCACAGTAGAGAAACAACCACATCGCCAAAAGAAAGAAAAATAATCCAACCAAACAACTTTTTCCCAAAATTTATTACCAAATTCCACGCCTAAATAACCAATCCAAGACATGATGAAATAAGTGTGTAAAAAATTATACCTTAAAGATCCAAATCTTATCCCAAGGGTCCTGCTCAACAGGATCATCATCAAACGCTTCGAAGTCCTCATCGGAGTCGTCAGACCACCACCGCCTCTTGTCACTCCTCCATGAAACCCCCTCACCCTCATCTCCTCCAGCGCCGCCATCTCGGAACTTGAATCTTCCGGCACGGACGGACTCGGCGTTCGAGTCCCATGAGGAGCCGCTGCTGCCACCGCCGCCAACGAGCGGGCAGCGGAAAGAGGATCGACGATATCCGGTGAGAAGCAGGGGGGCCGATAACTTCGGGCGAAAATTAGGATTAGGGCACCGACGAAGAGGGATCGGGTTCGAGGAAGGGGGCGGAGGGAGGGAGGAATGGACGGAGAGCGGGTTGGAACGAACCATATCATACCATTACAATTTGAGTGGGTGAGAGCGAACATATAACAGACAATAACGCTCTAAATCCAACATACGAACTAAATATTGAAACTAATTATATATATATATATATATATATGTATATATATATATGTATATATATATGTATATATGTATATATATATATGTATATATGTATATATAGATATGTATATATATATATATATATATATATATATATATATATATATATATATATATATATATAAACATCTTAGATTTTTTTTTGAAGAGTGCACTCATTTTCAGAATTTTTTAACAGTATTTTTTATTATCTAATACTTCAACGAGAAATCTATTATTTGATTCCTTTTTGAACGAGAAGAACCAAAGATTGCATAAAAAGGAAGAAAAATATATAGTAACATATACGAAGTGTCCAGCAAGAAATAAAATCCAACATTGAATTTACTTATTAGGAAAAGAGTCGGCACTAAGAGAGGGGTTTGAATTAGTGCAGCGATAAAAATTACGTCGGTTCAAAACTTCGTTGCGATTAAATCCGTTTCAAACGAAAAACCGTTTCGTAAAGGTATTAACTTTGAAAGCGTACAGAAGAGCGTAGTAGATGTAAAGCAAGTAAAGTGGTTTGCAGTAAAGTAAATTATACAAGAGAAACGCAAACCAGATTTTTATAATGATTCGATCGTTGTGATCTATATCTACTTCGTCGATTCTTCTTCCGTCGAGGCCATCGGCACCCACTATCAGTCTTCTTTCAATGGGCAAAAACCAACTACCTTTTTACACCCCTCTTCTCTTTTTCATAGGTTCTGGAGACCACTATCAGTCTTCTTTTACAAGGTATCAGTATTCTTTTACAAGGTATCTCTCTCACACCTCTCTTAGAACTCTCTCTAAGTTTTGAGAGGATGGAACTCAACTTTCTAAGATTTACAACTTTAGAATCACAGGGTTTTGCTCAATATTTCTTGCTTATTTATGCAGGAATAGCTGGGGTATTTATAGGCCCCAAATAGATTTAAATTTGGAGCCCAAACTTCAAACCCCCGAAATTTCAAGGTACGGGTGGTACCATCGCTTGCAGCCTGACACTGGGTGGTACCATCGCCTAGACTGGTGGTACCATCACCCAGACAATCTCGAAGACTGAGTACCGCCCAGATCGACAGTATCATCGCCTGACACAGTTTCAGAGATTGTGCCACGACAGTTTCACCTGTTTGGTCAATGTTTGGGCTTTTCTCTTGGCCCAACACAGTCTAAACTTGGCCCAACTGTCCCCTAATTGGGTTGACCCAATTCTAATCCCTATTATGTGCTAACTATGAATTTTAAGATATTTACTAAGCTAAACAAAGTCCATAAGTCTAGGTTTCTTTCGATGAGCTTCCGGTAATCTTTCGGTGAACTTTCGACGATTTCTCGGTAATATTCCAGTGGACTCCCGGCAAGCTCTTAGACTTCATGATGATCTTCTTAGCGAGTTTCGATGAGCTTCTTTGGCAAGCTCCAGGACTTCTCGGTCAATTCCTATAGAACTTCTGACGAACTCTTGAACTCCCAACAAAATCACGTTCTTGACTTCGGGACGTCATTTTGCTTTATGCCTTGCTATCGTAGTTAATCCTACACATGTAAAAACACACTTCGATCTAGACAATTATTACTAAGCATGAATCATATTGTCCGACATGTCATTGGTTCTTCGACACTTCATCCGATTCTTCGACGCATCGTCTTCTCTTGCGGTCTATTGCCCAATCGGTCAGTTGACCTCCGCAACTCCGATATTCTTGGTGTAATTTTCGCTCTTCCTAGCCCGATGCTCGAATCCATAGCCCGAAGCCTTTTGTCGATACGTCATCTGATCCTCCAATTAGACGTCCAATCTTCTAACATATTCCATCGGCCCAACATGATTTTTCCTGCTTTAATTGTTTCATCCTGATCAAAACATCCTGCGTCACTCAAAACGCATATCAATTCATAAACACTTATCGATTGATTTTATCATCAAAATCCGAAATTCAACATTACCATCTTAAATAGAGAATAAATTAAAAAACATAAAATTAAAAATTTCATGGTTAAAATAAGCAAAAAATACTTATTTTAAATGATTAAAATTATCATTTAGGCCTTTATAAGTCATGTTCAAGGTTTTCATAAAATTTAAGAATTTTTAGATTTTATTTTTATATAAATAATAATATCATATTGTGTTTTATATTAAATAATTTGTTTTTGTATTATTTTCATAATTTTCTCATTGTTATAATATATTATTTTTAACTCTTAGATCAAATTATATAATTATTTTATATTTTTTTGTTATATTATCGATAAATTAATAATATTTATTTTTGAATATTATATAATTTGGCGATCTAAGTTTTGGGTTAATTAAACCGACTCAATTGAATTGGTTGGTTCATTTGAATGGGTTTGAAAACAAGAGAAAAATACAAAAAAGACAAGTGTAATTAAGAGTACTTTTATCCAACTGACACTATATAAGAAAAAACCATGATGCATGTATATAATTATACACTTAGGTGCCTTTTATAGGAAAAAGATAAAAATATAATGATGCATGTATCAAAAATCTCTCTAAATAAGAGAAAAATTAATAAAAGGAGTTATCTTTTTTTGCACTAATCTAATATATAAGAATAGTAGTCTCTTGTTGTTTGGTTCATTCTGCACTAGCTTTGGTGTTGGATTCGGATACATGAGAAATCACGTACTATCAATAGCCACTGCACCGGTTGGTGAAGCTTACGATTGCGAAGCAAACCATCACAACCATGATCGGAATTGCCGCCTTGTTCATTCTTCTCCTCCACATCCTCTCTGCACTCTCCTTTGCTATTAGCTCTCATCTCTTCTTCCTACTCTTTTCCGCACCTGTTCTCGTTCTCAGTATCCTTTCTGTCACTCTCATCATCCATCTGTACTACCTTGGATGACTCGGTGCCAGAGAAGGCAGTTGGTGATCGATAAGCTCATGGCCAGCCCTGGATTATGCCCACTAGAGAAACGTGTTCTCGAGAGCTAAGAGCTTGTCAGCAATGCAGTTGATGCACTGTGAGCTATCTATAGATCGCGAGTCAACCGTGATCAGTGACTATATTGTTCTAAAGCTTCTGAATCGAAAAAACAAGTTGTCACTCAACTTGATTCTATATATGTTGCATCGTTGTTCTGAAGCCTACTTCTTTGATAGAACGCTTCTGCATTGTCGGCAATACTGTTGATGGAGAAGAGGATGTATAGAAATGCTATTGAGTGCTCTGGATTTCTCTCAAGCAAATCTAGAGAGGGGGTGAAAGAGGAATATACATGAAAGAATTCTTGAGAGAGAGTGACGGTCACGATGTTTGGCATGGGCTCTTGTGTCGTCGCATGCGTACGTCTGATGAGAAGGAAAAATGGGAAGCATAGATGCGTGGGTTTCGGGAGAAGGGGACGATTTGGGTTGAGAGTGCGACTGCTGGCTGTGAAGAACAAGTGCTTGCTGTGAGAGTAGCATACGTACATGGATGAGAGTAAATCTGCTTGCCGTGAAGAACATGCGCAGCAGAACAGAATCATTAGAGATTCTATGTGAAAGCAAGATTTTTTTCTCCTCCTCCTCCTTTGTCCTTCATAGTGATTTTAACTGTTAGTGTCAACATTTTTACGTCATGACCTCGGGCCAATACGGTTGAGTTCGGATCTGAATGATTGGAGATCTTTCTGAACGACCCTTGAGACTGTCGAGGTAGTCGACCACGGTGGTCCGATTACGACGGGGTCACTATTTTCTCCGGGAGGGGACCCCTCACCAGGACATTCGGTGGGAGGCACTTTGTCTTCGTCCCTACACACAGGTCGAGTCGAGAGAGTTTGGCCCGACCCCTTCGACGATCAAGTCAGTCGATAATCTCAGGGGGTTTTCCTTATTTGATCCATCTTCATTCCGAACACGAGGGTTTTTATAAGGAAGGTCATCGTTTCCTGATGTGCTCGTTTGCAGGGAGCAGGGTCGTACTTTGGATAACGTCTGACACCGACATTAGCGTTGCATGAAGGACCGGACTCCTGCAGGATGACGACGTGCCTCGATCGACGTTTTGGTTTGCTTCAACCGGGCGCTGTCAGGTCAGACCGAGGCACGCAACCCCCGCAACTCCTCGATCTGCATGACCTAGGCCGGGAGCAGGTGACGTTAGTTCATGTCCCATCATTATTATTACCCTCATCACTAACCCTATTCTCCTATTCCATGCTGGCCGAGTTGTGGCAGGAGAGGAGCAACCAAAGAGAGAAGGAGAGGTGACCATGACTACTCTTCTCAGGCAACAAGAACTAACGAGGAGAGAGTGGTGAAGAGGAATCACCAGAAGTGGGAGCGTGTATTGATCGCGGCAACCTGCTTTATTGATCCTACAAGACGAATCAAGATGAGCGGTCGCTGCGCTTGCCGTCATGAAATCCACCAACGATTTCAGCTTCGTCACTGTCTCTTTAACATTCATGAGCACTTGTCTTGCTCCCAAAAACTCATTAGACTCCTCAATTACATATATGTATGCTACTCTCACAGCAAATATATATTTTGGATCGGCATGTAACCTCGTGACGAATCATCATTTTTATCATTTCAAAACTTATAAAATCTAAAAAAAATATTTTTAAGGGTTTATAAATTCTTAGCTCCCCTACTCCTTCAACATTGTGAGATTATATGTCATTATCAATGCTTTCTCCGATAAGAGAGTCAAGGACTCAGAGCTCTCATTCTAGTACCAATCTGATAAGTCAACATCTGATCAGTCCATCATTAGTATATATAGACTCACGAGAAATTATCCGTTTTGGACATTGGTCATACTCGTATGATTTTAAACTTTCAAAACTTATTAGCTTCTGCTTATGAGGGTAATAATAATTCAATAGACTTATAAATTATTGATTTCTTTACTCTTTAATCAACGTGAGACTAAATATCTTTATCAGTATTTTTAGTTATGTCTCCGAAGCCCCCATTTTTAACCCTTTCTATTTAACGTAGCATCTTTTCAAAGAAAACAAACCCATACCCACTCTTTCGGTATTATCGTAATTACATAACTATTTATAATTTTAATTATAGACCCTAATTTCCATCATATATTAGTCGTCTTGCCTTCTTTTGGGTTTCCCTCGTCTTGTCGTCTTCCAAACTCTCCTTCCTTTTTCTCCCCTCTCAACAAGCGATCGATCCCGTTTTGGGAATCCGCGGTGGGTGATGGTCTTTTTCTCTCTCCCGATCACGTTCTCCTCACCAGAAACGAATCCCCTAAGCGATCCCGATCCTCGCAGCTCCGATTCTGCCGAGAAGTTCTTCCTTGATGCTTTGTTGTTAGCTTGGCTGCTGTTGATCTGGGAGTTGGCGTGAGAGAGATGTTCGTGAGCAGGCCGGCAGTGCAACCCGTGGAGGCGCCGTCTCCCGTAATTGCGGCCGAGAACCCGCCGAGGTTGAGGATGAAGGATATCCAGGGCATGCCGGGGACGGCCGGCGGCCTCGCCCTGCGCCTGTCTCAGTTTGGGTTAGCGGTCGCTGCGCTTGGCGTCATGGAATCCACCAGCAATTTCGGATTCGTCACTGTCTTCTGGTTACTTGACGTCATGGATTTATACTTCTTTTTCGATTCAGAGTGATTTTTTATGACAATGTTGGAGTTTATTTCTTGCCTGGTTATTGTGCGCTTCTTATTTGTTGCTGAATACTTTTCTTCCTTAATTATGTAATCTTTGGTACTGCCCGTCTAAAAAGGAATCAACTAATAGATTTGTACTGGACTGAGGAAAATATGACCTAAATTTATGTTTTCTTGTTGCATGATGTAAAATAAGAAAATGATAACACCTTAGGATCAACACGGTGTACTGCTGAATTCCAATGTTTTATGTGACCAAAAGCTAGAAATGGGTTTTGTCAATGTACAGGCAGGCCTATACAAAGAACTGACAAGAAGAGATGCGATGTTTAATTGATTGAATTCATTGCATATGTTTAAGAGATGAAGAAAGTAAACAACTTTTAACAAGGAAGATATTTTATTCTGTTTAAATCTTATATGTCACTGAGATGCCCCTCTCGCAGCAGGATCACTTCAACAACAAAGTCAGAAGCATCAGTGTGCCTCTGATTTTGTCGTGACTAGTAAGAAACACCTTGTCATAGATAAGAAGTCCCAAATTGCGATAGGTTGCTCTGAAGAAGTATAATTTGAGTATGTCTCGTCAGTCTCATGCTGAGTTCTTATGGTACTAGAATTCCTTTTGTCACTACTATAAGATCATAAAAAAAAGAGTGGAAGTTCAAGGCATCATCATGCTCCAAGTAACTCCTTTGTTTATTCAACCGTGTTTCCTCTTCAATTCTTTGTAGCATGGATGTATTTTGGTATTTATTTCAACTTGTCCATTTATTCATAGTTTCGATAGCCCAAAAACTCCTCATATGGCATTAGGAAAGATATTCTTCCGGTTTATGATGCCTAGCAACGTTCTAATTGAGGAACCACAGCAATATTTTCTTGTCATTGTTTTTCTTAAATGTTCATGTCTCCAATAATTTAGCCTGACTGATAAATGGTAACCCTGTTAAGAGCAGAAGCTATGAGGCTGGGACAAAGATGTAGGTTAACAGTAATGAGTGTAAGGATGCCCATTTGCAGGTGACCAAGTTAGTCTTAGTATTGCTGAGTTATGATGAACGACTGGTTGTTCCGTTTTCAAATTACCTTATTAGTTTTTTAACCTCTATAATGTTATTTGACTCTCTTTTTTTTTTTTTGAGTCTTTGATGATTGTAAAGTTTGCTTTTATATTCATAATTTGAAACCCAAGAATTTTCTCTATAAGATGCCTTGTTTAGAGTACTCCATTCATAATACAGATTGCTGTCATTCATGTATGTATGCTACGTATCGATCGTAAGCTTGATCAGGAAATATTTCCAAAAGCAGCCGCTTTCAAGTTAATATGAGGTTTCGATGTGTGTCATGATTACTTATGTCCTTGACCTCACAAAATTGATGCACTGCTGAACTGGTAGCTGCTTTTATGAGGATTGATGATGCCTGTTGTCAACTCTACTGTCTTCTTTTCACTTAATTTGCAAATTAGTGGATGTCTGGAAAAAATTCATGACTACTGAATGATGAATGCTTGTTGGATAGACAACTCAGGTAGCAGTATGCATTATGTGTGATCTACAACTCATAGTTAAAGAAATTATGACCTGCAACTTCTTTGGAACTCTCTTTTGATTGCTTAAATATGATGCTGCTTGAAGATAGTTAGCATGGGCATGTCTGCCGAACTGCAATTCTTACTCTCTTGAAGTAATTTGTTCCATATTCTGCAGCTATCTGATTGCAGCAGCCATCACGCAGAGCTTGTGGAGTATCTCATTAGCTTTTCTGGATATATATGCTCTTCTAGTCAAACGCTGCTTGCGGAATCCCCGAGCTCTGTGTATATTTACCATTGGGGATGGGGTAAGGAAATTGCTCAGGTTCTGGATGCATGTTAGCTTTATGTTTTCATTTTAATTAGGGTTGACTTTTTTCATGTAGATAAGTATCTGGGTGCATGTCACACATTTGACCGTATAAATGCACTGTCAGCGTCACAGAAACAAAATTGTACTTTTGAGAATCTCTTATCTGGAAGTCGGGTATGCATGAATTAGTTCATCTGTGAGCACAAATCATTTATAACTTTAGACTTCAGCAAGTTTGAAATCTCTTATTGAAACCAAAGATCATTTACATACGAGTTTTCATGTAAATATTCAGGCAGAGGACAATACTTGCTCCTCCTTTGTTTTGCCTTTTTATGATTAGTCATGTATTATTTTCTCATGCAGATCATATCCACACTGACATTTTCAGCTGCTTGTGCATCTGCCGGCATTACAATTCTGCTTCGTGGTAATGGCAGCATATGCTCACATGAGCACTGCACAAGCTTTGAGACTGCCATCGCCATAGCCTTCATCAGTTGGTTTGTAATCTGCCCATCGTTTCTCTTGAACTTTTGGCAATTGGCATCAAGTTGAATATAAGAATTCACTGTTCATAGTCGCCTATTTCGCCCCAACAGTCAAAAGTTCCCATTTCTGTCATTTTTATAGTATGACGACAAGAGAGTGAATTATGCAAGGCATCAGATTGAATATAGATAGTTTCATGTTCTTCATTCTCTCCATCTGTTGTTGATTGGAAATTAGCCCCTTTTTTTTGTTCCTCTTAATCATGCAGTATATGATTTCTTGCTATGCACTTAGCAAATGATGAGATCTGCATCCATTCATACATTCCGACGTGTCCATCTGAGAAACGTACACCGAGCGCAGTCAAAGAGACGAGCTTGTTGAAAGTTAACGTGGAGTGTTGGATCATCTTAACCCTCTACTTTTATTTGGATGCAAATGAAGATTTCAACTGTCGAGCCAGGCTTCAAGCATCAGACATTGACAGAAGAATGGCTAGGACGAGGCCGAGGTGCTCGAAATCCTCCCTTGATCTGCTATCTCTCTTCTTCTTGCGGTTGATCTTCTTCTGCCATGCCCAGCAGCAGTCGTACACGGGCAACGAGCTGTTGAACTGCTTCGGCGCCAATGACTCCTCCAATCTGGGCTATTCCTGCCATGGCGGCACGCATCACTCCTGCGCCTCCTACCTCACCTTCCGATCCCAGGACGCCTACCAGACCCCGCAAGAGATTGCAGACCTGCTTGGCGCCGATGCCGCCAGCGTCGCCGCCATCAACGGCATCGAAGACACGACCTCGGTCGTTCCCCAGGGCGAGCTGGTCCTCGTGCCCACCACCTGCTCGTGCTCTGGCTTACACTACCAGCACAACGTCTCCTACACCGTGAAACCCGGTGACACCTACTTTACCGTCGCCAACAACACGTACCAGGGACTTTCCACCTGCCGGGCGCTCATCGCCCAGAATCCCTACGACCCCGTCAACATCTCCATCGGCGTCAGGTTTGTAGTCCCCCTCCGGTGCGCGTGCCCCACCGAGGACCAGGTTGCCGGCGGCATCAAGTACCTGCTCACGTATCTAGTCACTTGGGGCGACGATCTCTCCTCGATCGCCGGCCGGTTTCATTCCGAGTTATTGTTCCTGTTGATGTATCCCAACAACCTGACGGCCAACGCTACCCTCTACCCCTTCACGACTCTGTTGGTGCCCCTCGGAGAAGAGCCCACCAGGGTCTCCGAACCTGCCGCATCGCCGCCGCCGCCGCTAGCTGAGGCAAGTGCTACAATAACTAATACTAATCTCCGAATCAAGTTGTCTATCCGATTCTTTGATGTCTAATAATATGCATAGTGAGGGGGTATTCGACGTGCATGCATGCCTCGAGTCGTCGGTTTGGATCTGCTTTGCTCCTATTTTGTAGCTAACCATGCAAAATTATCATCTATCTTCTAAATCTTTAGGATTTTATTGAAGTACTTTCGATGTTTTTGCCATTAATATTTCTTATTGTTTGAAATCAAATTTTACAACCTTAGATAATAGTTCTAAAGAGGTGGTAGGAGCAAGGAACACTGAAGGTCTTCGTGCATTGATTTCTTTCTGAATTTTTGGTGTCAATGCAAATTATTATCTTTGAGAAGTGGAATTGGTGCCCACTAATGATGCACTTCAATCCTTCTCCAAAGTGGCTTGCACTAGAGTAACGAATCGGTGAAAATTATCAAAGAGTTTAATATGTATTGTGCAAGCTATATAAGCTCCTTGTGGATCTGATTGTGCTTTTTATTAGGAAAGGTTTCTTCGTTATTGTTTCGTTATAAGTAGTAGCATCTTATGAACATTGTGCTTTTTATTGTTTCGTTACTCGTCTTGCCCTTTCAGTTTAGCTTAAGGATACTTCTACCTAAGTGAGAAAGATAATGTAATCCTAAAATAGTTTAACTTAGATAAAAGAATCAATCATGATAATATTCATTTTTTTGTGTAATATTAACCCTCCCCAGATGTCGTATTAGCAGGAGTCTCGTGTACTGGATATATCTTCTATAATCTCCGTCTTTAGACTTTTGTGTTGAAGAGTTTGCTTTGCTTATAGGGATAGGATCAATGGTAACATATTTGATAGACTGTTTGTCATTTGATATTTAGGAGTTATGTGATTATATTATTACGAAAATAGGATCAATGATAATACATTTGATCGACTGTTTGTCTTTTGATATTTAGGAGTTATGTAATTATATTCTTACAATGATAAGATTAATGGTATTTCATGTCATTTGATATTTAGGTGTTATGTGGTTATATTCTTACAAGGATAGGATCAATGATAACACGTTTGATAAACTGTTTGTCATTTGATATTTAGGAGTCATGTGGTTATATTCTTACAAGGATAGGATCAATGGTAATACATTTGATGAACTGTTTGTCATTTGATATTTAGGAGTTATGTAGTTATATTCTTAGGAGGATAAGATATTTGAAGAACTGTTTGTCATTTGATTTACAAGAATAAGAATGCATTTGATAGTTAGACTAGACTTTTATGAAAAGTTACGTGGTTATATTCTTACAAGGACAAGTCTATCTCTGTTCATGTGGCTATATTCTTACAAGGAAAAGAATATTATATTTTCCACCAATGAATCATTGATCATCTGGTGTTGTGGGGGGGGGGGGGGGAGACTACGAATTGGCTTCAGCCATAAATATTTAGGAAATGCCGATCTATATCTTTAGTGCAGCTTTGTTGTCTTCCTTTCGTGAGTATCTTGATGAAACACAATCAGCTAGGCTCAAAGATTGCAATTTTCTGGTGAGAACACTTATAATCGTTGTTCAAAATTGTGATATTATCCTCAAAACTAGTAATCTAATTTTGAGATGAAAGATAGAGACATCAACTAATGTAATGCCTCATGTCAACTTACATTAAGCGGATCAAAAGAGCAACACAACTCTGAGGACCAAAAGAAACCAACACACAAGGAAAAATATGGACTGCTGCCAACATATCAGAAATAATTGCCGAAAAGTAGTAACACTTCCAGCCTTGGAAGATTGAGGTAATGATGTGCAGATTTGAGATCCATTTTTTTATCTTATTGGGAATCTGATCAGATAACAATATTCTGTGACTCGTTTAAGGCGTAGAAAGAAACAAGTTTTGTGTTTGATGGAAGCACCAGCAGAACAGAAGCTTAAAGCAAACTAAGAAATTTATATCGTAATGTGGACGATGGAGGAAGCGAGGGGGGCGGAGGCTTCAGGACTCCCACCTTCTAGGGCTGCTGCTGGGCGTCGATGTATCCGGCGTCCACCAGCACCTTCTCCCTCTTGGCGATCTCCAGATCGTGGTCCACCATCATCTTCACCAGGTCCTGGAACCCGACCTTGGGCTTCCACCCCAGCGCCTTCCTGGCCTTGGTGGAGTCGCCTTTGAGGCTGTCGACCTCGGCGGGGCGGAAGTACTTGGGATCGATCACGACGTGGTCCTTCCAGTCCAGGCCCACGTGGCCGAAGGCGGCCTGAAGGAACTCCTCCACGGTGTGGGACTCCTCCGTGGCCACCACGTAGTCCCCGGGCTCGTCCTGCTGCAGCATCATCCACATGGCCTCGACGTAGTCGCCGGCGAAGCCCCAGTCGCGGGCGGCCGAGAGGTTGCCGAGGTAGACCTTGGTCTGGAGGCCGAGGCGGATGCGGCCCACGGCGCGGGTGATCTTGCGGGTGACGAAGTTCTCGCCGCGGCGGGGGCTCTCGTGGTTGAAGAGGATGCCGTTGCAGGTGAAAAGGCCGTAGGCCTCGCGGTAGTTGACGGTGTACCAGTGGGCGGCGACCTTGGCGGCGGCGTAGGGGGAGCGGGGGTGGAATGGGGAGGACTCCGACTGCGGCGGCGGCGTGGAGCCGAACATCTCGGAGGAACCGGCCTGGTAGTAGCGGATGGGCTTGGGGGCGCAACGGACGGCCTCCAGCAGGCGGAGGGCGCCGGTGCCGACGACGTCGGCGGTGTAGTCGGGGATCTCGAAAGAGACGGCGACGTGGGACTGGGCAGCGAGGTTGTAGACCTCGTCGGGGAGCAGGGCGTCGACCCAGCGGCGGAGGGAAGAGGCGTCGGAGAGGTCGGCGTAGTGGAGCTTCATGCGGGCCTTGGCGGCGTTGTGGGGGTCGACGTACAGATGTTCCAGGCGGGCGGTGTTGAAGTTGGAGGACCGCCGGATGAGGCCGTGCACCTCGTACCCCTTCCCCAACAGGAACTCCGTCAGGTACGACCCATCCTGCCCGGTGATGCCCGTGACCAGGGCCACCTTACGCTGTTCTCCCGGCACGGGGCGCGGCACCACCCCGCCCCCGATCTGGGTCGGCGACGGAGGCTGCGGCGCCTCCCCGTTGCCGTTCTCCTCTTTCTTGTCGACGCCGGTGTTGGATCCGTAGGACGACATTGTGGCAGATGCAGTGATTTGGTCGAACGACTGGTGACCTTGTAGATCTGGCGAGGGGAGAGGCAATATATAGGAAATAATGCTAATAATAAACAATAATACGGTGTGCTGGCTCGCCGGACTTGGCAAGCAAGAGTGGGGGAATGGGAAGTACAAGTTGGGCCGAGAGCGGAGGGAAGGTGGATCGCCACTTCGCTCCACATTGGCAGATTAATTACAGTGCTCTTACACCTTGCAAAATAATAATAATAATTTTGCCTTATAATATAATTATTAGGTTAGCCATGGTTTATAGATGCTATTAAGAAACAATATGTCATTGAGATGTTATCAAGATGAGAATATTAAGGTAGATGTATCAAAAAAAAATATATTCATCCATATAAAATTATTTAAAAAAGTAAATAGGTAGGATATTAATATATGTCGTTCAAGTTCTTTTTGAGTATTTATAAATCACTAGTAATCATAGTGAAGCTTTTGACTAGTGCTGATTTCAAGGATGCACCTTTAACTATAAAATCATATATAATGTAGTGTTTTGGTATCCATAAAAATGGATAAATATGATATTTTGGAATAGGGAAAAGAAAAAGGGGAAGAGGAGTCCGAAACTAACGCCCCAAAATGGTTGACTTTGACCCCTTGGTAATTAGGCCACCTGTCACCGTGCGTTGGGAAACGCAACGTTGACTTGATCTTAATTAAGCGTGAAAACAGAGGGCTAGTGCATGGTTTTTACTGTCTCTCTCTCTCTCTCTCTCTCTCTATATATATATATAGAAATATAGGGAGTTTTGTTTAGGTCACAAGTTACTCGGGAAAGAAAAAGCAGGAGGTGATCGGCGCGGGGTTGACGCATCGCCATTCGTGCCGTAGGAGGCGGCGCACACGAAGCTTGGGCCGGTGCGCAGCTCATGCACCGCACGTCGGGGGGGATTGCCGATCGGAGAAGGGACACAGAAGAATTGTGCTTCATCAACGAGAAGGAAGCACATGATTCCAACGTGCCCGTGTCGGTGGATGGCAATGCGTGCCAGTAAACGTGCGGTTACGGGAATAGGGACGGATGTTGAAGCATGTGGCTGCTGCCTTGGAGATGCAATCGTATTAGATGGCAACACTTTGACTTGCAAGATGCACGCTTAGTTGGGAGCAAAGGACATCATAGGTTAAGAGCAAGGGACCCAACTTAACCATTGACTTCACTCATCACTTGGACTAAACTTTCTAGGTTGGGGAAGATGGATGTCTAGGTCAAGAACAAGGGATCCATCATGGGTTGACCCTCTTGCCCCACCACCAATTAGGCCCGGCTCACAATGTCCATTTGCATGATGCATCCAGTTAGGTGTGTAAAAGACTTTTGATGCATTTGACACATGAAAAATAACTAATTTTTGTAAGATGCATGAATTCAAGAGAAAAAAAAAAAAACACATATGAATCATTTGACATAATCAAGATGTTTTCATTTTAGACAAAAAAAAAAATTTGACATATCTACTACTTGTAACAAAAAGACATATAAAGCACTGTGTAACCATTGTGTGGCTTTGTATATGATACATCTGTCCGAGACAAATAATAGCATTTGAATCATGTGATGTGCCCAAAGATCTTTTACATATAATGTATTCTCATGGAACAAAAAAATATCTTATGCAACCAAATTGTTCCTCTTTTATTTAGAATTTTTTTAACACAAGCAAAAGCAACAACAGGAGGGACAAATGATATGACTAATATTTTTGATAAATTGAGATGCAGCACGAGGAATTCAACATGTCATGCAAAACTACTAGACATGCTACAATAATATAGTAACTAATGAAAATATATTGGCATTAAATCAATGGTTATAAAAATAATATTTTATAGGGTAATCTCACTAGGTATGTCATCACTCTAAGTGGGATATAAGATATTTTGTGCTCTCAAGAGAAAATCTCACTTGTCTTAGACTCCTACTTTATGTCCTTTTCATTCAGATTCAATGAAAAATAATTAAATCTGATTAATTTTATCATGTCAAGTTAATGACTAGAATTTTTATCTCTTTGTCATGTTAAATTTTTTCATAAATTATTATGAGTGAGGATTATGATATAAATAAATAATATGGGTTTATTGTTATTCTCGTAGGTCTCCTTTTACCATGGCATTGTCTTGGGAATATAAAGATCCAATAGATTGTTTGAAGGTGAATTCATCCGTCTGCTTATAGTCAAGTTTAGTAGCAAGTCTTCTCTTCAACCACCAATTGGTGGCACACCTCTCGTGTTTAAGATCATTATATTATGGCAAGAAAAGGTTTGAGAGAGAAGAAGCGACAGAAATTGGAACAGAAATATCATTTGATTCAAAAATTTCTGATCTGTAGTGGACCTCTCAATATGAAGTTCTGACCATCTGTCAGGTTTAAGAATCAATTTTCTTTTTATAAGGGTTAAAAACGAATTACTTATTTTGACTTGGAGGGTGATCTTTCAAGATCTACCATACAATATGGGGTCAAAAAGTCAAAATAAATAATTAGGCCATTGTGTTATGGTTGCTGATGCTAATTTCAAGATCGAGATAATTGTGTAGAACAAAGAAGAACTTATTTTGGATCGAGTTCTTTAGGTGTTATACTCATCTTGTTTAAACAAGTGATGTGATAAAAAAAAAATTTATATATGAACAAATATTAGTGGATAAGTAGTCAAATTAAATGAAAATCATAATTAAATAGGGCACCAAAATTTATACGGAGAACCTCTCTAATATGAAGGATAAAAATCATATGAAGCCAAGAAAATCTACTATAAAAATAATGAATATATAAATCTCGAAATCTCTTATCAAAATCCAAGTAACAATCATAAGAGAATAACATGGATATAAGGATTACGTCACTATGTATATCCAAAATCTCCTCAAGTGATTACAACAAGAATCCATTGCAAATCTAATATAACCTGAGGTGAGAACATTGCTTGAATGATTGAGAATACTCTTTGTGTTATCCTTGTCCTTTTTCATTTTCTTCTTATCTTATTCTTCTACCCTCAACTTCCACAGTTACTTTTCCCTTTTTCTCAAGCCAATTGGTTGAAAGAGTTAGGGTCTATGTTAAAAGAGAAAAATATTTCAATTGTTGTGAGTTATGAGTTATTAAAATCCACTATGGGTTGAATAATGGGTTATTTGCCTAACAATCACCCCCTTCAGCCATAAGAGAGGCTATCTCATGACTCTTCAATGTGAAGTTATGTCAACTAGTTGTTGATACATTTCTTGTCTTTCTTTCGGTAAGATCTTTATCAACATATATGCTTCGTTATCATTTGTGTAAATTTTCTGAAGTTGTAATTGTTTCTCTTCAATTACATTTTAAATCTAATAGTATATAATATATATATTTTTTGACTTAGAATAAAAGGTCGAGTTCCTATATAAATGGATGACGCTCTTATTATTACAATGCACCACATAGTTTTTTTATTTTAATCATAATTATTATAAGAATTTTTTTATCCTTAATATTTCTTTGCAAACTTCTATAGTAGTAATATATTATGCCTATGTGATGGAGAGAGCAATACACCTTTGTAATTTAGATTACTATGATATAGCTCCCATTACAAAAGTTAGTACAAAACATGATATAGATTTCCTCATATCAATATTTATTGTCATATCTACATTTATATAACATATCAATACAGGTGATCCACCTTCAAAGCTTAAATAAATTTTGGAGTTTCATTTGAGATATCTAAAAATCCACTTTATTATTGCCCAATGCTTTTTGCAATCTACTAATAACACTCACTGCATATGTGACGTCTGAACTCATACATACAATTACGTACATTAAACTTTCGATTACTGAAGCATAAGGAACTTTTTGCATTGCTGAGCTTCCATTACCCTCTATGAGATCTGCTATCAAAGTCTTTGTCATATAGTCTTCCAACTGAAATTAAATTCAACCTTAAGTCAACCACATGCCTCATATCCTTAAGCATTAACTTGTAACCAATGTTGGTTTTTATGTGGATATTGCCTATGTTGATAATGTTTGTTGTGCTATTGTTGCCTATCTTGATAATATTAAAATTTTTAGACTTGTAGGTAGCAAAAAACTCCCTTCATGGTGTAGCCTGATAAGAAGCTCCTATGTTAATCACCCACTCAAGATCCTGACACACACAAGAAAAAAATATCATCAAAAGTAGACAAAATCAAATAGTCACCACCATACACTATAACTGTGGTATTATTTTTTAACTTTAGGCTCTACTTTTTTTATTTTATTTTTCTAGGTTATTCTTATAATATCCTTTCTCATCGTAATTATAGTAAATAATATATATTCTTAATCTTGATTTGCTTCTACCCATACATGAACCACTTCTATCACTTTGACATTCCTTTATTCTCTTAGTTATGCTTATGAATTAATCTGAGATGTTATTGAATTTTTTTTCTTAACTTCTTATTCAATAAACTATTTGTTACTTGAATCATAATGATAATATCATTTGGCGTAGAATTACTGAATGAAACCACTAGTGTCTCTCAACTTTTTGATAATGAATTGAGAAGTAAAAATACCTGTAACTCATCATCATGATACATTTTCATAATCGATAATTGGTTAATAATTCTCTACATTTCATTCAAATACTTAACAATAGAAGCACCCTCTTTATATTTCAAATTCATAAGTTTTATTGTCAGTCATTTTTCTCTCACAGAGACATTCTAACTTGTTTCAAAGAAAGTATGTCGAACTTTCAGTAGAAACATGGTGAAAGACACTATCATCGAGCCACTGTAAAATAAACTTGATCGTTTTTCAATTTAACCTATTTCACTTATCATCTGTCATAGTTGCAGGCTTTGTACTATCCCCTTACAAAGGTCTATATAAATATTTACAAGAGATCTTACATTCTTAGTTTCTATATCATCTAATTGTTTCTGTTAAAACTAATCATGCGAGAAACATTACCGACCTCCATGTTCGAACACAAAAAAATTAAATACCACCAAAACCTTACCATAATACCAATTGATGGGATAAAAAAGAACTTGTATATGAACAAATACTAGTAGGCCATAATACGTAATGAAATTAAATAAAAATTATAATCAAATAGGACACTAAGATTTACGTGGAAAATCCCTCTAATGCGAAGGATAAAAATCATGAGGTAAGCAAGATAAAATCCACTATTAAAATAATGAACATGTAAATCTTAGAGTTTATTGTCCAAAATTCAAGCAACAATCATAAGAGAATAACAGGGATACAAGGATTATATCATTGTGCATAATATCTAAAATCTCCCCAAGTAATTAAGAATCCACTGTAAATTTGATATAACTTGAAGTGAAAATATTATCTGAATGATTGAGAACAACGTTTGAACTATGGACCATGGATTATTATAGGTTGAATAATGAGCTTATCTGCCCAACAACAAATTAAATGCATCTAACTCTAAATACCTTATTATTTTTAGTCTGACGTTGAAAGTAAGAGAATATATATTATTATATACATAAGGTTAGATGAACCTATTATCATTAATTTAGAGTTAAGTATTTTGGATTGTCTCAGGCATATCAAATTAATGTGTGAGTTCTCTGACTTGTTATTACAAATGATATCAAACTAAGACTATTGACCTGATTAAGGTTAAAACAACTATTTGATTGCAAGAACTCAGAACAACAAAAAGGAAGTCATCATCACTACTTCTTTCTAAAGTGCGCTCCACCATCATTAAGACAGCTTTATTGCTTCGCTTCATGTGTGTTTCCTTATCATTAAAGGCTGTTCCATTCATCACCTCTGGTTGTCCAATTGAGTCCCTCCTCCTCATCGTCTCTATTGATTGACCAATTCCATATCATCAGCCAGAGCTAGAACTCCATTTATGTAGAGCTCATAATATAATCTAATGCTTCTGAGACACAGAAGAAGCAATCATGATTGTTGTCCAAATGTTCTTAAGCTTTTGTTATCCTCAAACCTTTCTCCTCGATGCACATATCGGACTTAGCGAATGTATTACTATTATCTCGGGCTTAGTTCGATGATTCAAATTACAATATCATCATCTTGAGAAGGTATTTTGATTTAACGGTGGTGTATCTAACCATTAGATAATTATTTTCTTGTCCTCACAAAACGTTCTTCTTTATTTCTCCTGTTCTCATAATAATATCCTTTCTTTGTTTTCCTCTATTATTAGGATCATGTGTTGTTGATAATGTCATAGAAAATAATGCAAGATTTCACTTATTTTCACTTCAATTATTTCATAAATTTCATTAGTAGTTTTAATCTTTTATTTCTATCCATTCTAGACCCAATCTCTTGCATAAATCTATGTTAGATCAGAGAGAGAGAGAGAGAGAGAGAGAGAGAGAGAGAGAGGTGTTTTGGATGAGACCAAACCCCACCAAGCACTACGCCCACAAAAATCTAATCATAAAACGAGTGTTGAGATTTGTATCATGTCTAATATTCATCCCACATCTTCCTCAAACAATGGGTTAGTGAGAGAAGAAGAAGAAGAAGAATCGATGGAGATGTCACCACGTTGCTTGCTAATGCACCAACATTTGGTGGAATCAAAGATGATCAAAGTATTTTGATATGGTTGGTGAAGAAGGTCAAAAGGTAAACACTCTAAATAGTACTACCAACTCCTACTACATGCTTTCCTCAAAGCCGAGGAGGGAACGCATGTTATGGCCATCATTACGATGCTAAAGCAAAAGAGAGCTTCCCCTCCTCCCCCCCAAAGCTACTCCTCCACAAATAGTTAATCCATTGGGGTTTTGAGTCTCCTTCAATTTTGTGTTGATCAATATTAATTTTTGTAGGGTTGACTCTTAAAACCATTTTAATTACCACCACAAATTGAAACCTTAGATTATGTTCATTATTTCGATCAATTCAAAAATAATAATAAAAATTATTATTTAACATCATACATAAATATATCATTTTAAAAAATATTTTCTCATTAAATTGATTATTACAAAACCGATACTATATATACATCTTCGTTTTGAGCTTACTAAACTAAAATTAAAAATATCTTTCGAGTGTTTTTCATCCATAATCTATAAATCATAATCGACTATGCAATCTTTTTTTTTTTTTGATCGAGTTTTGCACCACTTCAAAAAATATTTTTTTCTCTTCTAAGTACGATAATACTTAAAAAATAAATGATTTTACTACGTCACATTAACGATCAATATTAATCATATGAAATAGTTATTTCTCGCTTGCATTCGACTAAATGATATATAAATCCAATTCTAAATCATCTCAATAGAAAAATATAGGAATCTTGATCGATTGCCAATGCACACCCAATGCTTTATGTTATTGATGATTCATCTATTAATCTTAATTAGGAAAACAACATTACAATTTGTTGATAGGGTTATGCTCGAGCACTAACGGGAGATGATAGGGGCAGTGGGGTCATTTCACACATGTTCGTGCCGTTGGAGACGCTGCCAAAACTCCTCGGCGCTTCGGTGCCACTCGAGATGAATTGAGCCATCGAGGTTCAGATATTAACGGAAGTGCCATCTGCGAGCCAAAGCCTGCAGTGTGTGTTGGCACTCGTTGTAATTTTCTCGAAAGACGACGGCTTTTGCCTTTCTTGCGGTCTTTTATTCCTTGGGAGAGGGAGGTGGAGAGCGTGGTGTCGACTGGGTCCGCAAGTTTGAATCTTCGGCGGAGCAAGACCCTGATTTCTCGCTTGGAAGGCAGCGCTTCGAATCCCCAAAGGTCCGCGGCCGGTGGAGATTGAGGTCAGGGCTCGGGTCTTCGATTCGAACGACCTCCGCTTTTCCGCTTCTTTCGTCGTTTACGCTTGCTTGAAGAAGAGTCGGTTTCAGGTCCTGATCGATTCTCTGGGATGCTGTTTGATTCTTATCGAAATTTTGATTTTTGTGAGAAAGATGCGTTTTTTGACTCCGGAATCGCTCTTTATGGTGCTAGATTGTGGAATCTTGGATTCCGGTGGTGTGTTTCCGTGGATTTGGGGGCTTCTTGATTGAGCTGTCGGCTAATGCAATGGCTCCTATGGTCGTTCGGAGCTCGCTAGAGATAATGCTGGATGCCATCAGGCAGAGGGATGAGCGGCCCAAGGATCTGCCACCTGCTTTGCCTGTCCGGCCAACCTCGAGAGGGCGGCTGCCCACTTCGAAACGGTCGTTGCCTGTGAATCTTAAGCTTGACAGTAGTGCAGCCAGAAGCTTGTTGACCAAATCCATGAACTGGGAAGACAAGAAAGAGGAGCAGACACGAAGGAGTGGTATCAATGTGGTGATCAAAAACGAAGTTTTTGGAAGCAAGATCATTTCAGATGTGGAGCAACTGGTAGAATCTGCATACATTAAGATGCCAAACCTGGTCAGCTACGAGGAAAGAGTTCAGGTTGCTGATGGCACAGATTTGCTACCACTAGTTGTGACAAATAATAGTATAGACTGTGGTGGTACCATCAAATATGCCATGAACGAGGTAATCACTGTTGCTTGTTTATAGTGTTATGTGCACATATTACCAATGAGTCAACTATATTAGCATGATTAGTGCGCAATATAATAAGAAAGTAACCTATAAATCTGTAAAATTGTTGAGAATTAGATGTTATAGATTATATGTGTTTTTGCATTTTACTGCTAATATGTTGTCTCATAAAAAGATGTAGGAGCATTTTAAGAAATAACATAAATAGGAGAAACTACTGAGTTTGTTTCAACTATTATTTCTATTTTTGCCAATTTGTTTTCAACACTTTTCTTATAATTGCCTGTCTCATCGGCTTATGCAGATCCAATTTAAATTACTTGTCAGTGAAATGAGTTTGCTAATATGCCAATATAATAAGAAAGTAACCTACAAATCTGTAAAATTGTTGAGAATTAGAAGATGTTATTAGATTATATGTGTTTTTGCATTTGAAATGAGTTTGCTAATATGCCAATATAATAAGAAAGGAACCTACAAATCTGTAAAATTGTTGAGAATTAGAAGATGTTATTAGATTATATGTGTTTTTGCATTTTACTGCTAATATGTTGTCTCGTAAAAAGTTGTAGGAGCATTTTAAGAAATAACAGAAATAGGAGAAACTATTGAGTTTGTTTCAACTATTATTTCTAGTCATTGTTTTTGCCAATTTGTTTTCAATACTTTTCTCATAATTGCCTGTCTCATTGACTTATGCGGATTCAATTTAAATTACTTGTCAGTGAATTGATTTTGCTTGAACTTGGATGAAAACATGGTATACATCATTGACAAGCAATCATCCATAACAATCAGTTAACATATTATCTATCGGGTCCTTTTACCTTCTGGCATTACAAGATGTCTTTTACTTTCAGCTTTATCTCGTATATAATTGCCACAGGTTGCTGGATTAGGAGATGCTGGAAATCAAACATTGCAGGGTATCCTCTGGCTTCAAAAGAACTATCGTGGTGTTCGGGCTCGTTCTCGCTATCAACAGCTGAAGAAGGGAGCAACTACACTGCAATCATGTACGTGCATAGTATAGAAAACTCCGCAATTTGCTTTTCTGAAGCTCATATATCTTTAAGCAAACTTTATATCACACTAGATAATCTAGCAGCCTAACAATAGGGCAATGTTATATTTGCACTTGTCTCAATTGATGCTTTTAGCTGGTTAAATGGATCTTAGAGTAATCCTAGATGTTTTTATCTTCTTTTATGTCGAAAACAGAAGCCATTTTTTCTCTAGGGAAAGGTTCCACTGATCCTAAATGTTTTTATTGGTAATGTGCGCTAAAAATACAGTTGTAAGAGGTGAAAGAGCAAGGCATAATTTTGAATTCTTGACGAAGAGATGGAGGGCAGCTGTTTTTATCCAAAAGCATGTGAGGCTGTGGCTTGCTAGAACTGTGTTCAAAAATCAGCAGAAGGATATCATATTTTTGCAGTCCGGTAACATATTGATACATTTCAAGTACATTTTCTTTTTGCTTTTGGATATTTGCCCTGATCATGAATTTTCACTCTTCTGCAGTTATTCGTGGTTGTCTGGCCAGGAAGCATTTTATGGTCTTAAAGAAAGTGGAGGTGTCAAAGGTCATTCATGTTAAGGTACTTTATTCCAGTTTCATGGACTAATACTGATCACTAAGGATGATGTTGTGCATTTGTTTGATTTTGTTTTCCCTCGTTTTCCATAGAAATTATTCATCTTCTGGTTTTTTGGGCTAGGGTTTCTGGTTAAGATGAAAACATTATTTCAAAATACTCATGTAAACGATGAAGCTATTCAGTGCCGCAAATATCTGGATGCAAACTTTCATATTTTTTTGCAAATGGCAAATGTTTTTAATGTCCTTTTTTGAACTATTGGCCACTGCAGTGTTGTTTCTTTAGATCCAACTAAGCAGTTGACTTTGATCAAGATTTAGAGATTGCAACTTATATGTATATTTGTGCTCCCTGTTAAAAGGGTTGGAGTTTCGTCTTGCAGGACACCAACAACAATGAGCCTCCTCAGATTCACCCCTCTATTCTGGCCGAATTTAAGAGTCAGATGAGCAAGGCAGAAGCAGCACTGAGAGAGAAAGAAGAGGAGAATGCTATTTTGAAGCAGCAGCTTCAGGCGTATGAGACAAGGTGGTCAGAGTATGAGTTGAAAATGAAGTCTATGGAAGAAACCTGGCAGAAACAACTGACTGCTCTGCAGGTCAATTTTAGAACCATTATGCACTCTGTTGTTAGTGAAGAGATTGTATGCCATGAAGGTTCTAAACTAACATTTCCTAGATATTATGCACAATTATTTTGCTTGTCTGTTGGACATAGTTACAGATCATGAGAATCCATGATATCATATAAAAGGTCAAGTAGGCATATTGATCATTCCATTCTCATAGAGTCATGGGTATAACATTTTTTCGATATTGAAAACAACAGTGTTAAGTTTCATTCTCTCAAAAGCATGTCTATATTTTTTTGACACATCAGCTAAAAAGATCATTGGTTTACTGCAGATGAGTTTTACTGCTGGAAGAAAGAGCATTGTTCCTGAAGAAATGACAAAACAGCCTGGATGGCCAGATGCATCACAAACTAATCACTACTATGAAGCTGAAGATGATGAATCTGTTGGTGCTCAAACACCAGAAGGCACACTAGCTAAACTGCCTAATGCATCTGATGCCATGCAAGTAAGAAACAATGATACCGCGTGTAATGCAGTTATCCAACTGATAAAGGAGTTTGATCAGCAAAGGCAAGTTTTCGATACTGATGCTGGCTTACTCATTGAGGTGAAATCAGGAGCCATAAACCCTTATGAAGAGCTCCGAAATCTTAAATCTCATTTTGCTTCATGGAAGAAGGATTACAAGATGCGACTAAGGGATACAAAGACAGCATTACTAAAGCTTGTCAATCCCGAAAAAAGAACATACAAAAGATGGTGGTGCACCACCGTCGCTGCAAGATGATACAGATGATGTGCACCAAGAAATTCTTCCTGGGCATCATAATTGCAGTTATGCAGATGGGCTTTCTAACTGCAAATTTGAAGACTTAATGATAGTTTGACCAGAACCTTGATGGTCTCTCTTGTTTGCATCTGAGGAATTTGGTTGCGCCTCTTCTTCATTTGATGTCTCCATAATATCATCATCATCATCCATGTGTACAATGCATATATGGCTTTTGTATTTTTCCATGTTGTTTAGGAAGAGATCACTCCTGCAGTGAAAACGAAAAATTTTAAGGGTGTGACAGTAATAGATGTAGAAAAAAACCCAATGTTCCGTCATACATTGGGCAGTTGTATCTTAAATTTTCCCTATCTTTTCCCCATTGGGGTGATCCTTGTAACCTTCTCATTTTCTTAATGAAGTTTGATTTCTTGTCTTTATTAATCTAGAAGTTGGATCTGAAAAGCCAAACTAAACTAAGTCCGGTCATCTTTTACGTATCTCCCATTTTTCTATAAAGATCTTTACTTATTTATAACAATTCTTTGAGTTTTACACATGCATCTGGTGCCAATAATTTTCCATATGCTCTCAACAGAACTTTTTTGCCCACAACTTCACAAACTTTGCAAGGAAACACTGCTAATATTTTTTGGAGCAGCAATCAGCCTCCTACCTTTTGTATGAACACCTATTAACGTAATCTTATCCTTTTTTACGAAAAGAATATGTCTGAAGCTTTGGTTTGGGCAGCTGCAATAATATTCTCATAAATAAAAACCAAAGCATCAGTTCGAGTTAATCAAATGAAACAGAAATGAGAAAAAAGATCAACTAGAAAGAGGACATACCTGAACCTGAAGACATACACATGTACACTTTGTTGAATTATAGATAAATTAGAAAGATGTGAAGTTGAGAGAACACCTGCCAAAACTCAGTACCAGTATTTGCTTCCAGCAATCGCCTTGATTAGCATATAAAATTTCTAAAGCCATTTAGGTCAGAGAGTCTCATTGTTTGTGGTGAGATATCCAACTGTAGTCTTCCTTGACTGCTCTCACTGCAAAAATGATGCCAGTGGATCAGAGGAAGCATGATCCACCTGCAGGAGACTTGCCATTGCATCATAAGGAAGAACATATACCCACCAGCCTGTTAACAAGCAATTTGAGAGGCAATAGACCTACTGGAGCCTTGCCCATGTACAAGGAACGAGTAAATCTTGAAAGGAGAACCATTTAGAATGCTAAAAACTTCAGCCAACTACAAAATTGAAGAGTTAACATGGAGGAAGTGCTTTTCACTTGCCTAATCAGATAATAGCAAAATGAGTTGATTCAAACAGAGCTTGTCTGAGAACAAACAGGTAGTATGTAGCATGATTTCATTTGTGTCACCAATTTCCACTATAGATAAAATTTCGATACTCCCGGTAACACCACAGTGTGGATTTCACTGCTACTATGAAATGCCGTGGTGCTAAATTTGTACGGATATGGACTCATTGAGACTTGCCCTCAGGCAAAATATATAATCAGTATCCAAATAGGTTACAAACTCAAGCCAAAGTTGTCATCCAGGACTTCAGAAGAATTTGATTTCCAGTCAAAAAGATTGGTCTTCTCCATCAGCATCAATTTCGGTATTGCAAAAAAAGAAAGTTTCAAAGACCTTTGTCCATCTCCATCCAACTTTGACCAATGCCTTTGGAGACACCCCTTGCTTTCATCAAATCCCTTACTTCACTGACACCTTGCCATTTCTCAGCAGCTGCAAAAGTGTTGGACAAAGCAATATAAGCCCCTGGCCTTCCATTTTGACTCAGCTTAAAAACCTCTTTTGCTGCAGCATCTGCCATCTCCAAATCTCCATGAAGTCTGGATGCTCCTAGCAAAGCTGTCCACACATCAGAATTTGGCTTCTCAGGAATCTGCTGGATGAAGTTATATGCGTCACTTAAATTTCCATGGCGGCCCAGTAGATCTACCATGCAGGCATAGTGTTCCATCCTTGGTTTAAGTTTATAGTCCCTTTCCATGCTCTCAAAAATCTTTTGACCACTTGACACCAATCCAGCATGCCCGCAAGCTGATAAAACACTTAAGAACGTGGCATAATTGGGCCCAACATTTTCGCTTTTCATTTCATAGAAAAGATTAAGAGCCTCATTTGGGATTCCATTCTTTCCATACCCATCAATTATTGATGTCCAGGTAAAGACATTCCTATCTGGCATGTGGTCAAACATCTTCCGAGCATCCTCGACTTCTCCACATTTTGAATACATATCTAAGAGTGCACTCCCACATTTTACATGAGAAAAGATTTCCATCTTGATCATTTGGCCATGTATCTGTTGTCCAACATCCAGAGCTGACAAGAGAGAGCAAGCTCCGATGACACTTACAAAGGTGGAGATTGTTGGCCGATAATTCAGCCGTTGCATCAGCTTGTAGACCTCAATTGAACTTGTCGCTGCCTCTAACTCTTTGCTATACCCTTCGATCATAGCATTGAACACAACCACATCCTTCTCTGTTATATTCTGAAATATCTCTTCGGCTTTACCGAAGGCCCTCTGATTCATATACCCAACTATCAGCGCAGTAGAACACACTAGATTCCTCACCGACATTGCATCATAGACACTCCTAGCATACCCAAGATTCCCATTCTTCACATACGAGTCAATGAGAGCAGCAAACACAACTTCATCAGAATCGATTCCTAATCTGACAATCTGAGTGTGGACCTGTCTTGGAAATCTGCACGAAGCCAAGCCCGCCAACAGTTTCAGGGCCATCGATAAGGTGAACCCATCTGGCTTTTCACTCGAGAACGAGAGCTTCCGTACAAGATCTAACGTCTCCTCAGAACGGCCTTCCCTGAAGTACCCAGCAATCATGTAGTTATAAGCAGATAGAGTTCGCCTTGGCATCCGATCAAACACATTGCGGGCATGAACCAGCGAACCGCACTTGAGGTACAGGATGAGGAGCTTGATTGATATGTTGGTGTTAGCTTGGAGATCAAACTTGATGATCTGAGCGTGAAGAGCTTGGCCTTTGAAGGGGCAACTCGATTCAATAAAATGCTGTAGGATTGAAGCGAGGGAGTTGACTTTTGCTGGGAAAAAAGAGTCAGCATGGAAACGGCGGGTAAATGGGCTCAGTAGCCGTCCATCTCTCATCTCTCTCATCACATCCAGTTTGGTGTCTGCTATAAGATCTCAATCTTGCTATATAAATTGATATTAAGAGAAATGATGTCAATGTTATATATATATATATATATATATATATATATATATATATATATTCAATTTATTCTCACTAAGACTAAATGGAAAAAGGTTTTCTCGGCTATAAATAAAATAAAAGAAAAAAGAATTTTTCTTAATTCTCGTATTTTCTTCTCCATTTTATTCTTATACTCCATCAGCTTGTTTAATACGCCTCTCCTTCTTCCTCGAACCTATCCATTCGCAAACCCCTTTCTCTTCGCTCCTCTCTCTCTCTCTCTCTCTCTCTCTCTCTCTCTCTCTCTCTCTCGATAGAGAAGGTTCGGGAACACTAAGTTGACTCTAGTTTTCTACGGGATGAACCCCCCGCAGACCCGACCGGAGCCGGATCGACAGGCCTCTACGGCGCCACCTGCGGCTACGATGGCGGCCGCGGTAGCACAGGCTGCCATCCAACCATCCTCGCCTCGCTTCTTCCTCTCCTCCGTCGCAGCTGCCTGCCCCTCGCCTGGCTCCCACCGCAGGATCGCGATCGCGGTCGACCTCAGCGACGAGAGCGCCTACGCGGTGAAGTGGGCAGTCCAGAACTACCTCCGCCCGGGCGACGCCGTAATCCTACTCCACGTTCGGCCCACCTCAGTCCTCTACGGCGCCGACTGGGGCGCCATCGACGTCTCTGTCTCCGCCGCCGATGCTGCGAAAGCGGAGGACGCTGGCTCCGAGGAGTCGCAGCGGAAGCTGGAGGACGACTTCCATGCCTTAGCGGCGGCGAAAGCCCAGGACCTCGCCCAGCCCCTTGTGCAGGCTCAGATCCCGTTCAAGATCCATATCGTGAAGGACCATGACTTGAAGGAGAGGCTTTGCTTGGAGGTGGAGCGGCTCGGGCTTAGTGCTGTGATCATGGGGAGCAGGGGCTTCGGAGCTGCGCGGAGGACTAACAAGGGGAGGCTTGGAAGCGTCAGCGACTACTGTGCTCATCATTGTGTTTGCCCTGTGGTGGTGGTGCGCTATCCTGATGAAGGGACCAGCGACGCTGCGGAGGCAGGCTCTATCGATGGTGGTAATGCAGTGCCTGCCTTGGGCACGGCAGGGAAGGATCCGGAATTGCAACCCGTGCCAGAAGAGGATGAGTTCCATGATGCATCCAGTGAGCAGAAAGGTTAGGCCTTCTTCCATGGATCGCTCATTAGTCTTCCATCTTCTATGAAATGTGTTCTTTGATCTGGATTTCACACAATAGATTAAAGGAATAATGGAATTTTGTTCTTTTATGCTCATACGAACAACTTTTTTTAGTTTCAAATAGATTTGGTTGTTGCGTGTTTGGATATGGTTTAGTGCCTGTGACTGTGGTTTCTCTCCCTTATCCTTCTGTTCAGTGGATGAAGTGGGAGTTTATATTGGAGGTAATATTTGTTTACTGATACGGTAACGAACAGAATTTGGTTGACCAATACTACAAATTTTCTTCTCAGGCAATTTTTTGTTCTCTTTTAAGTTTCTTATCAAGGCTTTTCAGGGATTGATTTTTGAAGTTTCATTCAATCTCTGACCAATTATTGATATGTAGGTTGTGGTTAGCTCCATCTGTAGGAGTATTCATTAATAATTAGTGCGCCTCAACCTAATGTTTACCTTTTTTTTGTATCAAGTGTACGCATTTTGGTTGCCAGAGTGTCTTGTCACGAAGCTGAAAACCAGGACCAGTTCAATTATAGGAGCTTTTATGAGTGCCTCAACCTTTTATTAATTCCGAAAGTAGTAGGTACTCAGCATCTTAAATAAGAGAGGGTTGGATAAGGATGCATGTCTTATTGGCTATGCAATATGAAATTGTGGGATCACAGGTGACCATTTGTTACGCATCCAACTTGATGCATAGGATCAGTTTTATTTTTCTTCTATTTAGGACTTCAGGTTGGGGTAAGGATATTTTTATTAGACTATTGTAATGTCCACTTTGATGTAAGACGATGAATGATATTTTTTTATCTGTTCAACAATTACAATAACTAGCCATAATTTCCCCACTGTTTGGGTTCCGCTCTATGGATTTATTTGGCTACATCAATCTTTGTCATTTTGTATAAAATAAAAGCTGTTGTTAAATCAAAAGCGTTGAAATCTCTTCTTATAGTTTATAGTAAAATCTCCTTAGGGCACTCTGTATCTCTCCTCACACTATAAAGTTGAATAAAAATAATTACTAAAATGATAGACCATTTCATTATTTATATTTATGGCTATATTGGCTGAACTCCTGCAACTGGATGAGTCTGGGGAAAGGAAGAGAGGGAAGAGAAAGAAATTTAGTGGGTTTCATAAGAGAAACATCCCGATTGGTTGGCAAACATTGTGTCAGTGACCAACAAGAATGGAAGACAGATTATAGAGTTGAATGTGTCATATGTTGTTCTTGGGGCATTGGGATGTAAACTTGATCCATATTGGAATATAGTACTATTGGATTTACTGGGTTTCCATCCATTGACAGCCTTGCATGCATGTGTGGCGGTTATGGATCAAGATGCAAGCTAATTAAGTATTCTTTACGTGATAATTTTGGCTCGAAATCCATTATTGGATATAACCTAGCTGTTATTTACAAAACAATATACTGTATGTTGTACATAACACAGATAGTGAGATCAACATTGCTCCTATTAATCACCCTTGAACCATCTCCAATTTGATTATTAACTGAATTGAGTCACTATTTAAGTCATTGGATAAATTTATTTATCAAATTCATTCTACTAATAATTTTATATTGAGGATGATTTACTATAAAAAACATCTCATCGAGATAGATTGTAGCTTTTGTCCCAAAAGACAATGGGTCCCTTTTCTATGGATATAGGATCCATAAGGATGCTTTACAATTACAGATGTATAATCTTTTTCTGATATTTAGAAGCATTAGCAAAATTGGCATCATAAAACATAATAAGAATTAAATGTAAGTCATGTTTTGTTTCATATTTTAAACTCGAACTACTATGTCATAAAGTTAGTGCATATAAATGGGAGTATAATAGTTTAGTCCTACTCAAATCCAAACACAACTAGTCACGTGAATACTCAAATCCAAGCACATTATCTATTTTCCTACCTGACTTAATCTCAAATTCGATTAAAAGTTATCCAAACCTAGTTTAAGTCAGGTACACCCGGATACTCAAAGATCTACTAGAAATATCCATACAAATTCACTTATCTTTCTCTCTCGAAACATCAATTTCATGTCCCACTCATGAATTCTATTTGGTCAAGTTTCAATTTGTACTCGAGAGTGGTTGTGCCATTTTTTCACAACAAATTGTATTGAATTTTCTTCAAAATGCAGTTCTGTGAAATTTTCTTATTATGTGTGATAAGCGTTAGCAGTCATGCAGCCGGTCCATAACAAGTGGAATATCATACTTTTCCACCTAGTTCGCTTCAACTCTAGGAGTAGTACACTTCAATCCTTGCGTTCTTGGTTCATTAGTTACCATATGTTCAAAAATGAAAAATCCACTAAAAGGATTCCAACATATTCACTTCGCTTGCTCCGTTGAAAGATGAATTTCATGACCCAATATTGAATCCTATGTGGTTACTTTTTAATTTATACTCATAAGGGGTTGTGTCGTTCTTTCACAACAAATTGTGATAATTTTTCCTCTAAATGCAATGCTGTGACATTTTCTCATCTAGTATGGTAAGCCTTAGCAATCATGCAGCCAATCCATAGCGAGTGCAATATCATATTTTTCTGCCAAGAATTGCTTCAACTCTAGGAGTACACTTCAATTCATTCTTTCTGGGCTTATTAGTAAGCGGTCTTCCATTTTCTTGAGAGATCCATGTTTCTGCTAGACCACTAATGAGTTTAATATGATCCTGACAATTAGCTTGGATCTGATCTTGCTTCTGTATAAAATGATCCAGAAATCTGGAACTGTGTAGATGACCTGGTCGTTGACTGTTTAGGGGTGTTATTCTGATTTTACATGTTTGCATAACATATTAACAATCTTCTTTGACTTTTTTCTTGCTTTCATCGAGATTTCTTTAACAGCTTGTGGTTAGCAGATGCCATGTAGATTCTGAGAATGAGATTTATGGCTTCAGTACCAGCAACGGTTATGCCTTTATTCCCTCCCCGGGCTTTTTGTGCTGGAATTGTTTAGGATTCTGAATGCCGTTGAAATTCTGCTGTTCTAGCAAAGAATAATTTTTTCTTCTGTTTTCTTGGTTTCATCTCTTTGATTTCTTAGTATTTTACAAACAGGTGGCATTATATTTATATTGATTAAACTTTTTGCAACAGCTCATTTGTTGGGAGATATCCTTTACTTGGCGTCATTGATTTAGTGTAATACAACTTATTTTACTTTTATTTGGATTTGACTTGGATTTCTCCCACAGACAGTCCTCCTTATGTACCTTTTCCCTTTTATTACACATCTTGCATAGTTTTTGAGCAAGGTGTGTAACACAGGGTCAATGGTGTGCAGGTGGGGCTTCGGTGGGGGAAAAGGAAGAAAAAATGGTCCTTAAGTTGGATATATGAGAAACAGGGGCCTTTCTCTGGACATTGTCCTTCTGACTTACATTAGCTTACAAGAATTAACATATTCTGATCTCATAGTAATTCCAAAATCTGAAATGCTGCCTAAAAGTTGATAAGATTGTACCTTCATCATCATGTACATTTCTGAGTTTGCAAAATCTCCAAAGATTCACTTGTTAAACTAATTCTATGTTCATGCAGATTGACAAGCGAATGGATTTTGGCATGGTTCTCTTGAATCAAGGTTAGAAATTATCAAGTTTTAGTGACTATTTTTTAATAGTCAGTAAATCTTAATACCAATAGCAATCTCTGTACCAGTTTTGTGTTTCATAAGTGATTGTTATTCAACATTTTACCTTCTTGGCTTCCATATGTTTGCTTGTTTGTGAGTTATCTTGTTTTAAGCAAAATTATCAATTGCCTGCATAACCTATTCAAGATATCAAAATGCTGGTTCACGATCTTCCTCTCGAGTGACTTTTTTCCATCATTTTCTTCTTTTGGTCTTTGATAGTTGTTTCATCCTTATTAATTCATGAGTTCAAGATCTTGAAATGTTGCTTCAAGATCCTTCTCTTGAGTGACATTTTCCCATCGGTTTCTTCTCTTTTGGCCTTCGATCGGTTCTTCGACCTTGCTATTTCATGATTACATATATGTGTTTTGCTTTTTTGTCATACGGTATATTTTGGCTGTCGTTAATTTATTCCATGTGCTATTATCTCAATTTGCTAGAGTTCTGTGGCCAAGTATCAAAGGGAGAAACATACGAGACTAGCTGAGAATGAGGCGACTCCGCAGCCTTATCAAATGAATCTAGTTCAACAATTTGTCCCTTGTTTCACTATCTACTGGCTCGATGATGGATGAGTATCTTTTTCTGTTCCTCAGAGTCTTCTTAGTATCAAAAAGTTTCAATTGCTTTGTGAAAAGTATTTATGCTTCCAAAACCATGCCCTGTTTGCATGATGCCCATGTAGAGTTGCATGTTTATTTCCTGTCCTCTCTGATACAAATAATAAGAACCATCACACATGCACATGGTTTTATGATTGTAAACATTGTATTCGAGTTATTATGGCTTTTGTTGCTTATGTTGTTATATGTTTTTGTTGTTATTGTTGTATGTTGCTATCATTAGAATCAGTTTTATTTGAAATAGAAAGAAATTATTATGAGCTTGAGAGATATGAAAGCTTTGACCTCAAGTAGCAAAGCTGAAACCCTCACCTCCTCTATCTGCAGCAATCAAGATGCAATCTTTTTCCCCTCTCCAATATCACATTGGTGTTCAATTTCATCTCTCTCTAGATGATTATCTCACATCTCAGAGTGTGATTTTACAGAGTGACAGAAATAAAGTTTTACAAGGTAAGGGAAACATATCAAGAATAGAGAATACTTGAGTGAAGTGATAAAATAAGCTAGCTAGCCTGTTTTGAGTTGTCACATGAGGTTTTAGATTTTCCATATTTGATGAGTGAGTCTAATACATCATCATGAGATCAATATATTAGGTTAACTTAATATTTATTTTCGTACTTGATATTTAGGTATAATTTAATATTTAATTTAATTTTAGGTTTAACTTATGTAACAATTGATTTGTTGTCATTATTATAGAATTATATAATTATGGATTTCGTCCTATCCGAAATTAAATTCGACATAAAAGATGTTTTCCTCTTAAAATCAATTGAAGGGTATTTTGATATTTATGAAAAAGATGTGAATATAAAATAATATATTTTTTATTTATTATTATTTTTTAATTATTTAATTATGGGATTGTTTACACATGCTGGCTCGAATATGTCAATCATTCTCAGCTTATTAGTCAGATTTTTGTAAAAAGATTCTTTAGTATAATAAGAATATTTGTTAGTTGCTTCTCTTCCAATGGCATATAGACAATTCTTTCTTCAATTTTTTCCTTTATGAAATGTCATCGTCCTTCGTGCCTAAGAAATATTCTATTCTTTGATCTTGTTATTTTCATATCAAATTTTTTTATCTAGAATATATTTCAATTTTTCTAATTACGAGATATTATTGCCTATTACGATAATATCATCCATATAAACTATAAGAATAGTATTCTCTTTTATCTGACCATTTATAGAATATTCTATAAATGATAGATCCATGTATGCTTTTTCCTCTACTTCTTCATTGACAAAGACATTTTTCATATCTAATTGATGTAAAGACTATTCAAAATTAATTGAAAGAGATAACAATAGGTTGAAGATTTGGATTTAGGAGTATCAATAGGACTAGTTAGTTGTTGGTTAGGTAGGTTTAGTAGAGTAAAGTAGGGAGATAAATTTGATAAGAAAATATGAATTGATAAAGATAATTTTTAAAAACAATCTTCAGAATTCTCTCCCTAAAGATGAGTTTTTTGAAAATATATTTGGTTTTCGAAAACATTATATTTATAGTGACAACTGTTTTTTTCGATATAGAATCATAACATTTGTAATCCTTTTGAGTCTAAAAATGAATAGATATTTTAATCTATGATATTCAAGTTTACTTGGATGATGGTTATGGATACGGACCAAAGTAATACATCCAAATACGTTTAGCGAAAGAGAGCTAAACAGTTTTATACATGGATAAATGAAGGATAAACAATCAAGAGATGTCTAAAAATTAAATATTATAGTAGATATTCGATTAATCAAATATAAAAGCAACAAGAATGATATCTCCCGGAGATACCTAAGAATATAAGTGGTAAATAAAAGAAAGCATGTTTCTTCATGTCTATTTTTTCATTTTGTAATATCATTTTATTGGGGCTATCAACACATAAAGTCCTACTAAGAATGGTATTGCAAAATTCTCTACTATTGTTAGTTCTCAAAATTTGTATTTTTTTAAATTGATTTTGGATTATAGTATGAAAGTTCTTAAATATTTATTTTTTTAGCATCAGGTTTTTCTTTTCAGAGGTAAACCAAACATATTCTTATTCGATCATCAATAAATGTTATCATTCTAGAAGGACCCCAAATGTTTCTATATATAAGATTAAATGATTTTGATTTTTTTAGAAGAAAAAAAATAGTGCAATGGTGTTTAGCAAATTAGCAAATTTTACATTAAAATAGAAAAATATTATTGTTTCTAAATAATGCAGTAAAAGCCTTCACAAATAAGGAAAGCTTCGGTGGTATGATCTATAATGCCACAACATTATTTCATTACTATTTATTATTAAATGAGCTTGTCCATTTCTAAGTCGCATCATCTTCAAAGAGAATAAAGTCTTTCACTCTCTTTACCACTGTCAATCGTCTTCCTCCAATACATGTTATAAAATTCATAGAGAGAAGGAAAGAATTTAGTAATACAATGTAAATCCTTTATAAGTTTGCTAATATACAATAAGTTACAAGAAAAATTAAGAACATGAAGAACAAAATTATAATTGTGTCTTTTCCTATTGTAGAAGGAAGTAATCCATCAACTATTTTTATTTTAGAGTTTTCAAGACAAATGGGAAATGCTATTGATTATCCTCTGTCATTATTGATTGAGTCAAATAACCCATCTTTCCTTTTCATTAAATACATAATTTTATAGACTAAGACGAATGAAGAAAGTTTTGTTCATCGCGTTTTTGCGTTATAATTAACAAAGATGACTTGTCACCTAAGCATTTGTTTCATCTTCTCTTCTCTAGATATATTAATATAGATTCTCACAAACAAATAAAGAATGAAGAAATAATTAGAATTGATCCCAAGAGTGATAAAATAAAAGAAAAAACTTTTAAAAGAAAGAAGAAAATTAATTCCTAAGAAATCGGGCTCTAATATCATGAATATAAGTGAATATAATTTTTCTCATTCATTAATTTTTCTATACATAATTTATTAATTCATTCTAATTAATTTATTAATTTTATATAATATTTAATTATAATTTATTTTCTATAATATGAATTGTTTTATATAGATTGAGAATCCTTTAATTATAATATTAATTTACTTTTTTACTAATTTATTTTTGATACTGATTAAATACTAATTTATTTTTCTAATTATATAACTATAAAATTTCTTAATTATGAGATTCGAAATTATCTATGACATCAATCTCTAATAAAATATCACATGAAATTAGACCTTTTGGTTCAACATTGTGGCTCGGTCCGCCTACAATTTGGTTCAACGTTGTGGCTCGGTCCGCCTACAATTTGGTTCGACTCAACCGTGTCCACGCACCGACCCTCCACTAAATCCCACCGTGCGCCGCGGCCCGCTTCGCTTCGCTGAGCGGCCATGGCGTCGCGCTTCGCTCCGAGGCTTCTTCTCCAGCGCTTATCGACGCTGAGAAGAGCTCGGCGGACCTCATCGATTCTGGTAGCCTCCGAAGCTCCCGCTGACGTCGGCGGTGGCGGTCTCTTCTCTCCACCTGGGCCGCGGTCGGCTCTCGGCCCTCGATGCGTTTCCAGGGTTTCCTTCTCCACCCGGCCATCGGCTCTTGACGAAAGGCAGAACCCGGCTGCCATAGACTACCGGTGCGTGGTTCCCCCATACAATCCCTTCCTTTTTCTTTGGAGTGAGAGCTTGTTTGTGAAAGAGGCTCCGATTGGGATCCGACGATATAATGAGATAGAGCTTTACCCTTGATTTGATTCTTCTTCTCATATGTTCCTCGATTCGTTACTAATCCGTTTTATATGACAGATCTCTCATGTCGGAGGAGGAATTCCAAACCCTAGCAGATGAGACGATACATGACTTGTTGGAAAAGTTCGAAGTATCTTTTGTGATCAATCTCTGTGATTTCTTGTTTTGAAAAGCGTGCACGACTTAGGAGGTCTTGATTGGTTTTGTACCTTCTTTCTTCTGGCAGGAATACGGTGATGCCATACAAGTTGATGGTTATGAAGTAGACTATGGGGTGAGTTGAGATGGAATATTTCTGCTTTTTCACTCATCTCTGAGCTTTATTAGTTGGCTAAGTTGATTCATCGCAATGCATCTTGAGCAGAATCACGTTTTGACACTGAAGCTAGGGAGTTTGGGAACTTACGTCATAAACAAGCAAACTCCGAATAGACAAATCTGGTTATCGTCGCCGGTGAGGTACTGGGAGTATGAAATTTTGTTGATTTTATACATAAAACTATGTATTTTACTGTTTTAGGTGATAAGGTCGTCAATGAAAAAATAAAAGTTTATATTGTGGAGTTGCATGGTTGCTTTCATATTCAAAATCAGTAATACCATTTTAATGCTTGAGTTTGCTAGACATGCTTACCTTTGAAGTTTAAAATTTGTTCGTGATTGGTCAAATCGGTGTACTGCCTGTTCTTAGGAATTCTATTTATACAAGAAGGGCCATGACTGAGGAAGGCTTCAAATTTCGTGGATTACCTGCATAGCTTAGAATTTGTAACTAATTTTTCAGCTTAGGTGCTAAAACAACAATCTCAAGCTTGGTGATTATGTATATGATTCTGCCAATATAAAATATAACCTCTTAAAATGAGCTGGAATAAGAGGGACAATGACAGAACGTAGGATTTTGAATGGGCAGAAATAACAAGGGTTGAATGTAGCAACCATAGCATAGTATATTAACTAGTAGGAAAGTAGATGTTGGCATGTAATGTAAACAATTGGAATGCCCTCCTCATAGAGGTCATTTTGTGGATTGCTTCTGCTTTGAGGGTAAGGAACATATAGGTTTCTTGACAAAAGCAACAACAAGAAGTTGTAATGTCTAAACTATTTGAGGTAGAAATTTCTTACTATTAACCAGAAATAACAAGGCATCAAATCATCTAGTTTTCTAAATCTTGCTTCAGGGCCTTTTTTGGCTACCATAGCTAAATCTTGATTTTGGCCATTTCTTGGATACCATACTCTGGTATCTTTTCACCTTTATTTTCTGGTAGCTTTTTGTAAGTTCCAGCATATATTCATGTTCTATTCTAATGCTGCTTATAATTTTGAATCCATGTCCATTTCTTTTTTGTGTTCAGATGAATTGAAATCTGTGCTTTACATTTGCTAGTTAATAAGATTATTTTCCTTGTTTTTGTAATTTCTGGAACCAGCTCATGTATCTTTAAGTTATTTGGAACAGCATGTATGAAGGATGATATGATATATGCCCAAGAAGATTCCACATCAAGTGATATCTTTAACATGGATAATTTATAGATCCCTACCACCCTTAAGGATCAACTTTTCTTGTGGAACCTATTGTTCATCATGAACTTTTGTTTGGTGACAAAAAAAAATTAGTAATTGTAGTAGTGGTACGAGGGGTTTGTTGTGCTTCTTGAATTGATCGTCACTTCAATAGGACCTAGATACTTAATGATCCATTTTAGGAATGAGTGAAGGAAATTATGATAACCTAGCTATCACAGACTTAGCTGGTTTTGTCTAAGTCGTGCGGCACCCTTGCGTGTCCGTCCACAAAGGTCAGCCTCTCCGAAATCTCCTATGGTCCCTTAGGACCTACAAAAGATAAAACAAATTAGAGAAAGCGTCTCACTTGGGATCCACAAGCAATCATTTCAGTAAACACTTCATAGCCAATGCAAATTACAAACAGAATATACAAGCTTTGAACGGTCGCTCAACAAAGGGTCTAAAATGATCCACTATAAACCGAGCATCTCTCACAAGTGTCCACATGACACAACCTTTATTTACGAGCCTAAAACGGTCATTAGACCTAACTAAAATGGGACTGTTAAGCCTTCGATCGTCTCTCTACATGCTGTGCAAAGAATGAACAAACCAAAAGACACGGACATACATCAGTATTACATTAAACACCCTATTTACAGTTTTATCCGTGACATAGCATCATGAAATTATTACTCAAGGGCAACTTTAGAGATCTTTTGGAAGGTTAAACCCATGTGATTCTAAACATGGTTTGTTAGAAGCAAGATAAAATCACTTAACATGATTTTGACTTGCCTAGGAAGCACAGTGAGTGTCAAGAGGAAGATAAATGCGTACATGCTATCATGAAAATGTGGTTGCCTACTGGATCTGGAAGTTGGGTATCATGTAGCCGATCCCATGATATTGCCTCATGTTCTAGATTCTTGTTGGTGACAAAATAGAGCACATGGGTGGATACGTGCTCAGTATGCTGTACTGCACATGCACGTTGAAATTCAACATTATGGTCTCTAGCATTTTGCTTCTGGAATTCTGCAATATGCTGTTTTGTTAACCCTAATTGTGCTACAACGAGGCACAAAATATGATGATGGTATATGAATAGGAATCGACTTGTATGTTTGCCGAGTTGTAATTGATGCAGAAGTGGAACTAACTTGGAGAAAGAACAGATGAATTTTGCTTGCTCTGAAAGGAAAGAACAACTTGTTCTTGTTGGTTTAATTTTCTCTGGAACTAGGTTGGTTGTTGCATCTTCCAGATTGTTGTAGTTATCTGGGGAAAATGCATATCATATATTGCTGCCTAGTTTCAGAACTTCTCTATGACGGAAAACAAAATTCTGACTATATAGCTCACCGAATCCTTAATCATTAACAGTAGGATTCTTGGAATACAAACCCTGGCCAATAGCTATTATAAAATTGACATCCTGGCCTCTGTCATGGTCCTTTATTAGCATAATCAACACATTTTAGCCTAGCCCATAGGTAAACTATAACCAAACTATCAAGTGTACCTTTTGCCGTTGGATTAAAGGTATACTAACAGAACCAACTGTTGCTTTCCCTTTATTTGAATCCTTATGCAAATTCTCTAAAGACAATCAGGTCGAGGATGGGAGGAGTTGTGGTGTCTCTCTAAAGACAAAGAGGCAAGGTGTCCTATAGTTTGGACTTGGAAATAGTCGTATGTGGTCATTCTTGTTCAAATGAGTTGGGCAAATGGTCAAAATTGTTACATCCATCCTTGTATGTTTGTTGCCACATTCCAAATGGTCAAGACGTGAATAATTAGGCGTAGTGCAGGAGTTTTTTATGAAAATTTATAATTTCCATTGTGGATGATGTTGAAATCATATACTTCTTTCATGCCTCGAGGTCATGTTTAAGATGATAGTTTTTGCCGCAACTGTTTGTAACTGTAAATTGGATCATCATCTACCATGTTACACATCCTGGATTCTCCGCTTGAAATAGTACTCATGGCTTTCGCACTCATTCTTATGGCCACCGGCCAGTTCATCAATCATATTTTCCCCATATCTCATCTGATGTTACAGACATGTATCTTGTTTCTTCTTGCAGTGGTCCTGCAAGGTTCGACTGGGATGCGACGGCTAAGACTTGGGTGTATAGGAGGACTAAGGCTGCTTTACTGCAGCTTTTGGAAGGAGAAGTCGGGCAACTCTGTGGGGAACCCATCAGCCTTCGTTGAATTCAGACGTTTGGCATGATTCATAAGTATTTGTTGTTCTTATGACCCTGTGAAGTGAGATCTGGTTGAGAGAAAGCCTTCCCTGTAGCATCATGCTCTGTTTTCTCGACAGTCTTGTGTCTTTGTGTTTGCTATGAAGAAGAACCAACTTGGGCTTTCACACAAACAGATGTCATGGGTTGAAGGTAACATTACATCCACATAATTTGAACTGTAAAACCACCATTATGACTGTCATAGTTTGTCCACAAATTGACATTCTAGCCTCTGTCAAAAGGCCCAATTGGCCTCCAAAATGTTTTGAAGTAATATCATTTTTTTTTACTTTTTTTTTGGAAAAAAAATAATAACGTATATCAGTGTGGGATACGTTCCAACAATTTGCTCGACATCAGAATGGGCCGTGCGTCTATAGATGGATGGCCCAATAAAACCCATCTTCTATTTGATTCAATCCAAACCGTCGATTAATGGCCTTATACCCTCCGTGTCCCCCACACCCACTGCTCCCGAGCACGTGACCCGCAAACTCAAAAGTGGCGGATCCCAAATTTCAAAATTCCCTCTCTTCCTCACTCTCGGCGCTGCCACTGCCTCCGCCCTCTCCGCCTCCTCACTCCGTCACCACCATCAAAGAAACCCGCCGGAGATGGTCCAATTCGACTGCGACGATAACCCCCTCCGCAAGGATCCTTCATGGTACCTCCCGATCCCAATCTCTTCCGTTTCCAGTTATCCCCCTCGTCTCTAATCTCTTCCTATTTGTTGCAGGTCGACGCAGGACGAACCATCTATTCGCTCCCTCGTCGATCCCATCCTCCCACGGCTCCGGTCACGCCCCCCGCTACTGCTTGATTCATTCGTTTTTTTAACCTCCGGTTCTGTCCTCAAACCTGCGCTCGATTTGGCTCAGGTCCATCTACGAGGCGGCGGCGGAATCCCGTAGCCACCCGGACGACCCCACCGCCGCTGCCTGCTTCAGGGACCTCCTGGAGGACTGCGTCAGGAGCTTCGCTGATGATGAGCGGTACCGGGACGATGTCAGGTTTCTCAAGATCTGCATTCTATACGTGAGCCGCCGCACATTCCCTGCTCTCACTTTCTTGTCATCCTTTGCGTGACGCGTATTGGTGGGGTTTGTATTATTGTGAGCGATGGTATAGGGGGACGCGATTCAGGATTTCGAGAGGATCTTCAGGATCATGGAAGTCAAGGGGATCTGCCAGGCGCATTCTTTGCTTTACGAGGCGTACGCCATGTCTCTTGTTGCGGGTGGGAAGCTGGTGGAGGCCCATGAAGTCTTCCAGCTGGGGATCTCCAAGTTCGATCCTTCATCATTCTCTCTCTCAGCCCCCTATTATCTTGGGGAGTCAAAGATGACAATGACGCTGATTAACTCATGGTGACATGTGTGGTGAATTAGGAACGCGGAGCCACTTGATAGACTAAAGAAGATGCATGGCATGTTCCTGAACCATTTAGCTGCTGTTGCTCAGAATGCAGCTGCTGATCCGAAGGTCCGATCTTTGCTTTTGTACTATTGGTTTCTTGCTTCATTTATTTCATTTAACTCCATTATCAGTATGGTGCGTTAGATGGTTGATATCTGCCTCTTCTGCCATATTAATTGAGCTTAAATTGTGAACAGAGAAAAAACAGTACTTTCACATAACAACTTTACTTCAGCTATAGAAATTTTTCTATTTATAGACCAACTGTAAGTTTCACATACTTAAGGAAATCCAAACAAATGTATAGAGCAACGAAAACCAGATATTTACAATGAGGTGAAACTTGTGTTGTTAATTTATGCACATGGTGTATATCCTATTAACATTTTTGTTGATATAGATTATTATTTTTATGAGTTGAAGGCTTTTTTTTGTTATTGAATGCTCAATAATTATATGTCAAAACCAGGTAGTTCAGCATACACAAATCTTGTTCTTTCATGGCACTGCCCCTTCTTAATAAAAACAAAAATGAGAGCAAAACTTTTGGAGAAAAAAAAAATAAAACAAGGTAAAATATTACTAGCCATTTCTATTGCCTTGGTTTTGGCCTTTCGTTAACTTCATTAAATGCATAACAAAATTATGCTATATGCCACAACCATATTCTTGGTATGCCTTTTAATGGACATCAATAAGGGTCTCATTTAAATTATCTGGATAGACATTATTGGTTGGGGACTCTTTTTCCTGGGTCTATCTGCTTATTCTTAATAAGTGCCCATCATGCTTCCTAATAAGATATCAAACTGGTAATAAGAGATTACTTTTATTTGTTTTAGTTCAATTCCATCTTACTACTTCTTCTAACCCTTTGCTTGAACTGGTATTTGCTGACATCCATCCTGCAATTTTAAACTCAAGGACTCTCTTGGCATTTGATACAAGCAGTCATCAACTGTTTTGTGGTCCTCTAGTTCTTACAAGTTTGTATATTAAGTAACATATGTCAGGGACAATGATTGGCACACTTGTAAGTAATTAATTCATGGTCATGTTAAGACTGATATGGACTGGCAATTTGTTTCAAATAGTCCAATTTGTGATCCAACCTAATTAGTAACAGAGTGGATGGACTGGACTTCATCCAGCTATATATGATCAGATTCAATTGAATATAGTGATCTGGTCTTATTCAATAACATTTTGAATAGATTCAGTTTGATCCAGTTTTTTATGATTTGATTAAATTAAATGGGATGTGTGTCATTTAAAAATGTAAGATGACATGCAAACAAATAATGTCAAGAAATAGTAGACGTAATTAGGTTGGAACCTAGGGGCAGAGTATAAATAGGTTGGAACTCAGAGGTCAGGATGTTATTTTCAATAAAGGGAGGTGTGAGCATTAATATCCAAAAACATTAGGTTTAAACGGACATCTTTCTTGTGGCAATGTCATATTCTAGGCCTTAATTGAATTGGCCCAGATTGGCCATCTCCTTTTAGGATGTACTATTGGGATTATTACAAAAAGGAACTGCAGTAGAGTGGTTTGTGGATGTCTACTGTGTTGTGGCCAGTATATCTTTTAGACCTGTATTACTCAAAACATTCTTGACCATATACAAAATTAAAAGGGAAGTAGGGTTGCATAAATGGAGAGCTTAAAAGTCAGTATCAAATTCAAGGTGAAGGTTCTTGTAAGTGACTATTAGCTGACCCTAGCCTCATCATAAAGATTGATTTAAAATTTGCATCATTTCTAGCCATGGAGATGGGTTTCTATCTGTATAATCACAGATGAACAGCCTTCAAGTCTTTTGTCTGATGTATATAATTAATTTTAAGTATTCTTTGTTATTTTTGTCATTCTTTTTCTTAGATCTTCTACTTTTCAATTTCATAAAGTTAGATGTTTTATGAATTATGAAAGTAAATGGAAACTTTTAGCATAAAAAAATTATTTATTTTTTGCTAATTTTATTTGTATATGTACCAGGAGACCTGTCACGATATGCTAGAATGCAATATCAACTTCGTGGCAAATGAGAAAAGAAATAAGTGAAAGCACTTTACATCAAATTTTCATGTTTATTCACTAGTACTTGGAATTATCAAAGTGATGTTTATTGATGTTATAGTTTATTGCATTGGTTGGGCCACGCTTTTTTGTGGCGAGAAGTATGTGAATCTACAGATCGTTCTTAGTTGGTCTTGATAATAATCATATAGGAATTTGTTGCTTCATGCCAGTGTGATAATTACATAATGGGCATACTTTAGCTCTTTTAAATTGAGTGGATTTGCTTGTTATCTATATTTCCGTTGCTGCACACTTTTATCTTTAGTGTGCATACCATAATTCAAATGTGAGAACAAGCGATCTTATGTCTTACAAGCTTATTCTGTAGAGTGACATGAGTAGTAGGTCACTAAATCAGCAGCCAACTCTTGTCAATCCATGGTCAATGCCTACCATTGATGATTTGCTGAAAAAGATGGATACTAATATCAGAAAATATAATGTAAGCTTCACTTGCAAACGAGTCATATTTATATGCTAATATTTTCTTTTTGACAGTCTCTGCTTTTGTGAACTCATTACAGGGTTATTGCCGTAGCAGTAAGGTATATTCAGGGAAGGTATCTTTATCTTCCTTAAAGAATTCTTCAAGAAATAAAATCGTGGAGCTAGGTATTACATTCTCTCTTCTTTGCTGGTTGTACCACTTGTTCTCTTATAATTGTGTTACTAGATAGTTTATGACACCTAATGATGGCAAGATTGTACAAATGAATTTTCATAGTGATCATCGCCAGTGATTTAAAAAGCGCTAGGCGCTAAGGTCCAAAAACGCCTGAGGCGCTAGGCGCTAGGCGCTAGGCGCTAGGCGCTAGGCGCTTGCCCAAGCGCTCGCCCGAGTGAAGGGAGACGCTAAAATATAAAAATATATAATATAATTAATAAATATAATTATTTAAAATTTTAAATAAAAATATACTATTAAATTAAGAAAATCTAAGATACAAAATCATAATGTCAAAATTAATAATTTTAAATAAACCTAACAATATTAACAGTATACAGTATACAGAAGGAGAAGAAGGAAGAGTGTAAGGGGTGCTGATTGAGAAAAGAGGAAGCGACAACAGGAGTGTAAGGAGGCAGCGGCAACGGGAGCGGGAGTGTAAGGAGGTAGTGGGAGCGGCGACAGCGGTAGCGGGAGCAGGAATGTAAGGAGGTAGCGGCAGTGGGAGTGTAAGGAGGCAGCGGCAGCGAGAGTGTAAGGAGGCAGCTGCAGTGGTAGCGGGAGTGTAAGGAGGTAGCGACAGCGAGAGCGGGAGCAGGAGCGGCGAGCAGCGGGAGCGGTGACAGCGGCAGCGGCAACGACTAGGGTTAGGATTGGGCAGCGACAGCTGATATCGGTTTTAGTTGGTTCGATTGAACCAACTAACCACCGGAGACCGAACTAGACCTAAAATCCTGGTTCGGTCACCTGGTTTAACCTAGGCGCTTGCCTGAAGCGCCCAAGTGGCGCCTCTTCGAAGCGCGCCACCTAGAAGTTTAGCGAGGCGCTCGGGCCTCGCCTCGCCTCGCTCGAGCGCCTGAGCGCCTTTTTAAATCATTGATCCTCGCACACATTTGAATAAAAAATAATGGTCCAATTTATATAAAAAAATTGTTTTAAATAGATATTGCTTCTAGGTTATTAAAAAAAGGAGGTATATCGTGGGCGATCATTAACTGTTTTTCAATCATTCGATTCTATCGTTGTTTTGGTCTTTGAGATAATGATAGTGGGTTTTAGCTGTTTCAGTGCATCCGTTTTGGAGAACAGTAAATGCATGAAGACAACCAAAATTATAACATGTTTATGATGAATAGAAAGGTTGCAGATCTTCAGATGCTAAGCATAAAGAAAAGCTGTAGATGGGATGTTAACTGATTCTCATGGAATTGTAGAATGCATCTGAGAGAATAAACAGTTCTTATGGGTTTTTTAGATCAATTTAAATCGTTCCGTTTGTATGCAAGTTGGCTTCAGTATATGGAGGTTTGAGAGGCTGAACCTAAATTTGACATATTATCAGTGACATGAAATAATCAAATGATGCGTGATTGTTAGCACATGTGTTAAGGCATCTTTATATTTGTTACTTGAGCATTCTGCAGAGATGACAATCAACTTTTAAGATTCCACAGGAATATTGATGAGATTTTCTAATTCCAGTTAGAGTATTGTGCGAAGATGTGTTGGATAAAAATGAAACAGGAGTGAGTATGCTCATATTCAATGCTATTTCAATATCAAGCATCTGAAAACTGGACGTTTGGGTTGTTCCATCTAAAATTATGCTGAGTCAGCCTTTGTCTTGGCTTATAACGGACTGAAACTATTTTTTTTTTAATTATCTCAATTTTGAAGGTGGTTGCAAATACCAGATAAAAGGCTGCTCAGGCCTTGGTGGGTTTGCTCAGGTATACAAGGCTTACAACGACAGCAATCCTGATGATGTCCTTGCACTGAAGGTGAAAATTTATTCCATGTTTTATTATTCTGGTAATGTCTAATAATAGCTAGCATTAGTACTTATGTTGTATCGTCAGATTCAAAAACCTGCATTTCCATGGGAGTTTTATATGTATCGTCAACTTGATAAGCGCATCCCTGATGTTGAGGTTAGCCATTGCCTTGATTTCTATCTTCAGTCCTGACGTATGCTTATAGATTTTGCTTACACTCAAGCTTTGCTATCAGAGATCAAGCTTTGGTTTTGCTCATAAAGTGCACATCTTTGCTGACTTGAGTGTACTAGTTTGTGATTATTTGTCCCATGGAACACTTCAGGTAATCGAATCTTGTGAAAAAAGTGAATCATTGGTCAACTTTTTCTCTAGTCACTACTTATTTTTTAAGTCTGCAATATCTGTTCTCTGAGATTTTCTGCTTCGAGTGTCTTGGTCATATGTAGCTCTGCTTCTTGCAGGATGCTATAAATTCAAACTTGGTGACGCACAAGCTTATGGAAGAAGTTCTATGCATATACTACACAATTGAGATGCTGCGCATGCTGGAGACTTTGCATAGTGTTGGCATTATTCATGGTGATTTCAAGCCAGATAATCTACTAGTTCGCTATGCAAGGTAATTACTAGAGATGTTGTACATTATTTCAATGATAATCTCTTCCATAATAAACATCTATGCAAGACATGTAACTAGATGATAATCTTAGTCGCTGGACTTTTTTTTTTGTGAACAGAAACAAAGAAAAAATGCTTGATGTAGAGAATTTGAACATAAATGTTCCTTCTCCAATGGTGTTCTGAACTATGAGAAAACTATAGTACCTCCCTTTTGATTACTATCAAAACAAGGATGTTGTGACACTTCCATCATGTTATATTCTTTAGTATCTTGTTTCTGTCCCTTCATGCATGAGATCACTCTCAATCTGTACATGAAATATGCACAATCTATTAATATTCTGTCTGTGCATATGAATGCTTTCAAACTCAATATGAATTTTGGACATTTAATTTCTAGCATATTAAAGATTTGACTCCAAACTTTTCTTTTTCTTCAGAAAAAATCATATTTCTTTATTTTATTATAGATTGCCACTATTATAAAATTCTGTATTTTCCTAATAAGATTGGAAGTCATCAAAGTGGTGATTCAAGGCTATTTGTGTTTTACTCTAATGATACATGAGCATCTGATGATCTTTCTTTGATATGCAAGGGAAGAATTGACAGAAGCTTCATTCATCACCAGAAGTGGACCTTGGCGAGATCAGGTCAAATCAGCTTGTCCTTGTCTTGAAGCTTCAAGTCAACTATCATAAGCTTCAAGTTAGTTTTCTTAGGATAATATGGTATATTGTTGCAGGGATTATGCCTTGTCGATTGGGGAAGGGGCATTGATCTAAGCCTTTTCCCTGCTGATACAAGATTTATCGGGGATTGCCGAACATCTGGATTTCGATGTGTAGAGATGCAAGACAATCAACCGTGGAAATATCAGGTCTGTCTCTTGAGTTCAAATCATTCCAAGTATCATGCCAAGTGTTTAGCAAATGTTACCAATCATTCTGTTTCACATGATTTCTCTGTTATGCAAGGTTGACACATACGGCCTCTGTGTCATTGTCCACATGATGCTCCATGGATCATATATGACCATAGAGAAGAAGGTTAATCCAGATGGGAGCTACCATTATGGACCAAAATTACCTTTTAAAAGGTATTGGTTCATTCTTTTCCTGTCGACTAATGCGACGGTGGCTGGACAATGTTCTTCCAACCAAGGTTTAACAATGTCTTCATGTTACAAATAGAGAACCTCTAATGGTTTGATCATTCTGGTCATCAGGTATTGGAATTCCGATTTGTGGAAGCCATTATTTTCTCAACTGCTTAACATGAGGTCCAATGGAAGTGATGTGCAGCTGCTACAAAGTTTAAGAGAGTCCTTCGAGAGCTACCTGCATGACAACCCAAATCTAATTAAGACTTTGAAACATTCGCTAGCGAAGCAAAAGGCCTGTCTGTGTTCAGCTTAGCTCAACACCTTCATCTGTATTATTGGTTGATGTGGAATCACATCTTTGTTTGTGCCAATAAATTGTATATGCCTGAACGATGATCGTCTCCGTTCGGTCTCAGCCTGTTCATCATATTCACCATACCAATAGCAAGAAGAATGTAAAGGTGAAATTTATCGGTTCATCATATTCACCATGACAATAGTGAGATGAATGTAAAGGTGAAACTCACTTGGTTATCGATGCCACATGTATTAAGGGACTGTTTTGTACGACCACAAGTGCTTCATTTGTAACCCTATTTGCAACAGATTATTCATATGCAAGGCTTTGATTGTCTACAATTAGATCACGTGTAGTATGGTGTGCTTGCACTTATAACCTAACATCATTTGTGTTGTGTTGATATCCGATTGATTAATATATTATTGCACAAGTAACATGTTTCAGATTTATATTCAAATTTGATTGTCACATTTATATTCAGGTTAATTATAAATTATCTTTTATAATTAGTGTATTTTGATCCTTATATTCTTAGAAGTTACATTGAGATTTTTATATTTGAAACATTCAAATTAATAGGATTAAATATTTTGTTTACATAAATATAGAAATTCAATATAACTTTTGAAAACATTAAGATTGATATGTTAAAGATAATTAATTACAAAAGATAATATATAATTAGCTCTCATTTAATACAATAAAAATTTATATTTAAAAGATTTGAAAATCTTAAAAAATAGCACGACAAATGCTGAATTTATATCTTAATTTTGTACTAACGATGCCATCAGATCAAATTGGAGACTGAAGAGAAATCTCGACCGGCTTTAATATTACACCCCTTATCGTGTGATAGCATATGGTGGTTTGTCATACAACAAATCAGACGCTCAGGGATTATTCTAAATTCACATGCACAACAACAAAGACTTGCATAACTTTGCTGGAGGCTACATTCCATCAATGAACACATGCCGGTGTCATCACAAGGCCTTGAAGAAACGCCAAGTTCTTGACCACAAAGCATAACGAGGATTCGATCTGCTAGAGAAATAGTCTTTTGTCTTCTATATTCGTTTATAACATAACAGGTCAAAGGATTATTCAGAAATGTAAAGACACCCAAAATCTAACTTGTTAAATGGAAATACACCATCAAATCCAAGTAAAGAATCTCGGTTGGAGCATTTTACATGTGAAATCATGGAATGGGCCAAACCATGAGGATGAGAACCCTTTGTGAAAAAACCTAGACTCATGAACTCACTTCTTTATTTTTTATTCTTTACGATTGGTCCGGCGCTGCCTTTCTCTGCCTTTATCTGCGCCCGAATTAGTGCACGCCTAGCCCGGGGCCTCATCTCCCGCACTTTACGAGGTGGCATCACGTAAGGTTCCAAAGGACGATCGACAAATGGATGTTCGCTTCCCGCAAATATCCTGAGCTTGCGGTCACGGTCCTGAAGGAACCCTTATGATTCATAATTTTTACAGTACAATTAAAAATATAATAGACACATTTTCAGAGCCCACGGAAAAGATTCATACTGTTCACAAGTTTCTACAGCAAGATAAAAATAGAGAGCAAGTATTCTTAGAAAAAGGGCACATGCGATATTCATAGACTTTATGGACACTATACCAGCATCAATTGTGTAGTATGCTTTGTGTTCAATTGTATATAACTCCTAAGCAATTTTTTTTTAAGTGAATAACGATCATACTTTCTAAGTCTCGGCAATTTTATGAAGATCCAATACTTCCTATTTGTCAGCAAGTGCATGACAAACATGCTTAATAGACAACAACCAAGGATGATGATACATCAAGCATATATGTGACAGCACTGATAAGAGAACAGCTTAGCCATCAGAGATGTCGTCCTATTCAATTCTATATAAAATGTGTTTTACACACTCGTATACATTTACCAGCAGCTAATTTCATTTGGCCCAATGACAAAAGGGAAAATCACTGTCTCTTGCAGAGTTTTAGAATACATGAATCAATTAGTATCATTACTGTTCCACCAGTGCATGCTCATGTTATGTAGTTTGAAAGCATTTTTGCCATATATTGACCTTGACATAAGTTCCTAGTATACAGGTAGGAAAACTTATGCAATCTTAATGAATCATAATTTGCAGGCACAAATAGTCTATGAACACAAAGAAAGACTATTATCAAGAGTGGAGCATTAAACCAGTAGATCTATAATAAAAGACACTTAAAAGTAAGATTAGTCCTACCTCATTGGTTATTTTGTAGATGTCCAGATGAATCTTTCATCCTTTATTAACAAACAAACCAACTAGAGCTTAAAATCTTCTATTTGAAGCCAAACTAATGAGCTAACGAACACATTCAGCATTTAGTTGGTCAGTGAATGCAAATTAAGCGAATGAGGTCTAGCTTTCTTCTTCACTTGTTTGATGAGACAGCTTAAGACCCTAAATCATCAGCTTATACATAACTAGGTGTAAGATCAGCTATCAGATACCATCTTTGTCAAAAATTAAAATGATTTTCTTTAATTTAAAATGGTAAAGATTTAATATAATGGTTGAATGTAAAAAGAATATTCTGAATCGGTACCAATCCACTTGGTATGTCCCTTGTCATGCATCCTCTGGTCAATAGACCTTGTGTTAAAATCTTTAAACAACTGGACAATTTAAATTGTTACATCCCACTCATGATTATGGCCCTGTAATAGTTATTGGGCAACTAAAGGCAGTCTCCTTGAAGCATTTATCAGTGTACTCTTGTGCACATTAGACTAGTTGGTGGTGCGCCAGATAGTATTTTGGGAGTAGAAGAGCACTGAACCTATACACCATGAGGGACACAATCTCCTCAAAAACAAATTGTCAAAGATGTACCATTGTAATTTAGGTCACTTCAAAACTTTGATCTCTTTGTCATTGCCATGAAATTTTACATGATGACCATGATTAATAAAATTTCCAGATACTTGACAAATTTATTAACGTTTGTCTAAAATCTTAAACAAGTAGGTTTTTAAATAAGCATGAAACACAAGATTAATGCTAGTGATATCTATTTTGTCATTGCCATAAAGTACATGCTCATAAAAATGTTCTGCTCAACACAAAAGAAAATTAGCAAAATATTAAAATGATAAACAAACAGGCTACAGATACATAGAGCTTTTATTAGCCATCAATGACCAAGAAGTAACCACCAAAGTATCAAACTACTAGGAGTTGCTCTACTGAGATTATAGGTTATATACTTGAAAATTTTGAAGTAGCATAAATTTATCGACAAGCAGGTTGGGATGTCATCCAGAAGCGATCTTTTTTACAAGAATATTTCATCTACTAGGATACTAATTGCATATATACAATTAGAACAACAAATTTGTTAGTTGGAAATAAACTATGAACTAATGAACATGCTCGTACATGTTCCTGCAAGTGTAAACAAGAGATAGCATGCAATGAACATGCTCATGTATCAGAACTTCAAAACTGATAACCTGCTCACGCTTGCTAACAAGAAGACATTTTAGGTACAAGTTGATTTGCCGCTTGATTTTAGAAGACATTTTACAAATTGCTAGGATCCACAAACTAGTTTTATCATATATGATACAGTTCAAAGAAAACATTTTAGAAGAGAAAATTTCTAGCATCTTGAATCTTGAAAATTTTCTTAAGAAGAGCTACAAATTGATTTGCTGCTTAATTATCTAGAATTTAGGTAAAACTAAACTTTGAACATAGTAATAAATTATCACTTACATCACGCAATTTATTGCGTGGTAACATGCGCAAGACAGCTTTACGAACCACTTCTGTTGGATCTTTTACCAACTGGTCCTTCAAGCTCCTTTCTCTTAAGTGGCCAATGTATCTGTGACAATACACATGTAAAAGTAGTCTAAGGAAGGAAACAAGGACATCCCAAATTAATTATTAGTGAAAACAACAATAGCTTTTGGCCCTTACCCAGTGTGCCAGCGATAAAATTTATCGGTCATTTTTCTTCCTGTAACAGATACATCTTTTGCATTGAGCACAATGCACATATCTCCATCTTCCTGGTGTGGCGAATAGGTAGGTTTATCTTTGCCTTGAATTACAGTTGCTATCTGAGATGCCAATCTTCCAAGGACCTAGTTGTCAAATTGTTAAAGACCACATCAAACATACTTAGCAGCATAATACTGAGTTTACTAGAGAAAAATATAATGCCAGATATCAAACATAGGACGAGAATAACAACCTGGCCTTTTGCATCAAATACTCGCCAACGTAAACCGTCTAAATCGATTCTCCTCAGTCCAGCCAGTGCTTTCTGCGTATATTGTCGATACCAAGTTTACACAGGTGCAATATAACAGCATAATGCTCTTACCACCAATGAGGACAAGAAAAAAAAATTCAGATACGCCTAACACAAATATAAAATGATATGGTTATTTTCAACTCTCAATTATATTATGACGAACACATTACTTTGTAAATGATCCATGAAACTAAACACAACTTCAGACAGGAAGATCTCTTCTAGGTTACTATATAGGCTCTGCAACAACAAATTTCACCAAGTAATTACAATAATATAATCTTTGTTGCTCAACTGTACAGTTTACAGTGATCCAGATGTGAAAAAAATGAAGATTAGGAGAAGTGAATAAGCCTAAGACAAAGACACAAAACAAAATACAGTTTAGCCTTTGAAAAAGACCCTTGTCTTTCAAGTACATAATATAGAAGTCTAAGTAAAAATAGATCTAAACAAACTACAATACAGTAATTGGATAAGCAGTTGTAGGAACAATAGAGAACATTGAGAAGGGGAGAATTATATCATGTGTCTCTGAAGCAAACAGGATGAAATGATTGTTTACAAGAGCCAGATAGAGAAATCTAGATTTTCTACTGATTCTAAATCAGTCGACCTCATAAATTATGATAGAATAGGGTTATACAAGAAGTTTAGGATTAAAATATACAACTAAGTTCAACCAACCAAACGTTCACTTTGGCCTCAGTCTTATCTTACAACCTCGAAAGGAGTTTACCTTGTGTTGAACGAAATCAACTCTACGTGGTTACGCCAAATTTCTAATATGTATAAAGAGCGGCCCCAAGAATCTAATTTGGTTTTCTCTTTGTTATCTATATCTTGGAGATGGGCAAGAACTGATTCACATTACCAGATTATTAGCACATGCTTCAGATCAAATTCCCAAACGATAGCACAACAAAAGAATGGAGAAAGATAAGGGGCCGAGGGATCACAATCACCTTCAAGTTTCCCTTAAATGTCTGAGTTGCAACTGCCATAATGGACTCCCTTCTCTTCTGCAACAACTAGTAAATCAATGATCTTGTCAGAAGAGATCAAGAGAAGGAGACTCGCACCTCAGTTTAGTGGTTGTCCGGAAATGGCCAGAGAAGCTCGACGCCACCGGAGACAGCCGCAAGCGGTAGGGCGAGGAGGAGAAAGAGACGGCGGCGAGAAACGACCGAGGGCGGAGTCGGCTTTGTCAGTTGTATCGAACGGCTTAAGGTGTGGGAGCGGCTTGCTTCGTTGTCGGGTTGGATCTGAGAAATCTTAATCCGGATCCGATAAGTTAGGGCAGATCTCAACCGCAATCGGAACCCGAATCCGATAATGTGCCGCTGAGTGGGCTTCCTCTTCGACCCATTCCAGTGGGCCGGCGGCGTTCAACATCCGGTGCGAGTTCGTGACCGCCAAGGCGTGGCGGGTGGCGGCGGAGGTGAGGACCTTCTTCAGCGCCTGCGCCGCCTTCGACGCGCTTCGGTTTTAGTGGGATGTGCGTGGTTTGGCCGCCGGAGACGAGAGGGAGGAGCACATGCGACGGCGTAGAAGAAGAAGAAGAGCCCAACTACACGATAACAGTCCATTAAAAGACGATTATTCTGTCGAAGATTGGGTCCGCTTTGTAATCATTCTCTTCCATTTTTTGTTTTTTCTTCTGGATAATTATTTCAGAATTATGTTTCGAAAATTAACAGTGAATTACTCTGTAAATATGATATGATACACAAAGGACTTGACATCTCATGCCAAAGAACTGTAGGTTCTAATTAACTTCAGCTCTGAAATCAATCAAAAACTGGCTATTTGAATGTAAAACAATCTGCTTTTAGTTGGGGCATTTGTTCTTGAAGAACTTCAAAATGAAAGGTGACAAACTGTGTCTTCTTCTTCCTTTTCTTGTGTGTGTCTGCAGGAGGGATTGAGGCTATTCCCTCCCTCAACTCAAGATTACAACAGCCCTTTAATCCATGGCATTTGGACCAAAACAAGTCATCTTTACAGGGTTCCACACCCACTGCACAAGAAACCTCCTCCCGTTCACCCCATGCAGGTTGTAAGCCTCCCCCTCTGATCCCTTGAACACGCTCCCCACGTACCCGCCTCCCGCTCCCGACCCGTAGACCCCGACGCAGAGGTCGGCGATCTCCGCCGGGGCGGCCGGGTCGTCGCCCGCGTACCACGCATTGATCAGCGGATCGCTCGACGTCTCCGCCAGTTCGTGGGCTATCACGCTGATCATGCCGTCGGCGCCCACGTCCCGGTTGGGCGCTCCGAGAGCCCGAACGCCGCCGCTCGCGTTGTGAACCCCCACCATGTATTCCGGCAGCGCGAACGGGTAAGCGCACATCCCCGGGCACTGCGAGCCGCTGTGCCCCACCCACGCGTACGGCACCGTCACGCCGACCACCGCCGGGAAGGTGAAGTAGTGGAAGCCGCAGACCTCCCGGCAGAAGTCCTCCACCTCCACGTCGGGCGAGGTGAGGACCAGGTAGAGCCCGTTGCGCGGGTCCAGCGGCAACCGCTGCGGGTGGGCGGCGACGGCGGACCTGATGACGGACTGGATGGCGAGGCGGGACAGCGTGGCGCCGTGCGAGTAGGCCGAGTCGTGCAGCTCGCCGGCCAGCACGAAGCTGCCGGTGACGTTGGAGCCGGTTTGGTCGGTGTAGAGGCGGACGGTGCGCCACCAGTCGCCGACGGAGGGGGAAGGAGAAGGGGCGGAGAGGGAGAGCAGGAAGTCCCTGATGATGCCTTGTGGAGCTGCCTCCCAGTGGCCATACCATATGGTGTAGACGTTAACGGGGGAGGTGAGGACAGGCCCCATGTGGTACGCAAGGTCGACCGTCTCTGGGCGAGGCTGCTGCCATGACAAGGCAATGGCAGAGAAGCAAGAGAGCGAGGAGAGGAGGAGAAGACACAGCCTGCTCATCTTTCCCATGGCCATATGTTCTGTGCAGGAAGGAGACTGAGGGCTTTAACAGGTTTGAATCAACTTTGCCTTTGGCTTTAGAATCTGACATGTCTCGCTTTTGCCATGTATCTATTGCTTCCATGTACCCACGCTCATACAATAATACTTAGCTAAAAAGAAGGCAATTCTCTGTAACATTAATTTAGATCATTTAGACTTAGCTTTTAGATTTCCTAAGGGGATAAATACCATGAACTTTGATCACAGCAACTTAAGGAAAGGCTACAATGCATGTGGGGGGGGGGGGGGGGGATTCCCATTGCAAGTTCTTTATGAGTGATTCTACTATATAACCATCCATGTTTTGACATGAGATCACGCAGTGATTGAAGGCAGGTCACCATACCTCATGTGCTATTTAATGATGGAGATGACAGCCATGTGCGTCTGGCGACTGCTACATACACTCTCCTCAAGTCAAATCTCTGTTCTAAGAATCAATGCAGAGATAATGTCTACTCTTTCAAAGTCTGTAGTTGTATAATATAGCACATATATTTCCCCAAACATTTACATCACATACACATTTCTCATTCCTATCAGCAATCATAGAATAACTATTTATGTTTTTGAAGAGATTTTAATAATTGAAATCTAATGATGATCCAGACAGAAATAACTACAATAAAATACATATAAGCTTATAAGTTTTACAGGAATATATATATATATATATATATATATATATATATATATATATATATGAAAAAAAACTTAATTTTAAAGGACCAAGGAGGAAAATCACTAATTTTGGAAGCATTTTCTACAAGAAAAAATGACACCTTTGTTGTGCAAAAAAATAAAAATAAAAATTTGTTTGTGATATTAAAAATAACAAGAATTTGTACCAGGAAGAAGTAACAGTGGATGTTCTCACATTGCAGAAATGGTGATCCTGTCATTTAAAGAAGTCAGAGCAATGACACAAACAGGACTATCAAAACTTGGCAGGCCATGATTCAACAAACCAACAGTAATAATGTGGGACACCTCCAGGTTTAGGACTATCTGCAAAAGCTTGCAATCAATACATTCTTTGCTTTACTCTTAAGAAAGCTAGCTAATGAAAGCAAAGGTGGTGGTCAAAGACCCACTCTTAACAGGAAGAAGAGTGAAGAAAGCTATAACCATGCTTTAGTGATTTGTGTGAGATGGAAACTATTACTAAATGTGCTGCCCGAATGTTCTTGTGGTGCAGAAATCATGGAACCGAGAACTACTATTAAAACAGGCTGTACAATAAGAAAATTAACAATGCTCATCTAAAACCAACATCATCTGAATCAATTTAATCAAAGCTCTGCTTTTATGTTTAATTTCATACACATTTTATTATTTTCCAAATTTACAATATCATTTCTACACTTGCAACTTTACACATAAAAAATGTGTAAATTATGTGTGACCAATGTATATACTACATAAACAATGAGGCACTGATAGAAGAGATGTTGGACTTACAGTTAAACCAATCATCCATATTTTTCATATGTTGGTGTGCAATTGCAGTGATTCTACACCTAAATGTTTAGAACTTGCCTTTCACCTCCTTGAATGAGGGGGAAGTATTCGTAACTGTTAAAACATAAGCTGTGTGACAAAGGCAGAATAGGCAGGTCTCTTGCGATGGCTGATCTTCCAGAAATCTGAAGGAGAGACAAATAGGCCTTCGGCAACAACTCCTGCAACAGTTTATGCTGTTCAAATCATGAAATAATGGATCAAAAAGATGAAAAGAAACAAAATGATTAGTGGACCTTCTTTATTCTTGTAAGCATGCAGAAAAACAGTTCATACATAGCACTTTCTGTCACTTGTCATTATAGCAGTTTAAAGTCAATTCTACAAGCAGCAAGCACATACAGACATCAGCTACAGATAAAGATGAACTCCAGAAACCTTTAAGTATCTCTCTACAGACTTCTGAAGTCCTAACCACTTAAACATAAATTGCTTGGAAGTTATCCAGCAGAATGGCTGCAGAAATAACAAAGCAGCATTCTGAAAACTTGGAGAAAATGCATAGCATTTGGGTGGTGGAAGTTATCCAGCATAATTCATAAACAAATGCATCAGATTGGATAGAAGTTACCTAATAAATATTAGATTAACACAGTGATGTGAACTTTTGAGAATTTGACAAAAATCTCAAAGGATTAACCAACATAAGCAAATGCAAGAGAAAAACAAGGCTTTCAAAGGATTAACCAAGCATGCAACACATTCTTCTTTTTATTTTAGGCAATATGCCATCCATGTGGAAGCAAGTTATCATTTACTATCCATATGGTACATAGTTCTCAAACATAACTCTGCTACTGAAGTCATTTGACAATTTTGATTTATGCCAAAGTGCAAGCGAACACAACAATATTAAGAAATGTCATGATATCAAAACTAAATGGTCAATCTGCCGAAATGTGAAAATATTTATATTTAAAACTTACCTATAATCTGATTACATAAACAAATGAAGCATCGTTTAAGATCAGTACTGCACATGTAACAAAATAAGCCTATGACAAACGCATAAAAGAAATCCTTTTTGACAAAACATAGAACAACTATATTTTTATATAAGGCCATAGATTGACCTTCCTATTGAAGGTCAGCATTATCTTAGGGTCCCAAAGCATCTAATTAATAGCGCTATTAGTGTTCTTCATTTAGTAAAACACAACAAACGACATTTCCAAGAAACAATCTTCCCATATTCAGCTTCATACTATGAAGTGAGCTTGAAAAAAATAAAAAGCTGTCTGTAAGTGACGAAAGAACCAAGTTTTTTTCACAGTATGCTGATTAACTCGTGAAACTTCCATCAAAGAGTTAACATAATTAAATAAGATATGGTTAATCAGTTCCCTAAAGCATCTGTAACCTTTATGAAGGTGATGCAAGTCAATAGACAAGATGATCATCCACTGTCCCAAATCTGCATATTTGACGCTGAAAATCATGTTGACTTCATATTTCAGAAATGTTACTTCTGGATGCCTTAGCCAAATTTCTCTCTCCTTGTTAGTGTACAAGATCATCATGTGTTCATTTTAAATGTATATCAAAATCTTAAAATTCCCCATTAAACAGTATGATAATGTGTATGAATTTTAATTTTCTTATATCAATATTAGAAACTTGAAGCCTTAAATATTAGTAAAAAATTATATGTCACATAGTCACAATTTAGCAACAATGACAGACCTTTTAGATGTTTCAAATTTCAATTTATAAAGAGCTAATAAAATAAACAAATAAATTTATAAGATAATTGCAATATCAGCTAATACTATATGGATTGATACGTCAAGATGATTAAGAAACAATATGTACAAATACATTGGTATCTTTGTTATGAATGTTTGGGGTTACAACAAAAATAAATAACACATTTATATACATAAACAAGCAGAGGTAATCACAGTCAAGGAATAATTATAATTAAAAATTTTCAAATTGACATGGACCTTTTCAAATAAGACATGCAAATGCACCAATTAGATGATGTGATTTAATGAGGATTAGCAATTTGATGAGGTAGAAGAGTACCTCATAATATCTTATTAGTAAGGATTTTAATTTCGAATAATACCGTCCGTACCGGGCGGTACATATCGGTACGTGGACCACCCGCTACCGGAAGGTATCAGCCTGGCTACGACGAGGGAAGAAGAAGCATCGAGAGAGAAGGCGCTTGAAGAAGAGGGAGAACCTCGACGCTTTCTGATCCGGCATTGCCCTCCCTCGACAATCCCGATTCATAAGGTAACGGAGAGGCGACGGCTCGGCTTCTTCTTCGCCATGTTCTTCGCCAAAGGTCGGAGGTGTTTGCGGCCTTCGACGCCTTCGTCGAATGCCGCAGATGAGGAGAAGACTGTCTTCTCCTCATTTGGCACAACGAGGAGAAGAAAAAGAGGCGATGTCACCAAGGTAGCGTACTGTCACGGACAAACTTCTAAACAGGATGTTTGATGTAATGCTTATGTATGTCCGTGTCTTTTGGCATGTTCATGCCTTGTACAGCATGCAGAGGGGCGGCCGAAGGCTTAATAGTCCCATTTTAGTTGGGTTGGTGGCCTCTTTAGGCTTGTAAATAAAGGTTGTGTCATGTGGACACATGCGAGAGATTCTCGGTCTGTAATGGACCATTTTACCCTTTGTTGTGCAACTGTTCAGAGCTTGTAAAGTCTGTTTGTAATTTGCATTGTCTATGAAGTGTTTTTCGGAGATGTTTGCTTGTGGATCCCGATTGAGGCATTCTCTCTAACCCGTTCTCTCTTTTGGTGGTCCTAAGGGACAATGGGAGGCTTCGAGGAGGCTGACCTTTGCAGACGGACACGCAAGGGTGCCGCACGACTTAGGCAAAACCAGCTAAGTCCGTGACAGATGGTATCAGAGCGGGACAAGCACTCATAGAAACACTTAGCATGCAAACGTGGGGGACCTAACGGGGCTGCGTTGAGGGCAGTCAGCACACGCGCGACCGTTTGGGGGAAAACGAGCATGGAGATGTAGGGAAAATGAGTCGCTCGGAGGAGCGGGCATCTGACATTGGCATTCAGAGGAATGGCCAACCCTTCGCGCAAGAGGCACCACGAGAACAGGCAAGCTTGGAAGAATGCGGAGCGCACAAAGGTTGGGATGGCTGAGTTTGAGCTACGACTCAACGTTGACAACCATACTTGATGGTGCTCAAGGCAAGCGAGGCGCTTGGTAAAGGATGAGACCATCCAAGGTGGAATGAGTTGCTCAACGACCAAAAGAGTTATGCAAAGCTCACAGAGGTGAGGGGAATTGCTAACTCAAAGAATTTGGTACTCATGCATGGGCTTGTATGCGGATGATGGAATGTTCGTGACCATCCCAAGGCGACCGAAACTCGGCGCCATGAAGCATTGAAACTTTCTCTTCGGCATGGGAAGGATACGTCCGTAGGAGGCTGAAGTGTGCAACGAGTTCAGCATGTTGCTAGGCCTTGAGTGGTGCAGCGAGGGCTGTATTGACGTGGAGTCGCAATCTAGCAAGTGCGTTTGCAGGAGGCAGAACAATGCACAGTTTGTTCAGTAGATCGGAGTAGTCCAAGGGGATGGTGGTCTCCGAAACGAAGAGAGATGTTGCTCCAATGGGACAGTTATCCAGGAGGGATAAGTCCCGGCTCTCCAGAGGGAGAATCATGTGAGACGGACCTCACATGTTGAAGAGGAGTGCCTCGACAAACAACAACTCCACAAAGCTCAATGGACTGAGCAAGCGGCGAGGAGTTGTCGCATGATCTCGCTCGAGAGAATGCATTGGTGGATGCATTGCGAGATCAAGTGGGGGAGCAACCCAAAGCAACTTAAATGAAGGCACACTTGGAGTCGATGTGGAGATCGGACTCAAGGGAGGGCTGACCCGTGGAATGGTGGGCACGAGGGCCACCATCAACTCAATGCAAAAACGAGGAGCGGAGCAACTTGGGTGTAACTTGGCGAAGTACCCAAGCCGTATGAAGGGAGCCAGCATAGAAGTTGGAACATGGAGCAGAGGCACAGTGCTTTCCTTAGACAGAGGTCAAGGACATGAACTCTTGCAGAGGCAAGAGTAGAATCATGTTGTTCCATGGGTCCTTCATTCTGACGGAGCGGACTCATCTTGCATAGTGCCAAAGACGAAGGGAGCTTCTGGGCACATGCACCTTATCTCGGAGGAGCATTTGATGGAGGAACTAAGGCAACTCAATTTGCGGAGGCGAAGTTGAGTTCAGAAGGCCTTAGCACGGGGCAAGAGGACGTAGAGGCGGGTACTCTTGAAAAATATGCCACAGTGTTGCTATTCAAGTTGCCATGAAGGAAGCGGTGCGCAGCGGAGATTGTGCTGGTAGGGGCAGAGGCCCAAGATCCAGACAATGGTGCACAAACTACAGTGAAGTCAGTGGACTTCGGGAGCTACTAGGCGACGGACTATCCTAGAGCGGTGCTTCATCTAGGTGTGACCCAAGAGTGGGTGGATGAAGGTCGATTGCCAAAGGAGCGAACAAAATCGAAGGTGGAAGAGACCCTGCGATGTATTGGCAGAGGCCACACATGGAGGGTTTACAATTCGAGTTTATTCCACAAGGATCAGAATGCAATGGAGATGTCACCAGGAGGCGACATGGTGCAGCGGATCGTGGTGGAACAGTTCGTGGCAATGCGATACACACGACCTAGACCCGTGAGGGACTAGATCATATGGAGGTATGATCGGGAGCTACTGAAAGCTCCACTTCGGTGAACAACACGACGGCAAGAAGGGCTATGGATTCAAGGAGTGAAGGCCATGGTACCGCAGAGGCGGGTCTTCCGGGCATGCATCGAATTTTGCATCGGATGAAAACCTTGGTCATCAGCATATGGGGGTTGTGTTCCACCAAGGGAAAAGTTTGAATGCAAGTACCAGAGAGTTCCATGGGAGGGACTTGATCATGCAAATGTATGATCGAAGCAGCTGGAGAGTTGGACTGCTCCAGAGCTCATATTCGCTTAAGGGAGCCCGGCAAGTCAGAGGACAAGGTCGAGTAAGCGAACGTTGCTATCAAGGAAGCTAAGGAGAACAGAATCGGTGCAAACCCTACAACGTGATGACAAAGGCCATGCATGGGAGTTGCAGTCTGTATTTCCATCGACCAAACGGACTGCTTGGAGAACACAGAGGTGTTGAAGCAGGGGGTCGAAAGGGGCAAGGAAGCGACGACAAGTCCAAAGGGACTTAGCTACCCAAAATCAAGCATCAGTTAGAATGGAGGTGGACTCAAAGGAGTGCCACGGAGACATATCTACTGATCGTGAAGAAAAGGGATACAGATACGAGGCGACGGATAGTAGGGCCATGGGCATGGCAGCGCCATGGTACCGCAGAGGTGGGACTTCCGTGAAAGTCATTGATCCCTTGCTCTCATGGAGGGAGAGCGCTTGGTCGTGAAAGGGGCCGAGGAGGTGGAGCATACAGAGACAATCTCCAAGTACCGAGACAAGGCAGAAGCAGAGGCCGAGGAACTTCGTAAGACCGGTGTCAATGAGCTTCTCATCAAAATAGCCGAAAGTGAAGGGCTTCGAGTCATGCAAGAGTGCATAACTAAGGAACGAAGCAGGCAGTACGCGGTGCTGTACCTTTGCTACTCAGTGGAGTAGGCAGCAGGGTTGATGGAGAAGACGGTACAATCCCAGAGGCGACCAAACCTATGAGAGAATTACTCCAAGTTGGGGTGAAAACTTCCTGCATTCCAGAAGTTCGATGGCATTGAGAAGGTGAATCACAGTAACTAACTCAACGCAAGGAGTGCAAACACTTTAAGTGCTTCAGAAGTGTGAGCAAAGAGTAGGCGAAGGCCAGTAACCAGCTCGATGCATGGAGTACAACCTCGAGGAGGCGGGCGAAGTCAAGTAACCTTTGCCTTCTCAACTCTTAAGAGAATGGGCGAAACCGAGTATCCCAATTCTCTTATCTATCCAGCAGAGGAGCTCTGCACAAGTTCAAAGACCCTTCGAAGATAATGGAAGATAATGGTTGTCAAATCCTCACCAACGGTGATCAGTGCTACTGAGAGTAGATTGTCCGCTTCATTTCCCAACGAAATGCCAATCGAAAGCGGAAGTGATGCGAACCTACTTGGATTCGACAACTAAGTGAAAGAAGAGTTAATGAGCAAATTTTGTGGAGGAAGGACCCAAAGCTTCAGATGTTTGCGAGACGATGCTCGTTAAAGCTCCAACAAGCATCCACCCAGTTCAAGCAGCATGAGGAATTTGAGAGACTGGCGCAGTAAGGATGGTCTTTTCCTTCATCTGGGGGATCCGCAAGAATCAACAATGAACAACACAACTCCGCCAACCCCACACCAGAGTCAGAGTCATTGGTCAGTTGAAGCAGCATGGCGAATCAAAGGTTCGACTACTAAAAAACAACAGTGGAGAGCAGCTGGGAGCCAAGAGGCGCATTGTAGTTGGAGCAGAAGATTGAAGACTCAGCAAAGGCGAGGAGTTGCAGTGTCGACAAAGGCTTCAACGAGGACGTCGAAGGAATAAGTGGGGGAGAATGTCACGGACAAACTTCTAAACAGGATGTTTGATGTAATGCTTATGTATGTCCGTGTCTTTTGGCATGTTCATGCCTTGTACAGCATGTAGAGGGGCGGTCGAAGGCTTAATAGTCCCATTTTAGTTGGGTTGGTGGCCTCTTTAGGCTTGTAAATAAAGGTTGTGTCATGTGGACACGTGCGAGAGATTCTCAGTCTGTAATGGACCATTTTACCCTTTGTTGTGCAACTGTTCAGAGCTTGTAAAGTCTGTTTGTAATTTGCATTGTCTATGAAGTGTTTTTCGGAGATGTTTGCTTGTGGATCCCGATTGAGGCATTCTCTCTAACCCGTTCTCTCTTTTGGTGGTCCTAAGGGACAATGGGAGGCTTCGGGGAGGCTGACCTTTGCGGACGGACACGCAAGGGTGCCGCACGACTTAGGCAAAACCAGCTAAGTCCGTAACAGTACGCCTCCTTTTCTTCTCCTCGTTGTGCCAAATGAGGAGAAGATGGTCTTCTCCTCATCTACGGCCTTCTCCTCATCTGCGGCCTTTTCTTCTTTTTTTGTAATATTATATATATATATATATATATATATATATACACACACACATATGTACCGAGTGGTACACCCTAGCGTACTGTACCGAGCATTACGAACCTTGCTTATTAGAAATAACAAAAAGTAAATTAATGTCTTTTGCTTTGACTAGAGGTATTGCCCTTGAAAAAGCTCAATGACCAATGCAGTCAACCACAAAAAGTTGTTACAAATTGCTTTGTCATTGCCATTTTTGAAGCACTAAAGTCCAAAATTTTGGTAATTGCATCAATAGACATCATATGGTGATGGACTACAGAGCACTTCTCAAAATCAGGAAAGCTTATTGGACTATTTGATAAAATTTTACAATAAGCGGCCAAATAGTCAAACCTCTAAGTTAAGAAACAAAAACATATATGTGCTAGCAGAAAAACATAAAAGACTAGCTTAGGAAAAGTCTAGGAGGAAAAAATGGAAAAACGTTTCTGTAGGAATAATGTTCAGATGAAAGACAGTACTAAAACAACACAAGCCACAAAAAAATATTTTTTTTTTTCATAAGCTTTTCTGCAATAACATAATGGTTGGAATTATTATCTAAAGTTAGAAGAATTTGGGAATGTGATAATATAATGTCTTTGGAGTAGAGCTTTTCTGTCAGAAACTTCTTTTAATTCAGGGAAGCATCAAGACTTTGGTGTCTCTGTTGAAAGGGGAAGTATTCAGCTGTTTCAAAATATATTTCAGGTAAATTATTCTACAAAAAATTAAGTTCTAGTTAGCTATTGATTTTGCAATGTCAGCTTCTCTTTTGTTGTTGCTTGCCTACTCATGACTACAGAATTCAAAAAACCTGTGTATTGTCTGTTTAATCTGTTTCTCAAAATTCAGCAGTTTCGTTCTTTTCCAGTCAATTCAATCTATTCCGCTATCTATTGCATCATTGGTTACAGGACAAACTCTTAGAATATGGAATATTGAAATACAGAATCAAACAGAACGATTCCCACCAGATGGACAAAAGAAAATTCCACAAACAAAATTAACAAAGATATCTATTTCACAATCAAATCAATCCACAGACAAAATTAATGCACACAATTATATTGTTCTTCTTAGATCAAAAGCGGAAGAAGAAGGTATAACAAATTTGCCATTCAAATTCAGTTACTAAGCCTTACCGAAACCAACAAGACACGAGCCCGCGTGCAGAAGGGTCAGTAATCTCGAGAAGGATACTGCCACGCCTACGAATCCGGTGGTTGAGGGGAGGAAAGGCAGACGGAGAGAGCGAGACGCGCGCGCTGGCACTGCGACCGCTTGAGGGAGGTACCGGCGCTGGAGCAGAGGCTACGCACGGCCTCCGACTCCTCGGGGCAGCAAGCGGACACGACGCACTCGGCCAGCGAGCGGTTCAGGTGTCGGCACAGCACCGCCTGCTGCCGCGGGTCCCCGGCACGCCGGTGGCACTGCAGGAGCGCGCGGTGAAGCGAGCCGCAACCCAGCGGCACGGCCACCTCCGTTCCGTCGCCGTCGTCGTCGCCTCCTCGTCCTCCCATGGGATCCACTCAACGGGTAGGGCGCCCGTCGGCCGGTCTATAGTCTGCGCAAACAGCAGCTCAAATCGGTTCGGTCCAGAAATCAACATATTTGTAATTAATTATTAGTAAATTTCGTTTTTATTTCTAAATTTATATTTATATTTACTAAGAAATAATTTATAAAGTACAATATATGAACAATAAATTAGATATAGCAATAAGAAAATAATTATGATATTATTAGGTTAAGCAGCTCAGCAGTTTGATTCGTTTCTCGATGAATAAAAGAAACTATCACAAGCTTAATCTCAAGCTTATCAACTTAATCTGCTCGTTTAATCTATTAATTACATGGAGCTCTGTATCGTTTGATTAGAATGTCTATTATAATGTTAAGATTATAGCAAAAGTCAACAGAGTCAATTCTCTTATTTATAGTTTGTAAAAGATGGAGGAGAATAATCTATAGCTGATCCAAAAAAAGATGTGACCTTCTTTAGGTATTCTATTCACCACTATGAATATAATCGTATATAGGAATATATGTAGCATAAATCGAAAGATCGTCAAGATTTTGTGATCCCCTTGTCGAACTTATTCCAATTCCAACAACTAGGACTACTTTATATCAAGAGATAAAATACTTGGTATATTAATATTGGTTCGATCTAAAATCTATTATTGAATTACTTATTCAATGAATATTCTCAATAATATGTATTGAAATCGATTCAAATATTCATGTTCTAAATCGTAGTCTATGAATATAATATATATCTAATGTGATATATGAAATATAAAATAAAAATAAAATATTAGAATATTTTTATTGATTGATTATGATATATCATATAGGCTCGAATTACACATCAAATTGCTTCGATTTCATGTATATATATATAAAATATACAATCAAACTTATTTCTTGATTTGGTCTAAGAGAAAAAACTTATAGCTGCTCATGATTATTTTAATTATTTTAAAAACTATTATCATATTTTTATTTATTCATTGTGAAATAAAGATAATAAGATAGGAATTTCTAACTAAAAATAATAAATTAAAATAAAATTTACAAAAGATAAGTGATAAGGATGAGATTAAAATTTAAAAGATTATCGTTAACCGTCAAAATCTTTATTAGTTAAATAGATCGAGATTTAAGGAAAACATAACTTCATTTTAGATAAGAGGATATTTTAATAATTTATATGTAAATATTACGCAGTCTTAGTGGGGACTATCGGCGGTGTATTCTGACTCGCCAATACGGAGGCGGGTACGGGAACGGGTATATGTCAACAATGGGAAATAATTTTTGCTTCCAAAAGCTCCCATCAGAAGCCGTTGGATCACCCACTGATTTAGCAACGTGGCTCGATCAGATCCGTCGCCATCGTCTTTCCCCCTCCTGGGCGGGCACACACGCGCCTCGGGAAACTCAGCACACCCTCGTTTCCCTTCCCTTTGGTGCCATCTCGCCCATCCCCACTCGGTGCGCTTGAGCGGTCGCCATGTACTAGAAGCGACGAAGTGACCGATCTCTCACCGGGAGTTCCTCGCTCTCTCGCAACAAGGTAAGGTGATCCTCGTCGATCATAACCCGTAGCCGATTTGATCTACCTACGCCTTTATGCAATTTGCTGTTTGATGTGTTTCTGTTTCTGTCGGATCATGTTATGTTTCTCGTTTAATCGGCTGCAATTGATGTGTCCACCGGGTTATTCTTGACGATCGATGATCAGAGACTGCGATCGTGCGTGTGGCAAGTAGGGTGGATCGGAGTCTTCAAGGTGTTGGGATTCGTTTCGGTGGAAGCCGGGAAAGATGTCGAGTGGAGAAGTAAGGAAGGTGTCCCGTCAGGACATACAACTCGTAAGCGGATTTTTCTATGTTTATGTTTGTTCTTCGCTTGTTCTTCGCTTTTGCTCAGTTCCGTTGATCGCAGTAGTTGTGCCTTTTGCGCATCTGATTTGATTTAAGTTGTACATTTATTTGCTTGCATATATATGATGGGTTGAAATTATTCGTCATTAGAATTCGAATAACGATTGAGGGTCTTTACTTGGTGACAAATTTGAACAAGAGATGACTGATTGGGAGCTGTAGTTCTTATATCACGTGCTTCGTTTTTTGCAGTTTATGAACTTTTGAAGTATTGGACGAATACAGGTTGTGTGCTTCATTTTCAGTTTATATATTAAATTTGTATGCAATGTTCTGGTTTCAGTTCCTTCTTTGCGTGCAATACATTTCTGGTTTTAGTTAGATTGAAGGAGCATTCAATTACTTAGGTTTAGCAAATACAACAAGTTCTTGTCGCTTGTACCATAGATTGTCTAAGATACACATTTTTGGTGTAATTTGCTGATATAATGAGCTTAGATCATAGTCACTCTGTCTTCATAGTTCCACATTTTCATGTATTCTGAAGGCATACAGCTTTGAAGCTTCTTGGAATTTCATGAAGCAACCAAGTCAATGGTATAAGAACGATTCTTTAGATTGAATGTTTTATGTTTCTTGGATACAATACCTGTATGATGCACAACTAATACTATTAAGCTTTTAAACTTTTGCCAAATGCATGAGTGTCAATCTTTGATAATTATGTTTGCCTTATTGGTTTTTCAATTTATGGTTTTTTCTACATTTCTGTTCCTAAGACAACTTGATAGCGATGTACTTCTTTGCAGAAGAACCTAGTTAATCATAAGAGGATATTTCAACTTATTTTTTCAGATTTTTTATGCTTGATAATATATTACTCATTTTATCTAATTTTCTGAGGTAAGACAGTGATCTTCTTTTCATTGGTTTTCTGAATTTTCAGGTTCAGAATCTTATTGAACGATGCCTGCAGCTGTATATGGACCAGAAAGAAGTAGTTGAAACTTTATCTTTGCAGGCAAAGATAGAGCCTAGTTTTACTCAACTTGGTAATTTCAGAGTAAATCATCTGCACGTGTCCATTATTTGACCAAAAGCTCTTTTTGAGATTTTTTTCATGTGGATTTGGAGCAATATTCTCAAAAAGTAATACTAGTATCGGTTATTCCTTTGTTCAATATGCAAGCATACCATCAAAGTTAGCTGGCTGATTCACAAGGAAACCAAGATATACGCATAAATGTGAACATTCAATGCTCATAAATACACTTTGGTTGAAGGTTTGGTCTTATATGTTCTAATGTCTATATATTGAGATCACTGTTTCTGGTGTTTAGATCTAGCAGTTGAAGACCCATTTGATGCACTGGGCTGTCCTTTTGGTTCTGTTAGGTGCATTTGGCTTGAAACTTCTTGGTTTTCTTTTCTTCTTTTCTCAGATGCATCAACAAAGACTGAAAAGAGATGAATATTATTTTTGTGCACTTTGGAACGTAAGTGGTGAATATTATAAAATTTTGTGTTCTAGTGGCATTTTTTTATAATTTTTATCCTTGAGCTGATGTAGAGCCATGAAATTGGAACTGCTAATTTTTATTAATTTATTTTTCTGACATTGTAGATGTTGGTATGTTAGATGTTTTTTCATGCTCATAGACACTAATGTCTCTTAATCTTTGTATGACCTAATTCATATTCTTATCTGAACCAATTTAAACCAACTAATTTATGTAATGACCGCTGCCATGTTTCAGAGTTAGTGAATGGCAGACTGTAAACATTCCTTGAATGTTTCATGACCGAAATGCTGTTGACAATTATTTTATAGCTATTTCCAGGAAACCTGCTGATATGTATTTTAGGAGTTATATACAGTTTATGATGCTTCTAGTTTATGCTTTTAATGATTTTCGTATTTGGTTGATTTACAGTTTGGCAAAAACTTGAGGAGGAAAATCGAGAATTTTTCGAAGCATATCATGTTAGACTGATTCTTAAGAACCAAATATTGGTTTTTAACAGGCTTCTTGAGAAACAGGTTGAGCTGATGCAGGAAGCATGTCCTACTGGAATTTCTACCATATCCCTTCCCAATGGCTCTAATGCTCCTGCTTGTATGTCGATCTCTAATTTTGCTGCTAATATTTTATTGTTTTTGTCACTTATGCGAATGGCCTGGAGCTTGCTATCATAGTGAATAACTCATTGCTATATTGTATATCACTTTCTTTTAAAATGCCACCATCTAATTCCTTGACTATTTTATCATGCTGTGCTTAACCCTTATTATCCATATAATGGGAAAACCTCATGCTGTTACTGAGTCTCTTTCATCTGTTATATAGAAATTGCATTTCTTGGTGTTTAATGGTGGATGTTGCTAGATACAAAAGGAGAGAGATCAAATATTAATTTTAAGGTTCATTAGGTTTTATGTTTACTGACATATGCCCTCTTTCGATGTGTGGAAAGTAGTGAAGAACATTGTTAATGGGGAAGTATTGGGACTTATGGTCTTCTCAGTTTTCCTGGTAGAAACTCATGTTTTCACTGAATCAGTTTTGGATTATGTAGTTTGAGATATTGTAGCTATACCATTGATGGTTTTTTGGTCAGAGATGCTAGGAAACCTCCTAATAACTTGCTTATAAGATCACCGTAGTAGATATGTGGTATCATTTTTTGAATTAGTTGATATTCCATGGTGTGATCCGGTTTGCTTGATTATTAAAGTTTTTGAAAGCTCCGTCTATTGAGGATCAAATAACTGCATATTCCATATGCAGTTAAGTATTTCGTAACTGAATCATACAATAGAATTAAAGTTTTTCTATTAAGAAGAAACTAAGAACTAAAATTCTTCAGATGTATAATTTCCACCTGTCTGTCACTGTTCTTCCTTGATACCTGAGATTAGAGTTAAACTTAAGAAAATCTGACTATAAGCAATTTGGAGTTAGCAGTAGCAGTGTGGGATAGGAAGAGAAGAACAAGAAGTAGGATTGAAATGAAACTAGCTTAAGTGAAGAAAAGACACCTTTCTTGTGCTAAAATGTAACAAAAACAAGACAGATATGTTCCTTTCTAAAAATGTCCTCATAGAATGATTGCCCTTTTATGCTGATCAAAGAAACACCAATTTCTAGCTGGAGTTAAGTGACTATTTAATATCGCTGTTTTTTTAAAAGTCACTGTAGGTGGGACAGAACTGCAAACAGCAATGTGGCATAATTGTGGTTTTGCAATGTATGTATTATTTTCTACTTTTTCTACCAAATATCTGACTAAAGATTATAAACTTCTGATTATAACCACAAGTACAATCATCTGTATGATAGAAGGACCATTGCATGCACAAATTGGCATTCATGATGAAGATGCCTAATGGTGAACCTAGTGTTCCATTGCCCTGAGCATCAACCTATGAACTAATATATGAGATTCATCACTATTACATTTGTTCTGTGCATGATGGTCAGGTATTTGGTGCTTAAGTAATGTTGCTTGTTTTTGATGGTGATGATCTTTTTTTACTATGGAAGCCAAGAATATCTACAAAGGAAAAGAAAGTAGTGGATGGTTTGAAGGAACATGATTCTGATAATGAGAACAAAATTGAAAGTGAAGCTTCTCCAAATTGGAGGATGGGGCAATTCTAATTAGCCTCAAGGGATTATTAAATATGTTATTCTTATACATATTTCTTATAGCGCTATGATAAGGAGAGGGTTGTGAGCAGTAGAAAGCAATCAAAGGTGCCGTCATATTTGCATTGGAGGTAAAGAGATTTACCCCATGAACCAACCTGAGGTGCCATCACAATAAAGAGATGGTCGAAAAAGTTGCATGAGGGCATTGTTATAGCAAAGGTTTAACCATAAAATGTGTTCAGGTGTTACCGTTGAATGATAATATGAAAAAGAGAAATATAGATTGATCAGCTACCCATATTAAGCATTTAAACCAATACTAATTGCATGAGCAAAATTCATAATATGGGTGTGGTGCAGTCATAAGAGTATCAGAGAGAATAGACCCTGTAACACATTGAACCAGCCGTATTTGTTTCACTTGAAAAGTCTGCATAATTGTTGTTACTTCTGGGTGTATCCTAATAATATATGTTGAGGTCTGAAGTCAATCTCAACCAATATTGACATCTCCAGATAGCAAATGCTGATCCAGATGCAAACATGCGATGGATGTGTATTTTCAATTTTTTATTAAAATTTACATGTTTTCTTAAGTCCTGGTTATTTAAACATGTGAAATTGGACAGGCAATGTTTTGGCATGTGACTCTTGAAATATCTGACTCTCATAACTTTTTTCAGTGCATCAAGCTCCATCGTGCTATATGTCTCAGCAAACTTCCACGTCATCAAGGCTAGATGACATGCTTTGTGCTGGAGGTTTCACAAGTGCTCTTGTAAATGGTGGGCCATCAGGACATGGAAACTACCTTGGGAATGATTCTGCAATTCTTGCTGGGAGCATGAATGCCTCAACAAGTATGCTATCCACTCCAAACACCAACATGGGAAGGATTCCTGGGATGAACGGAATGATTGTTAAGTCAGAACCTAATTATCCCAACAATTCTGAATTTCCATTCAGTAATGATAACAGCATGTTGGAAGCACACCAACCAATTGGAGATACTTCAGCTGGGTCCTTTGGTAGCTCAGAGTTGAGTGGCCAACCATTACAAGATAATCTCCTCGATATTGATACATCTTCGCTTGGATTTGGTCAGATTCCCCGAAATTTCAGTTTTTCGGATCTAGCAGATGACTTTACTCACTGTTCTGGTATGTTTTGTTTCCCTTTGCATGCTCTTTCTTTCTTCCAAACAATATACTAATGTTGTCTTTTCTCATTTAAAAGATATCCTGGAGAACTATGATCGGTCTCCTTATCTTCCACCTGATTCAAATAACTTATCAGACTCTCCGGCAAGGGAATTTAAAGGTAACTTTGCTGTTTCTTTCTTTCTCTTTTCTTTTTTTTTTTAATGTTTTTTTTCCACCTTGAGGTGCTTATATTTTCTTTCTGTTTAGAGGAAGACATTAGAAAGCTAGACACCATATCTGAAGGAGTCAGTTACGAGGAATTTGGAAGCGACTGACCTTAATACCTGTTGGTCTGTTTGTTGTCAAGGTAACACTCTACCTCAAGTTGAAATACCTATTCAAGTAAGACCTCTCAACACTTCCCCCCTCCTTCAAAAAAATGGAAGAAAGCACCACAATATATCAACTTGTGACTTGCACTAACCCATTATTTTATATTTTTCAAAACCCTTAGACAAGTGCCTATTATTTGTCATATTAAATCATCATGATCTTTTTTTGTGGTTTCTCCTGGATTGCAGAGTATCATCATTATAGGACATTATTTATTTTGAACTCGTACCACAAGCATTAATTTCTTTGTGATCTATGCCGTAGGATTGCACAGTTCTGTACATGCAATCTCATAATGCTTTATAGATGAGACCAATAGATATTAATAGCCGCACTCTCTTCTTCCATGTGCGACATGGACCGCCTCCATCGGGTCCCGTTTTTCCTGAGGCACAGACCCAGAACCACACAAGCATCTAATAGCAACACAAAATCTTCACAGTACATGTTCGATTAGGTGCTTCTCACAATCACAAGCAAGAAATCTTGTCCTTCAGCTGATGCGATTATGGTTGTGGGTTGACGACAGGGGTTACACCGTATTCTAATTCTTACACATTCTGCAAATTATGCGGTTGGTTGACTGGGCATCTGTACTCATGGATTTGACAGGTGACTTGTTCCTCAGATTTCAGTGGAGCCTTCTGAATTCGTCTACCTCCGGTGCGTTTGATAAGATATGCTAATGCTTGCTGCCGTTGGCGCATTCTGCAACAGTCCTTCTATCGAAGCAACAACGGGAGTGGTTTGATTTATTTCATTCTGACCTTCTAATCAATAGGCACTTTAATTGTTGTGTTCTTCTGTGAAAGACTCGTGTATCAGCTGCTAAATTCCAGTATTACGTTTCCTGTTGGTTTTGTTTGACGTAATGCCCCATCGAAAAAGTGGTATCAGTCTCAGCCCACCAAATCAGGCTGTTCCTCGTCTACCTGTTTGATCGTTATTTTTGTCAGCTTGTCAACCCAAAGATCTTTGAATTCATCGGTAGATTTGTTTTTTCTATAAACCATGCCATTTTTTTATTTATCTTTTTTTAATCTCATAAATATAAATTTCTTAATGTACACAACTTTTACTCGAATTGAATTTGATTGTGCCTTCATTATTTGATGAAGGATTAATTAGGAACCCGATAACCACTTGATCGGAATTCTCGTGCAAGTTTATACTTTTGTTTGCCGTTCAATCCATCGCATCGAATGTGGCCTTTTTTCTCGTGCAAATAGATCCGTCAACCCGTTTATATCATCCGAAAAAATAGAAATAGTGATTCCCTAAGATAAAAGATATTTGAATTTATATTCTTGGAGGTCACACCTGACTTGGGATTAGAGGCCGAGACGGAGGCCATGTGAGGTGAGGTTAGGGCAGCAACAAAGGGTTTCAAGGTACAGTGATACACCTATTCGGCTATTCCATACTTACGGATCCGCTTTTCTGGATCCATCAACCCGATTACTGATAAATATATGAGAGGCAAAATGATTCACGAACTAAAACACTAATTGTAAAACCTACCATAAACTCAGAAAGAAGTAAGAGGAGATTTCTTTTTCAGTTTATTTCTTATATCATAAGTTCTACTTTATCTTGTTTTTTACAAACGAAAATATTTCATTCCACATCAATTTGAATACCAAGCTTTTTAATCAAGCGAATTCTAATCATCTAATATATATATATATATATATATATATATATATATATATATATATATATATATATATATATATATATATATATATATATAATATTTTACTTTTAATTCCACCCATACCTTACACACATGATTAAAGTAGGATGTCACATTTCAATTTTTTTTATTGCTATTAATAAGAGTATAACGGAAGGTAGGTAATTTCAAAATTAAATGAAGATGTAAATAAAATAAGAGTGTAATATTAAATGTTGAGATACGTAAGTATAAGTTTAATTTACTATAAAATAATTATTGTATAAATCATTATATACATAATGTATTTTGAAAAGCATGTTTCGACTAATATAGTTATCGTGAGCTAATCATGAGCTGAGTGTAAATTTATGTATTTTGTAAGCATAAAAATATATAAATTATGACATATATATATATCCACAACTCATCTTAAAGTTTGTTTTACAAGCTCATGCAGCAAGAAAGAAAAAAAAAAAAAGGTTTCACCATCAATGATATCCAAAACCTTCATATTCACCCAATTTTCTATAAAAAGGATTTGGTAAGACTTTATAGTCAAAATTGGTTTCTTTCATGGCTTCCACAACAGAAAGTTTCAAGGCACAATGGAATTCCTACTACCTCTGACCTTGCAAAGCAGCAAAGGTCTGTTCTTTCATTATCATGAAAAATGTAGTGTAGGACACTGAGACTCAACTTCTTTGGATGATGATATGCTAATGAACAATTAATTACAATGAAGAGTACAGAAAGATTCAAAGAAACAATGCACTGCCACATACCAATCTCAATTATCCTTTTGCCTTTCATGGGGAGGGGGAAGGCTTCCTGCTTGCAAAGCTTGTGACTCATCAAGAATCACAAAACCACTGGTCTAGTGGATATAGAGTGAACTTAATAGTTTCATTAATGAAGAACTTGTCAAGAAGTTGAAACACAAGACTTTTGACATTATAATTATTTATGGCTCTTTTGACAAGGAATGTCCAGATAATGCTCCTAAAAATCAAACACAACTAGTTTTTAGTATCATCCTTGGCATATTACAGCTAGTGAGGATGAACTTTGATACTATGCTAAAATTGGTCCATTGTGACTAAGGGGAAAAGGCTCAAGTCATGAAAACCCAGTCATATGCAAATCCAAAATGGATTAGAATTATAAGAAGATACCAATTAGTTTCATTCAGATGGAGAGAGGAGTTCAGTTGACAAAATTACTACATCTTATATGACACCACATATCATAGAAGATCCAATTTAAATTCAATATATCTCAACAAGCTATCAAGAATATTAGCCTATGATAGATGAAACTGGTATTCACCTATGAATTCCTCACTCATAGGATTAGCCAGTGAGGAGAAATTGACTAATTTGGGTATCTAATCAAATCCCAATCAGTGCTCAACAATGAGCAGATAGTGGATGCCAAATCTCATCTTCCCTTTGACTTTTTCTTTCTGTACAAATGGTAAGTAATGAAGGTGGAATTTGATCTCAAAACCTTGAGATGAACTGATAAAGTCTACACCAATCTCATCTTATGTATGAGTTGATCAGCCTTGATCAATATTTGGCTAATCAATCATGGCAATTAGAAGCCTTTGATTCTTCTCACTATCTTCTATCTTCTCTTCTTCCATCATTTAACCTATTTTTCTCCCCAAAAAAAGTTTGTTTATAAGATATGATAATCCTATATACTTCCCCTTTGATGCACATTTTCATGTCTCACTTCTATAGAAGATTTGCACACTCTAAGCATAAGAAATTGGCATTGTGAAGAACAACAATATCATTAGCAATAGATTCGTTTTGGCTTTTAATTTTGGACAAAAACAAATCGGTTCTAAGGATACAGTCCTTCACAATATTGAGACTCAAATACATTATCCTCATCCATTTTGCCCAAAAGGTTACCAATGTCAAGCTCACTACATTGACCTAATTCTTCGGAAATCGATCACCTAATCGACAAAAAAAGAAAACGAATTCAAGATTCTGTGTTCATCGATCTATTTGCTAAGTTTCTAATCTCCATGCATTGCTCTAAGACCATACATATGTAAGAAACCAATCTCATGCATGAGAATCTAGGAAAGAGATCGTGTGCATGCCTTTTGCCAATGGCATTTGATGATCCTAATTCACAGAGCAGTGGTGTGTCCAACCATATCTACTGATTAGATGCGCATGCAAGTCCTAAATCGTAATGGATCAACAATACATCAGTCTACTTCGCATGCATATATATTCCTACGGATCAAACAAAATGCTTGACTGATTCGATTCTGTGAGAGCAGAAGGATCTCTAACTTTAAGCAGACGCTCAACTGAACAGCATACAGTATATGCATGCAGCAATATTACGATTACAACTATGGTTGCAAGGCTTCGAAGTAGCAGAATTAAGAGCAGAAGTACAACGTTGAACCTCTTCTTTAATTCCAGGGTTAATCTTCTTTGCTTTTGTTGGAGTGAGAGGTGAGGAGACGATCACACTGTTCTTGCGTTCTCTCACTCTTCCTCCATGGCTTTAACCCATAAGCCTTCGTTCATCATCAAACGAGAAGAAAGACGAATCATGATCCTATGCAGAACGAAAATGACGAGAGAAAGAAAGCCTGAATCAACTCGGCATCAGCTGATCCCTTTTACCTGGACTGGCAAGGGTTTGGAGAGACGAACGAGATGTTTCTGGGATCAGTAGGGCGTGCGTCCTCCTCCGCCGGTGGCCCAGCCGTGAGGCTCGCCTGGCAATTGCACATTGTTGAGCAGGTTCGGCGGCAGACCATGGAGAAGTGGATTGCTGGGGTCGTGCAGCTGCTGCTGCTGCAGTGGGGGAGACTGGCCGACCAGTCCCGGAGAGCCAAGGCCACCTTGCTGAGCTTGAAGGGGCTCCTCGTCGTCCAGGGGGAGCCGCTCGTAGGCGGCGTTTCCGAAGGATGCTGCCATTATGATCACTGGGCCGGAGGCTATCAGTGGCCCCACGACGCTGCCGCCGACGATCTGACCCTGCCCGCCGGCTAAGTAGATGGTCAGGCCCGTGGCCGCGGGCGGCGCGGGCGGCGGCAGGAAGGATCCGGAGAGGGAGAGTATCTCGAACCGGCCGTGGAGGTTGACGACCGCACCGGGGGAGGCCGGCTGGCGCAGGGTGACGTTGGCGACAGTGCCGCTGCCGCTGAGGACGCAGACGCCGCGCTGCCGGCGGCGGGCGAAGGTGGCGACGCCGTCGACGATGTCGCACCCCCCGGCGATCTCCATCACGTGGGAGCTCAGCGCGTTGGCGCTGTCCTGGTTGATGATGATGGGCGGCTTCGGCTTGTTCCTGGACCCGGCGGGGCGGCCGCGCGGCTTCCGAACCATATCCCCCTCGCCGGACAGCGCCGAAACCAGCTCCTTGCCGTCTCCCCCATCGTTCCCATCGTTGTTATCCCCGTCGTAGTCGCGCTTCATGCCGCGGTGGAGGCCACTGGTGCCGCTGTGCTCCTCTTCCACAGCAGGCGGCGGCTGTTGCTGCTGCTGAAGATGCTGGAAGGGGTGGAGCGGGTGGTGGAAGTCTCGGTTGTGGAACGGAGGAGGGAGATGGTGGCCATGTGTGGAGGCTTTAATCGGATCCATGAGGCTAGCTAGTGCGCGACCTCAGGAAATGGAACAGTACAGGTAAGCAGATAGCTGATAGTTTGCAGACAAAGATCGAGAGACGGTTGACGATCTAATCCAGTAGAGAAAAAGATAAGGTAGAAAGGAAAAGGAAGGCGGCGGTCTGTCTCTCCTTTCTTCGCTTTCCCAAGGAATCAAACCCTGCTAATTGGGTGTGGAAAGGAACTCCATCAACTGTGCCATTTTTCTTTGACGCTTGGTATTTGTTTAGCTACCCGGCGGCAAGGAAGGGGAGGAGGAGGAGGGAGGCAAGTGGGCTTGGGATTTGCTTCAGGAGGGAAGGTTAGGGTTAGGGGAGGTCAAAGGGTGGAGGGATGAGAGATGAGAGAGAGAGAGAGAGAGACATGATTGATGGTGGAGTTTGGTGTCTCCGTTGTTATATAGTTATTCTGTTCCTCTCTTTGTCTCTGTCCCAACCCAACTGATTCCTTCTCCATCAACCCCTCTCCCCATCCAGATCTCCTCCCTTCCTCTTCCTCGTCTCTTCCTTTCTCTGTATGCTATATAGCAGTCAATCCAACGACAATCTTTCGAACTGCCTCTGAGCTTTCCCAGTCAAGGTTAGCTTTGCTGTAGAAAAGATCACCCCTTCATACTTATCAGCACCCTGCAGTATCCAAAGATTCGGTGTCCATGGCGAATGCAGTTCGCCGTATTCCAGCAATAGTATTGCTTTGTCTGATTCAAGAACGTTCACGATTGGTTTAGAACGCTGTACTCTGATTGCTGTGCCACGGAATTTGATATTATTGGGGTGACCACCTCGATTTGGACTTTAGAGACAGCGTGGCTCCCACGTTATGGAATCCGTCACCGGTGACAAAGTTGTTTTTCTTACGCTTTACGATGCTACCCGTCCGTCTAGTCCTCTCGTAAGAGGCTGGGATCCACATCGATTCCTCCGATCACAAGACTGGTGTGTTGCGGGTGTCATTAAAATATGTAGTCGAAGTAAGAGCGACACCTGGACGTATCAGAATCCAGTGGGGACGCATGTGGATCTCCAGCCAAGTCAGATGTCGGGACGGCACGAACCTCCAGGGGCCATCTGCAGAGAACTAGAAAACGCCGTACAGGGGGGACAGTGCGTCTCCTTCTGTAGGCCCCGCACCGGGGTCCGCATCAGGGACGAGCTGCGTTCGTAATTTTCGTGGTCGGTGACTCGTCCGTGGCAGGCGAGCTGGATCCAACCACTCCGCACCAACCACTAACCTTGCCCACGCAGTGTTTGATGGGGTGTCAGCGCTAAGGGCGCGCGGATTGGGCGGCCGCTGATCCACTGCGTCAGGGCCGGCGCACGGTCACCGAGGCGCCCGTGCATTGCGTCCCCTCGTCGTCAAGTGTCACTGCGCTGGGACTGGGAGATGTGATGTACACGAGAAGTACCACTTCACTGAGAGATCTGATGAAAGCCATTTATATATAGGATGGAGATGGATTTGAGAGAGAGAGAGGTATGGCCAGGGGACTTCCATGCGTGGAAGAGAAGTGTTGGACTGATGATGACAAAAGGGAGCTTCTTTTCTGTCACATGTGAGAGGAGAAGACAGTGAGATCGATGAGTAGATCTATTGACCTATTAGATTCTATGGTTTGCTGGATACTTACTCCTTTCCCCCCAAAATGTTGGGAGAGGTTAAGACAGGAAGGGTTTTTGGAACAGGAAAAGATTGCGTTCTAAGAAGATTATGTGAATTTGGTATTTACTATAGCAACTCCAAATATTAAAATGTGAATTTTAAGCTATCCAAATCTAGACTTCCTATTTAGTATCATTTTTAATCTCTAATTTTGACTTCTTAGTTATTTAATCTTTTGTTAATCCCTATTACATAAGAGAGATTAAATCATGTTGTTCAACTCAATTTAGATTTAGTCATTTTTCAATCATAAGAATCAAAGAAATTACTTTGGGAACTTGTGTACAACCAAAAAGATAGATTTCAAAGCTACCATCAACAATTAATACTGATCTCTCCAACATTAAAAGACAACATTGCAAGTTGTCAATTCAATATTTATAATCTTATCGTTCAAGAAAAGAGTTATTTACACAAGCCAAATGTCGATCATCAAGTGTCAAAACAAAGAATGCTACCATGGCACCAAGCCTACAGAATTAGTGTCATGCCGCGAATAAAATTAGGACTCGCGGAACAACTTAATCTACTTTTAAGTGAAAGCAAAATGCCAGCAAAGTTCGGAATCATTTATCAGAAATTCTATTTTGTAAGACAATGTTAATCATGCAACAATGAATATTTCAGTTATCAAAGGAAAAAAAAACAAGTGCATCACTATCCGAAAGATGCATTTTTACATGGATAGAGTAGCATGACAGCTTTGCTGAAGACGAGCTCAGAGACCAAGTGCTGATCGATGAGAGGTGATGGATGCTTCCAGTTTCAAGAGCTTATGGAAGATCACTGATGAATTTTATGATTGGAACAGGAGACCAAGAAGTTTAACTTATCAATGGATAAAAAGAAACTAAAGTTGACCTTTATGTCAGCATGCAGTATGAATTGAGGACATGGAAGTTCATGAACTATTCAGCCTCCTCCAATATGCTATAAATCATCCTACAAAGTTCATGAAAGAATACAACAATTAGCATAACGTGTGCCAGTCAATATTCAATTTTGGATCCAATGTATGTCACTTACCAAATCAAACACAAGAAGAGAAGAATAACAAGATTGATGAGCTTGAAAAGACGCCTTTTCTTTTCTCTGTTGAGGTGATTAAAGATCTCAGTCACATCTACTAGATGTTGCTGCCGCTGGTACCTGTAAAAAGACAACAAATCAACTGATAATTTCACACTTCTATGTTTTACTTGACACATGCAGCTGCTTTCAACAGTAACGATCAAGACTGCATTAACTTTTGTGTAAAACTACTAGTACGGCACATGCATATGTGGTCTGCATAGAACACAACTCGAGAGAAAATGGGTGATCAAGTACACTGAGGCTTCCACCAATGCAAGTTATTTCCACGATTCACACACTCGGTAAGTAACAACATATGTCAACCTTATGTAAGGTGCATAAATATTTAGTCAAAGCAAAATGTTAGACAGAAACTTGCAAGTTCTAATACAAAACAAAATGACTTGTTTGGTAGATACCCTTGTTTTTTGTATGTTAAAAATCCAATTTTAATCATGCTCATGGGGTTCACCAGTTTTATAGCTTAGTGTATATCTACTTAAGACAGTATAGTTGCATAATGCCATCTCTATACATTATATCAAGCATCACCCTTTAATTCTTAGAATTGGCATTTTTCTTATCTTACTGAGTGCATATGTATGCCTGAAATAAGTGCTATTTATTGCGGAATGATTTTCCAAACAACCAAAACACCAAATTTTCAATCTTGAACCATTTTATATTAAGTTTGTCATTTGAAAATATTCTAGGTGGAAAAAATTAGTATATTTTGATGCCAAAATGCACCAAAATAAGATGCAACAGCTTGTTTTGAAATGAAGCAAAAATGATTTACCTTTTGAGATGCACAAATTTGGATATCATTCTTAAGTAAATTATAGCATACATTAAGTGCCAAGTTAATACAATTTGTTAATAATGCAAATATTTGTTCAACCTTCAGACTGACAATCAATCTTTCTATGCTATTATTTGAAGATGAGAGAGTAATATCAAACGCTGAAATTTAGCCAATCCAAAGCTATGAAAAATTAGGATTTCTTTAACCCAGAAGGAGAACCCATTTGGGTTTTAACAGTTCCAAACTTCTGAATTCTATGTATCCACATCCTAAATTGATTGTCATTGTTTTCCTAGTCCAAAGCTCACCACTGTTTCATGGTTGAGACCAAGTACTTGACTTTGGGACATTAATTGAGGATCCTCCCTAATTTTTTCTGTGTAGGGGCCTGGATATGAAACTGAAAATGAACATGTAAATCCTATCAATTTGAGATGGATATTCTATCAACTGCTGATATCAACAATCAAACAAAAAAAAAAGCTCCATGGATCTGATCTGCTCCAACATTCCATCTCTTCTAGAAATGAGGTTCCAACTAAAACTTTGATTACATCAAGTGCTACTACTCTGGATATCACTATATAGCTTGTTAAAGTAGCACATGCAGCCGTTAGGAAAATTATTAGATTAGGCCCTACATTATAAAATGGATACACATTGTTCCACTTGAATGTTGGCTTTAAAGGTCTTTGCTCCTACGATCAAAGATTCTCATTTCTGGTTCTATGCAGACTCTTTCCAAATTTTGAGAAATTTTATGTACCTCCCTGGTTGTGTCAGTTCTGAAACTATTATCTCAACTTTTCCTACTATTTGACTAGTCTTCAGGCTTGATGGCGCTTTTCTAATCTTACAGTTATATATGTCTCTCACTTTTCTAATTGTGATTGTTACGCATGCATCAGCCCTTGTGTGTGCATGCCTGGACCCTGGTTGACAAGAAGCCTTGAATTCAGCTTAAATCTACCATGGATCCCTTGACTTAAAGAGTTATGCTCTATAGAACACATGCGTTGGACAAGGCTTGGATGATAAACTCCAATTTTTGTCAATCTTCATGGATGGAGTTCATTAAGACAGCAATAGTCTTCAGTTTACAGCTAGAGCTGAATACCATAAGCATATATCCATTAGAGCAATGTGGACAAACAGAGAAAAGGGAGTTAGTGTTTCACAGAACTAGTAGTAGCTATAGACATGCGTATCCATCACCTCTACAGAACAGGGATTTCAGCCAGATTTTCATAATTGTAATGCACAAGAAGATAATTAAGGGTCAGTAGTGCGACACATTTGAAAATAGACTATGAATGTTGTTTGCTTTATCTTTCTTACACATATAGTGTATAAATTATGAGAGAGCAACAAGATAGTAATGAGAGCAACTTACAATCTCACATTGTAGAAAATGATTGGAACACAAAACGTGAACATCAACCAATTTCCAGACAAGAGAAAGAGTAGACCCAAGACTCCTTGCAAGGCAAATTCTGGATATATCACCTTATTTATCCGGGAAGCTAAGTCATATGGATTGATATAATCAAATTCTAGGTCTGCCAAGCACATGAGCTGCAAAACACAATGTCAACAATCATTATTCAGGAAACGTTCTTCCAGGTGGCATTAAAAGTGAGCAAAGAATGCGTAGTTAAACCACCTAATGTAGCAAGACTAGAATATGACAAACCTAAGCCACCTTGTTTAAAAACTGGTAACTAATATCCATGTCCAACTTCCAACCGGTGTTTCAAAAGAAAAAAAAATTACAAAAATGTCCTACAAGAAGTATATAGAAACTTGTGCTGCAAAACAGATCTCAATAGTGCCAAAAAAGTAGCACATATTGTGTTACTTAAGACAACAAAACACAACCATGTTCACAGAAAATAATATTAACGGACTACAGTTCTGTGATATAAATTTCCTGTGTTTCATGCAAAAGTTGTGACTAAGCAGAATGTCAAGCATAATTTTCCTTTGTGACTATAGCATAGAGTCATTAAATAAAACACATGGCAACTACATCACTCTGTTTAGCAACAGGTGTAGAGACACAACTACATGCCAAAAATCGTCTCGTGGGCATGCTGGACTAATCAAACCAAGATTCATGTTTCTTTAAACTAAAACATTGAATACCCTTCACGAAACAGATAAACACTTCATAAACAACTTGAAAAACTTGGTATACATTGCATTTCCACCAAAACTGTTGTGGAGAAAAATCCCTGGATAATTTCTAGCTTCATGCTGAAATGAAAATTGACATGTATATGCTTGGTCAGTTCGTGAAATAGTGCATTGCTGATGACAAAAATGGAAATTTGCATGCTTAACACTTCTTTTCACCCAAGGATTCTAGCAGGTGCCGAATCCCACATGAGTAGCAGCAAACATCCTCGCAATCTGTTCAAAAATCCCAAACTAACTTGCTGGATCTGGTTTCAGCACTATTGTCATAAAAACACCCAATAGTCCTAATAATCAACCAAAGGACTAAGGGCATTGACCATTCTTGAACCCGCATTTTCCCTATTTCACTCTTCTCCTGTTTCACAACCAAACAACAGAATGACACTACAGTAAATCGGAACTTTGGCTGTCACAACTTGGAATCAGACCCCTTTCATATCCCGATAAGTTACCGAACCATACTTCAATCTAGCTGGCTTCAAACGGAACAAAGAACTACAAGGTCTAATTTTCGAGAAAGAACGCGATCCATCCTGTCAAACACCATATTTTTCCTCCCTCAAATATCAGAACGGGGATAGAGTTCGATTCTACGGAGGGTTTTTGCACGGATAAAGCCCGAAACTGTACATGATTGTTGGGCGAAAGATGGAGGGGTACCTGGTGGATTACGAGAGCGATGAGGATGACGACGAGGAAGAAGGCAGTGAGCCAAAAGAACACCATCACCACTCCCGCCCCTTCTGCCGCCAAGTCTCTCCCTCCCTCTCTCACGAGGAGAGGTTATCGGTGACGTTTTCGATTTATAGTCGAATAGCCAATTAATCGAGTACTTTACGCTTCTATTTTATCATTACATAGAAAAAATACCTGTCAAAATTACCTACACCGAAATTAAAGACAGCGTGTCTCCGGCCCCATTGATTCACCAATGACAAGCGGGGTAACCTAGGTACGGAAGAAAAGTAGTACCTTCAAACTTTACCATATCAATGCATCCATCTATAAAACTCAATTTAATTATCCTAATTATGATAACGTTAACTAATTTGAGTTTATATATAAACTAATGTTAATTAAAATTTTAATTAATAATCAAATGACCACAAAGGCAGGTAGTAAGATTTTAGTATAAATTTATGTGTTGAATTTAAATTTAGAGAAATAAATTTCCATTTTTACCAGAGAAATTAACTTCCAAAATAAAAAAAATTAAAGATAATACACCAATTTCATTTTATATTGTCAATTCATCAAGATAAAGTTTATAGGAAGATAATTATTTTCATCACACATATAATTTAAATGGGAAATATATCATATGTCTTATGTCAAAAGTAGATGATTACTTAAATAACACTTAAGTCTATTATCTTTATCATTGACATCAAAGTGAAATACAAATTATGCTAATAAGTTTTGACATAATTTATGTTAATATATATTACATAAGCTATAACATGTGGACTAATATTATTTTTCATTAAAATATTTGATAAAACAAAAAATGTCTGCATGAGAATAGTATTTTATTATATCATATTTTAATTTTCAATTGAATTTTATTTTGGAATCTATAAATTAGATTATATTTAATATCCCTCAGCTCTAAAGTTGAACCGGTTCAATTAGTAGGAAATCAAACCGGAGCAAAAAAAACTCGGAGATCAATCAGTGTTCGGATCCTATGCAATTCATATGAATTCGTTTCCCTCCAATCCACCATCTCTACCCTCCATCTCCCCCATACTCCATTACTTACCGTTCAATCCTATGATATCAAGCATCCTCCGCTGGTCCACCATCCGGAGTGGAAACACCCATCATCTCGGCGGGTGGAAGGCTGAGATCATCTGATTCGAAGAATGAAGGGTGGAGATGAAGGGTCGCCAAGGAATAGATCCATTCTCGCACGTGACCTCACTGTCACGTCTTCCTCGCCACACGCGTCCGCTCTCGCCGCAGCTTCCTCCGCCTCCGCCCCCTCAACGACGAGGAGGAGGAGCAGAAGAGAGGAAGAAGAAGAAGGAGAGGAACAACAGTAACAAAGCAAGTAAGATGTCTTCTTTCCGTTTCGGATCGCGTTTCCGCACCGCCTTCTCCAGCTCCTTCCTCCGAAGCGTCCACTCTCAGACCTCGCCGGGGCGTCGCCTGGACGATGCGGGGCCCCTGGCCTGCCGCCTCGAGTCCCGCTCCGTGCTCCGATTCCGCGGCCCCGACACGGTCAAGTTCCTCCAGGGCCTACTCACCAACGACATCCGCCCCCTTGCGGCCCGCACCCCTCCCACTGACAGCCGCGTCTCTCAGGCCTCCTACCTCCCCACGCCTAATCTCACTTACCGTTCCCCGCCGCCGATATACGCTGCCCTGCTCACCCCCCAAGGAAGGTTCTTGTACGACCTTTTCCTGTACCGCCCCCCTCGGCCCGACGAGAAGCTCGATGGGCGGACTGGGTCGGGGTCCGGCTCGGCCGACTCTGAGGAGCCCTTCACTTTGCTCGCCGATGTCGACACCGCCGTCGTGGATGATCTTCTTGATTGCTTCAAGAAGTAAGGGTTCGATACCTTTCCTTTTCTCCTTTTTCCCCTTAAATTCATATTGCAGGAAGATCGTTGCTTTCAATGCACACATTGACATATCCTCAGTAGAAACTATGCATTAGTTTGAATGCACACATTGACATATGATAGTTTTGTCTGGTCCTTGTCATATGCAAACACTGGCAGTATTGCATCAAACTATGAAGGTGTTGGGTTTCAATTTTTTGTGTTATCATCATATATGCTGGCTTTATTAAGCTAGATCTGATTATAAGAAGAAATATCTGTATGTGCTGACCTCATCCTTCCAATTAACATCAAAGATTAATTAGAGGATCTTGCATGCATTTGGAGAGTCAATCAAACACTTCAACAATGAAGACATAATTGCTTCAATTTTGTTAAATTTGGGTATAAGACATCTGTAAATTTCTACAAATGACAGAGTTGACTAACCAGATCATGGATGAAGCTAAAACAACAACAACCAGTTGTAATGCTCTATGGATCTTTCTCCATCATGGATCCATGTCCATGTTTAGGGTAATTTTCCTGTTATTGTAAGAGCAACTGAGTGTCTTTTTATTTTCACTAATAAAATTTCATAGGTCTCTCTCTACCTCTCCTACCTCCACTAATTGTTATTTCATTTCATTATAGCATGATATTTTAACTATAAATGAAGCTATGAACATATTTTGGTTGGCAGCTTGAGTCTTCTCGTTGTCTGAAAACTTCTAATTAACTTGATATTTGTTATGTTTAATCATATTGTCTCTTTACCCGAGTCAAAAGTTTGCTTATGGATGCACAACTCTTAGAGGGAAAAGAAATGACAAAAAGGATAAACATGGACTAATGAAGAAGTTTGTCTTGCATATTATGCTAAAAATTCAAGTTTTTTCAATTAAAATGGAGGATAAGTGAATTTAGTACATCTGGAGTGTTTACAGTTTGATTAAGTGCCATCTTGCTAGTGAGGTATTCAATGTCCCTATCTTCTTCCGGCTGTAAGTTTTAGGAGCATTTGGTTGGAAATTATACGAGAAGATTCCCCATTGACTACACATTGCCAGTTATTTTTATTTGCTTATCTATCAATATAGTGATAGTTATTTGTAACTGTGTGTATTACTGTATTTTCAGGTTTTGTGTGGTGAAAATGGTACTTCTTTGTTGAATAGAAATCATCAATTTGTCATTTATCAAACATTATAAAGTGACTAATATGTTATAGTTAGGTATTTAGTGCTGTTTCAAAATTTTTAAAATGAAAATATGGTGAATTTAGCTGATTGCTTCTTTACAGTTTGTCATATAAGGATTATCATTTATCTTAAAAATGAGTTTCTAGATGACTAAGCACTGCTGTTCTGCTGTCAGTGCTGTTGCAAGTAATAACATTGATGATAACCCTAGTAATTAAAGATCACAGGTTACAGCAGCTTAATAACTGAATGTATATCAGAAAAGTGTGATAGATGTCATTCAAAAAAAAAAAGATGAAGTAAAAAGAAGATAGAAACTAGAAATAGTTCTTTGCTACGTAGCAGACAAGCGAATACATAAGATCAATTAACATCAATTAGCCACTTTTCAAGCAGGGCCAACATCTGATAGCAGTTACTTGGAATCCAAGATAGTCTTTTATTTTCAACACTTTTGTTTCTTCTACATCAGTTTACTGAATTTCTCATGGCCCATTGGAGTTGCTAAAGTGCGGGATGTCCAAAACTGATGGAGCATGAATTGCCAATGTCAATTTGTTAAGATTGGAAGACAGACATAAAACACAGTCCCCAGTGTTCTCTATACTATCAATCTTTTATAGAAAACCTTGCCGTTCATTTAAGCAACCAAAAAGGATGTCACTTTTATGGTTCTTTTATTCATGTGCTATAGGTATTGTTTGAGATCAAAGGTTGGGATAGACAACGTGGACAAGGAATTCTCCTGCTGGCAACGATTTGGCAGCAACCTTTCTAGTAATTCAGCATCAGCTGAAGAACCTGAGGCTGCATCGGTTGGTTGGGGAGGAGTTGGTTATGCTGGTATAGCTGCTGCACAAGGAAATGATCTTAGTTGGCAATGGTTCAAGGATCCTAGATTGAATTGCCTAGGATTTAGAGGAATCTTCCCCGCTAATGCAACTCGTGAGGCTACTAAATTGTCTTTCATTCTGTCAACTACTTGTCATGAGAGTGCAAACAAAGATTCACTATTGATATCCTAATTTTCACTTCTTTTACTTCTCTATGCAGCACCCTTAGTGGAGGCTGATAAGGAAGCTAGTGAATGGCACTACCTACAGTGGAGATTAGAGAAAGGAGTTCCAGAAGGTTCCACTGAGATTCCAAAAGGTTTGGCTGGTTACTCATCAAACATCTTAGAAATCAATTCAGATATCCTATAATGTTTTTTGAGGACTGGACCATTTCAATAGTTTTGTAAACAGAACTAACAACAAAAGGAGACATATTATGTTATGTCTCATGATTTCATAACATAAATTGGTTGTAAAGACATCGAATATAAGTTGGAACCTGATGCGCTGGTTCGTTTATGAATTCTTGTTACGAGAATGCATTTCTTAATTGTTGATATCCAAAGTGTAGACATTGATACCTTAGGAGAATGTATTTGATGCTTGTACTGATGCAGTGAGGTTTAAATGATAATCTCATCTTCAAATTCATCATAAGTTTGTCTACCTTCTCTACATTTTTGGTTCATTACATTAACAAATTTTGTTGCTTTTAGGATGAATAGGTCATAAAGCTTGTAAATGCTCACACTCTTATCATATATTTTCAGTATGAAATTGGAGGTATCTGGGGTGCTGGCTCGATTCTAGAATTAGATGGTACAATGTTAAAGATAAATAATATAGGACTCTTCAAAATTCAGATGAACAATGAAGAGGCTTGGAATTTTAGACTGATATAATATCTGTCATATGGACTCTGATAGTCACTGAGATTAGGAGTGTGACAAAAGAGATTCTTGGAAAGTTTGAAGCTAGGTGTATAGCTTCAATAGAGAATTGATGATTCTGAGAAAGTTCAAAAATCAATCACTACAGACGACACACTTTAAATATTGACAAAACTGTAAAAAAAAAATTCTAGAACAACTATAGTAGATAAAAGAGGAAAATAAATTACAAGTATGGCATAAAAGGAGGCCTATGATTATTTTTAGTAAAGCAGGTATTAAGTACGAGGAAAAAAACAATTATCAAGTTAACAGAGCTAGGGAAAGATCAAGTAGATATTTACTTTGAAGATGTGAAAATAAGTAAGAGTGTAGAATCTAAGTGTAGATCTAGTCTATGATTGTTTCACTGCATGGTTGCGCTCCAGACATGACAGCATATATGATTTCCTTTCCATAACTCATGTCAAGTTGCTCTTCATAACCTTCTCATGTGGTGGCCATTGATAGTCGAGAACTTTTGTAGATTATTACCCTTTGTTCTTTCTATTTCACCATAGGTGAGGCAGTTCCTCTTGAATACAATCTTGTGGGGTTGAATGCCATCTCCTTCGATAAAGGATGCTATGTAGGTCAGGAGCTTGTTGCTCGGACACATCATCGAGGTGTCATCCGCAAGCGGTTGCTTCCACTGAAGTTTGTAAACGACAACGGAGAAGGTTCTAATTTCTATATAGCTGGCTTCAAGACGACTTTTTGGGTTTGAATTTTTGCATATGATCATCTGTGCTCATTCATCCTTTTGTTCAGACCTACAGCAAGCAGTATCGCCCAATTCAGACATAGTAAATTATGCTTCCGATAAAAAGGTCGGGACTGTGACAACAGCTCTCGGATGCCGTGGTATGGGACTGGTGAGACTGGAAGAGGTCCTCAAGCAGTCACCAAACCTACGCATCGAGGGACAGGATGAAGTGAGAATCAAGGCCATGATACCGGATTGGTGGCCAGCAGAATGGACACAAGTGCAAGATCAACAACAAAGTGCTGCTGCTGCTTAGAGCTAATTATCAATTCTTGATTCGATACAATTTGTTCATCAACACGTGTGTGGATGATTCAACTCCATCCTTTCATTGTCACGGAAAACAATAAGATGTTCAGTATCTAACCTGTTAAGTGAGGCATAAGAGCATGAGTTATTTGTCAATAATCTCAGTTCATGCACCTTATGCTATGTTTGAATGAAATTGAGATGCAGAGTAGCAGTTTACTTTAAACATTGCCTGTATACCAATCAATGAAACTAAGGGAATTTTGAATTGAATGATTGGGAGAAGTAGCACTTGCCTGATTGGACCAGATGTGGGCTATATATATATATAAAAGCTTCTTCGAGCTTTATGGTATAATGGAGATGGAAGGAATGTTCTGATGCACTGACTGTTTGTTAAGGAGAGAAACAAAGAAACAACAGATGTAATTCTTCTGGGCGCAATATTTATTATTTTAAATAATGGGATGATACAACCCAACTATTATTAAAAAAGCGAAAATTATATATCCATCTGAACAACATGGATATATACAAATATAATTATATTTATGTTTAACATTAGATATATATGTCTCATTTTAATTGAGGACTTTTTGCAAGTAAAAGAACTTAAACAGCAATAGAAGATGCGTGTCCAATTAACAAACAAAATATGCATGGTCCAAAAAAGGATTGTGGGTCTGTCAGACAACCCCAGGATCGCCCCAGCCGGATGGGAACCACCAGCTGAGAACGATCCCCTACCGTGAGAGACCTCGAGAGATCCCCACCGTTAATCACGCTCCGATCCTGAGGTCCCGTATCATCAACCAGACTTTTGTGCCTGTCTCGTTAGAGTTCTAAGAGACAGTTGTACGAACCTATAGAACAGATCCTGTTCAAGTAAGGTCGTACACCGTTCTCCCGTTGAGGTTCTAATATAGCTTGAAGATATCTTCAGACATTGTGATGTGGGACTAAGTGTCGTCGTTGCGGATCCACTCGGCGAGTCATCCTACGTCGTTGTTCCGAGTCCAGATTCGTTGTTGGTGAGTGGTGCTGTGGACTCTATCAAAAAATGGTGCCAATGGATCCCGGTCGATGGATTTTTGTTTTTGTTTTTCGAGGTTGCTGCTTTTCATATTTCTCAGATATTATTATTCATCATAATTCTTGAGATACGTTTCTAAAATACCACATTACACCATATGGATTGGTTGATATGATGAATCAGTTCATCAATTTAGATCGATCACTACTGAACTATGGCTCACTCTAATTCTCACATGTAACATTTATAGTGATATTTATAATATATTTGAATAGATTTATAATTTTTTTATTGAAAAACATTATGAGTGAAGTAAATGAATACAAAACCTTATATAAATCAGCTCATACAGAAAAATATTTTTTAAATAATTTTTAATTGTTTAGAAATAAGAACAACCAACTTCTATATCAATTTTAGTATTTTTAACTATGTTTACAATACTTTTATCACATTTATTTTTAGCACTTCCATTATTCAAAAACATGATTACTAAGAAATTAAATACTTGGTCGAAATGTCATCACGATCTGGTTGACACCTAGTTAATATTTTTGTTAAATCTCGGATTTTGATGATGAAACCAATTATAGTGTTGTTCTAATATGCGTTTGAGTAACAAAGGGCTAACGTTGATCGGGAGAGACAAATTGAACATGTCAAAATATTGGACGTTGGGCCGGAGGAATGGTCGACTTGTCAGCAGAAGGCTTCAGGTCGAGAATTCAGGCATCGATCCTAGAAGAACGAACATTGCGCCAAGGAGATCGGAGTTACAAAGGTCAACATGCCGATTGGGCAAAGGCCGCAAAAGAGGACGAAGCGTCGAAGGATCGGACGAAGCATCGGAAGAACCAATGACATGTCGGACAATACATGATTGCTTGTAATAATTTGCCTAGATCGAGTTAGATTTTAGAGTATAATTGAGTCGATTTAGAATGTAATTAGACCAACTCAATTATGGGCCAACTAAGCCAAAAATAAGACTGTTTTGGGCCAAAAGAAAGGGTTATTCAGTGACCCAAGTTTGGGCTATGTTGGGCTAAGTAGAAGGCCCAAACAATGACCCAACAAGTGGCATCGTCGTGGCATAGTCTCCGAGACTATGTCAAGCGGTGGTACTGCTAGTCTAGGCGATGGTACCATCCAAACATAGTCTTCCAAGCAGTAATACCACCTAGTGTCAGTGCTGCAGGCGATGGTACCGCTAGGACCCAGGAAACCTACGATGAGATCTTTTTAGGCTCCAAGTTTGAATCAACTTGAAGCTTATAAATACATCTCTTATGCCCTATAGTGAATTATATCTGATTGGATTATGTAAATCAATACTAATTTAAGTATCATATGGGTCTTGTCGGATATATCATGATGCACTATGTAAATCAAAACATATACCCCACTTAGAAGTTGATATTGGTTGGCTCTACAATTTTGCCAACAGTTGAATAACCATAATTTATCATAACAACGATAATGTTAATTTAAACATGTATAAAGTTTAATTATATATATAATTATATTTTAACACATAAACTTTGTCAACTTTTAAATAAATATAAATTATTGATGTGGTGCTTTGCATACCCAAAAATAATAGGAAGATTGAAGATACCAACCAATACCTGATCTCTAATTAGTTCTTATGTTATAACACTCTATTTTCATTTTTATTCATATACTATATTTATGATTAAAATATGATGTTACCTTTTTTATTTATTAATGCTATCAAATATAACACATTAGAAAAGTGTAAAAATTTAAACATCCTAACTTAAATTTGTACACTAGTGAAGAAAGACCAATAGTGGATGTTAGTGGCATCGACGGAGTAAATGTAGGTCACAACGACCGAACAACTATAAAATTTGTTTTACATTTACTTTGTACAATTTACATTAACCGCAAATTATCGTCAATGCGATAATAAACATGATTTCAATCTAAGCATATTTTCAAAATCGATTTTAATCGAAGAGTTTTTCTTAAATCGATGTTTTTACCGCTGCACTAATTCACTCCCACTCTTAGTGTCGACTCGTTCCTAATAATTTCATCTCTACTTAACTTATACTCCAATCTCATTTGATCGATACATCACGTGGGCTCGAGCTTGGCCATGTAGCATTAACGACAAATTATTACTTTATATTATTAAATTCATGGCATGATTTCATAATCTCATTAACGATTAGATAACCATTCCCAACATTAACTATGATCTTAACCCAATAGTCACATATCGTACTATAAAAGACTTCAATATATTTTTTCGAGGATTGTCTCTTAAGCCCTGTCATGAATTATACCATTTTCGTTTAATATCTGATAGAACTATGTAATTCAATACTAATTTAAGTATCATACGGGTCTTGTCGGATATATCATGCACTATGTAAATCAAAACATATACCAAACTTAGAAGTTAATATTGGTTGGCTCTACAATTTTGCCAACAGTTGAATAACCATAATTTATCATAACAACGATAATGTTAATTTAAACATGTATAAAGTTTAATTATATATATAATTATATTTTAACACATAAACTTTGTCAACTTTTAAATAAATATAAATTATTTATGTGGTGCTTTGCATACCCAAAAATAATAGGAAGATTGAAGATACCAACCAATACCTGATCTCTAATTAGTTCTTATGTTATAACACTCTATTTTCACTTTTATTCATATACTATATTTATGATTAAAATATGATGTTACCTTTTTTATTTATCAATGCTATCAAATATAACACATTAGAAAAGTGTACAAATTTAAACATCCTAACTTACTAAATAAAACGATAAAATGTTCCTTATACAAATTGATGTTTAACATCTGCACATAGATTATAAATATATACGTTTTTCATTTAAACTCATGTACATTAAAAACAAAAAAACCCACAGAAAACCACAAGCTCAGCGGATTGTAGTCTCCTGCTATTTTGACCTCGAGAGAGATCTATCTGATCCCAAGGGTCATAGTACGTGTAACGTTTAATTTGCTGGTTTTATCTCTAATATATGGCTTGGAACATTGTGATATTTAGGATGTGGGACTTGATATTATTGGATTCCTGTCTATGAAGCGGATAATTCTATCACGAGTGAAGAGAAGCGTTGGGCGAGTTTTGTCACGTCATGATGCCCGCCAGCTTCAGGCTGGTGTTTGCCAAGCTACATGCATTGCCATATTCCTCTCTCTCTAAACGATGCCAAGCTACATACATTGCCATATTCCTCTCTCTCTAAACGATGCGTACGAGATTCAGGTTGGGGTTCCTTAAGCTGTAAACAATAGTCGATTCTTCTTCTTCTTCCTCTCTCTCTCACGCATCTCGATATCATCCGCTTGAGCGATGCGTCTAAGCTTCAGGTTCTTCTCTCTCTATCTTCGTCACGTGTGCACGTCAAAAAAACTACTTCAAAATATTTTTGTTATTGCTCTCACAATTATCTTCGTAAGCTCTTCCTTTCATTATCATATCTATATAAAGAAGTGTTTGACCCAACATTCGAGTCGAACGTCCAAAAAACGTTTTTTGGGTCTGTCAGACAACCCCAGGATCGTCCCAGCCGATGGGCAACAACAGCTGAGAACGATCCCCTACTGTGAGAGACCTCGAGAGATCCCCACCGTTAATCACGCTCCGATCCTGAGGTCCTGAATCATCAATCAGACTTTTGTGCCTGTCTCGTTAGAGTTCTAAGAGACAGTTGTACGAACCTATAGAACAGATCCTGTTCAAGTAAGGTCGTGCTCTGTTCTCCCGTTGGGGTTATAATATAGCTTGAAGATATCTTGGTAATTGTGATGTGGGACTAAGTGTCGTCGTTGCGGATCGACTCGGCGAGTCATCCTACGTCGTTGTTCCGAGTCCAGATTCGTTATTGGTGAGTGGTGCTGTGGACTCTTATCAAAAAATGGTGCAATGGATCCTATATTCGCAGCCCGATCGATGGATTAACAGAGAGTGGAAGCAGATTAATTCCTCGCTCTTGGAGTTCTACCACGAGAGAGAGAGAGAGAGAGAGAGATGGGGTTGACCGATCTTGATTGATCAACTTCAGTGAGAAACAAATGGAAAGACAAGAACATCTAGAATTCATTAGTCTACTACATGTAGTTTAATGTGACACAATTTACCTATCTACTCGACTCCCTCCATCCATCATTCTGCCTCTCCATCACCCACCGAGTTCTAAGAAGATGGCCTTTAATTGGCCTCGAGTGACATAGGAAATCTCCATTCCGTTGCTAGTAACGCTGCATGGTTTATGCATATGTATTCTATCGCTAACGCTGCGTGGTATCCGTACGTACAGACATCTTGGCCTCTTAAAAGAGGGAGGGAGGGAGAAGCTTCTGTGGCTGCAGCAAAAGCTTATCGAGGAACAAAACCTGCTGCTGCTCGAAGAAATTTCCAGCTTTACTGAATTCATGATTCAATAGGTCAGAAAAGATAATGCCGGATTTCCTTGGTTGAGCTTTCTGAAAGTGGCTGTCAGCTCACATAGTTTAACATAATTCAAGGAAGAGAATATTAGTTTCTCTTTATTAAACCTCTATTTTTTCTTTTCATTTTTTTGGTAGCAAACATGGTTCGTGGCGACCTTTCTTTATATGTACACGGTTTTCTGGACCGACGACTGCAAACATAGAAATGAAACCATTCCTGAAAGAGCATTCAAATCTCACCAAAAGGGGCAAATCACCAAGTCTTCACACATGGACTGAGTTCAACCAAACACTTGTGTCATGGTTTGAGACCACCAACATCTCAGGCAAACACCCGTGGAAGCATCCAATTTTCATGTGATAAGTTGATCTATTGTTCTAGCACTTCCAAGCATCGCAGGCTCTAAATCAACTCTAGAAACAGTGCCTCTTGCTTGCTCGTCAGGCCCAGTTCGCTCAAGGATAGTTGGGTTTCTTCTTCGGTGAAAGCACGACGAGGATATGGCCTCACCTGTCAGATTCAGAGAAATGAAATGAGGGCAACAATGATAATACTGAAACTCGAGGCAAATAAATTGATAGATCCACACGACGCAATGAAATGATGCACAAGGCAGACTAAAGCAGCTTTGAAGTGTGCTGTTAGATTCGGAAACATTGACAACCAAATCTTATTTTCAAACCCCATAACAAGACCAACTGAATCGAAACATGCCAATCGAAGAGTCTGACATACATATGACATATGACAGTTCTCCAGAAGTGAAAGGTACTGTGATTATAAAAAGAGCGACAAATCAAAACATCACAAACTGAAGTATTACCAATCTGTAGGAGCCGGGCTTAACCACCTTTCCAACGTCAATGTAATCAAAAAGCAACTGCAACAAATGGCAAAAGTGTGATTAAAGATATAACCCCCAAAAAAAGAAGAATTAAATGCTTCTGTATGCTTTGTCAATGATGGCCGATCCAAAAGTTCAACCTGAAGTTTGTCAGATTTCAGAAAGCGACGTCCACGCCTACTTCCATCAGGCATACGCACGAGAAGAGTCACAGCATTTCCATCATCTAAAGAAGGCTCCTGTGGTAATAATGATTGCTTTGCAGCAAGCTTCAACTCAAGTTCCTGCAACAAACCAGGTTATCCCAACCACTAAACCAATAAGTATCGACCCAAAAAGAGTCTTTGTTGTATGTTAATAATACTTGCACATTCTGCATATAATATACCTTTAAGGACAGACTACTGAACTGTTCCCCACAAGGTAATCTTAATCATAGGTAAGTACAGCTGGAGGATGAATGTCAAAATGTCGATTAATTTTCCATGCCAAGACAACTAGACACAAACTTCAAGAAAGCAAAAGACTACTAGATGACTATTAAGCTTAAAAACTCATTTGTCGTACCATTAAAATTTGTTCAGAAACACATGTATATAATCTCTATTCTCAGTTCATCTCTCCAGTTTTTTGAAATGAAAATGGGTTTTCTTGTATCCTTGATCATATAACTTCTCCCTCGTACCTCTATTTTCGAAAGTCATGTCAAAAATGTTATAAACAAGACTTTATAGCTGCTAGTCTTTAATTTATATTTCATATTTTAAACAATATAAAAACTAATAGTACTAAAATTGTGAAGTATATGAAATCATTGTAATTTGTCATCCATCCAAATTTTAGTTACAAATGTGAAGTCTGAAATTCTGTAGACACATACAAATAAATTAAGATATACAACTCTAGGGCTTCAAGGGTGCCCACAGTATCTACAGAACTAATATAAATATAATAGCAAGTCATATTTTTCTCACTATAGCTATATATAGCTAATTTGGCAGCAACATGATATTTAAAATCTTAAGACTATAAACCTTAAGGCAGTAAATAATTTAGTCCAAAAAACCATCTCCATTGCTGTTGGTTCGCCATGTAGAGACAGTATGTATTACCTCTTCCTCAAGCTGTTTCTTTTGATTTTCCTCCTCTTCATGCTTCTGCTTCTGAAGAGCAGCTTCCCTGGCAGCAGTCTCTTCCAAATGGCGAAGTTGAGCCTCCTGCTGGGCCTTCAATTCTTTTTCTCTATCAGCTTGCAGTGCTGCAAGATACTCATCATCCTGAAATCAACGACACTTTGCATAAGTTGACTGCAGCAGCAACCAACTGAAAGTAAAAGGGCATATCGAACCTGTTGCTCTCTTAACAAGCGCTGTGCTGTAAGTGTAGGGGATGGTGGACGAGGCATTTGACGAGGTGGATATCCAAAACGATATGATGTTCCATCAGGAATACCACCGAACATTGCAGCCTCAAGCATGACAGCTTCATCATGCTCCTCGGAAGATATCCCACCCCACTTATCCAAAGAATAAAGAGAAAATTGTTCATATTACTATGATGTTTGAGTTCAATTCATTCATGAACAAAATAATAACATACTCCATCGTTCGTATGCCTACCTCGTCATTCTCAAAAACATGTCCATTATGCTGAGGGTGCCTATCTATAGGCTGTGGAGGACCTGAAGCACTATAGCTGACTTGTCCAGAGTCTGCAGAATCTACATTAGCAGGAGTTAAATGCCTGGAACGGTGTCTCACTAAAGGTTGTTCCTCTATGTCTTCACTTTCTTCCAAAACAAATGGATTTTCCTCCTCTGATTTCACTTGACTTGAGGTTCCAGTGTCAGCTGAAACAAATCCATGCCTCCAACAACAAAAGGGCATGTATCAATAACAAGAGTATCATTTAGGCAATTCACTAGATACAATCTTTTCATATCAAAATAATTATTAGTTAAATGTTTCACGAAGAATGACCAGAATAGTATTTGTAGTCACCAAAATCTAGAACAGATTGCATAACTCATGCAACATCATGAGACATCAAGAACAATGTGGACTTCTCCACAAATGGATATCTGATGGTCTCCTAAAAGACTATTTCAACTACTGTTGCACATCAAGGCAGAATGTTATACATAGGCATGGATACAACTTAGACATAATAGAATTTTTACCTAAACTATTTGAATGAGGATAATGTCACCAAAATAAGACCAAAACAACATTACTCCAAGGCTTTAATCGAGGAAATGTCAAGCCACGCAATAGTACCACACTGAATGGGCAGCTATAGCACATACCATGAAATATGCGTTGCAGCAGCCATAAAAATCACATACCAAGAAAGGTACATGTGATGGATACTCATGACCAGCAAGGCAAGCACAGCCAAAATTGACCATGCATGAGGTGTTGGTTGCATGCTTTGACACTCAACAATGTCACACATTGGTTCAGAATGCAACTGAATTTTTTTTAAAAATGAGGAAAACAACAAATATAGAACTAGTTCCAAAAGCTTCTACAAGTTTTCAACAAAAATACATTAGATAAAAAATGTTCTAAACAACCTCTTATTTATCCGCTGTTGATATAATGCCTACTGAAACATAAGAAGAAAGTATTAAATGCTCTAAGTATTTTACTGCCACTATTAGATGAATTAAGTATCATCATAAATTCCAAGAGTGTTTGATTGAATCAAGGATTTAAATCTTGGCCTAATACTGGTTTCAATAGCCTACTGGACTGATATGGTTCCAGTACATCAGATAGTGAACAGACACATACCATCTAATATTACCCGAAGAAAAAGACATCAGGGTGGATGGCCATGTGTTAAGACATGCTGCACACCCGCACACACACCCACATGCAGGTGTGTGCCAGTTGGTTGGCCATGTGTTGATGCACACACAACCGCACACTTGCTCCCTCCCACCTCCCTCCCTCCACACAGTGTTCTTCCATTTTGACTCTAGCTGATCTTGATTAAACAGCCAACTTCCATTAGGTTCAGCCACACATAAGATCATGCACACAAGAGACTTAAAAGAAATGAAGTAGAAAAATTAGAATATTTGCACGATACCATTCCCTATCTGATGATAATAGGATTAGAAAAAGGCCACAAAGAAATAATGCAGCACCTTTGTGGATTCTACTTCCACATCAATGTGTAATAAAAGATCCACACCTTCCATTAAATGCAGCATCTTTTTCTGCATCATCTACTTCCATAATAGATGGATTCTCTCCAACATACACACCCTGTTGACGTAGCACTCTCTCTTGTTCTGCTGTCTGTAATTAAGGAAACATCAAAACATTGTACAGATAAAATAACCACTTAATACTAGAGTAGATAAGCATAAAATAGACCTTCAAGGACAATGAAACGGCTCGTGCAAGATCAGTATCATCAGTTGCAGGCGACTTTGGGTGATCATGAATATCCTACAGCGACACAGGTGAAAATGATTGGTAAGACGATGGATTAGTTACAGATCAAAGATTTATAAGATCATCAAACTGTTTAATTACATGTTGCTGAGCTTCTCGCTTGGAAGCTTCAATAGCAGCTTTGATCATTTCCTCTTCTATCTCATTGCTATAATCAGTCATATCAGCCAACGGGGAAACACTTGGTCCAGCACACTGACCAAGAGAGGTGTCAGCAGAGGATTTAACACCATGACCACCATGAGTAGGTTGAATGCCATCATCATCTTCATCATCAATGATGACAGTGCCATGAATCTCATGACCATGTGCAGTTTCATTTCCAGTGACCTCCTCAATTCTAGGTCCTACACCAGAAGGTCCACTTCCTCTGTTGTCATCCTTGAAATCAATGGGAATTTCCCTTACCTCCCTTGGGTGAGAAACACGTGGACCATGTCTAGGAAAACTGGAAGCACCTCCACCATCAAAAAGGCTTGAAAAAAGGCCAAATTTTGAATCAAGCAGAGAAAATGGGTTCACATCTCGAGTAGCAGATAATAATGGAAAAGAAGGCCTTAGAGGCCCACTGTCAAAAGCGTCATCTGTCTGCATCAAATCTTCACGAGGAGGGACAGACCCTTGATTTGTGCTGGATATTAAAACAGTTGTTAGATGTAACTGATAACTAAGTAAAAACCCGGTAATCACAAGTAAGAGCATATCAGTAAGTGTAGACCACATACTTAACCCTATCTACTTCGCTAAAGTGAGCATTAATAGCTTCATTCAGGTCCCCACCACGTTCCTGAGTATCATTCATGGAAAAATTTGATTTTGTAAGGAGAAGAAATTCCAGTTAAGATTGCAAAAATGTAAATCCATCTGATTAATTTGATCTAACAAAAGAAAAAGCACTAAAGTCGAACACATGGAACGACATGATTACAGTCATAACAGAAACAAGGATATTATTTAACATTCATGCAATTTACAACTATAAAACCTAGCCCAACCCTTCTACTAAGTTTCCCAACAATCCAGCCAACTTAACTCACAAACCATTTGAATGCCGTAGTTTCGATAAGGATTAAAAAAGAAAAAAGAGCAAAAAAGGATGACCAAAAGTTTCACAGTACATAGCTCAAGTCAGCATTTCAACAATTTATTCATCCTTGGAACATAACTTCATCCCAGATAAAGTATTGGATGAAACCAAAACTGCTCAATTGAGACCCTTTCATGTGAGATGAAACGAAAATTTAAAACCTTGCTCCATAGACCTAACTCACTGTTCTACAATAAGCTTAAGAAACCGTCAAAAACAATATATTAATAAACCGAGATTTATTCCCAAAATTCACACGCATTTTAGCAAGAAGTGTGAGAAAGTAATATAGTCAAGGTAGCCATACTGATCCACTCTCCTTTGCTCATGACGCATGAGATGTTCTCATGAAAGGTTGTACCAATCGCACAAAGTTTTCTTCAAATTGTTACGTAAAGAATGCATGCTTCTAAAAGGGAAAGATAAGAACATCAACCAAAGGAAAACAAAAATGCTTCACGATTGCCTTAAATTTAAGCATAATAAGAACGTTACATACCTGCAAAAGCTACATGCAAGCTAATAACTATTCATACAGAACATATTTGAGAAGCCATTTTATCAAGCACACCTAACACATTCCCCACTAAGGTCACTTTACTTACCTTAAGAACACATCCCCTCACGACAAGTGATGGCCCGATCGATTTAATCTAAAGAAACCAACAAATTACACTAAGCAATCATATTAATCGAAGAACAGCAATCGAACTAACGATTCGGATCGCAAGTCGCCAAAGAAGAACGAAGACGAAAAGGAAAAAAAACCCAATTCTGGATCCGACCCAAGGCGAATCAACCAGAAACCGTCGGGACCGCGCTAGGGGATCGTACCTCGAGCTTCTGCAGCGCGACGGCCTCGGGGGCGCCGGTGATGCTCATGAAGGTGTCGATCGCATCCCGCGAGAACCTCGCCATGTCTCCCGCTTCGCCCGAGTCGACTAGGGTTTGCTGCAGGTCCAAAATTCGATCGCAGAGAGGGAAGGGGCGGAAACGATCTAAAATCGAGGAGGGGGAGGCATTTAAAGCGGTGGAAGCGAATTCTAAAGACGTCCACAGACTTCTATAAAGGGCAAATGGAGGCGGACCGACGGATAAAGAATACAAGGTTTCGTGACTTGGGAGAAGGCGAGGTGCCTTGTGTTTACGGCCGGGCCCGGAGTGAGGGCCTGCGACGAGGACCGTCCGATGTGCGTCAATATTCGTGTGAGGAGTGGCCGGTGGCGCTTGCTGTGGAATGCGTGTGGCACGTAGAGAATGAAGATGGCAAAGGAACGTCGTTGATGTACCACACAGCAGAATCAGCGAACCAATGTATGCCGCGTGCGTTTCGGCCGTGAATCGAAAGAACTATATGTTAGTTTAGTACTTATATACCCTTACACTTGGACGAGTTTTCGGAAAAACCCATCTTTATTATTATTATTATTTTTTTTTTGTGGTTGCTGCTTTTCATATACATATGGATTGATATGATGAATCAGTTCATCAATTTAGATCGATTAATACAGTACTGTGGATCAGTCTAATTCTTACATGTAAGATTTACAGTGATATTTATAATATATTTGAATAGATTTATAATTTTTAATATTTTTACTAAAATATTATAAATCTATTGAAAAATATTATAACTGAAGCAGATACAAAACCTACTATAAACTACCTCATACATGAAAGTAAAATTTTAAATAATAATTTTTAATAATTTTGCCATGAGTCGAATATTCAGAATTTATCATAACAACAATAACGTTAATTTAAATATATTAAAATTTTAATTATCTATATATAATTATATTTTAACACATAAGCTTTATCAACTTTTAAATAAATATAAATTATTGATGTAGTGCTTTGCATACCATAAAAAATTGACAAGAAAATTGAAGATACCAACTAATACCTGGTCTTACATATTGGGAAACTTGATAGCTATTTAGTCCTTATCTTATAACATCTTATTTTTTAATTTCATTTATATCCTACATATATTATTAAAATATGATGTTATATTTTTTATTTATCAATGCTATTACACATCAGCAAAGTGTACAAATTTGAACATCCTAACTTGCTAAATAAAATGATAGAGTTTTTCTTATATAAATTGATATTTAATATATGCACATTGATTATAAACATATACACTCAAATATATGGTATATGTATTTTTTATTTAAACTCATGTGCATAAAAAGATAGTCATAGGGTATCGTCTATATTTGTTTTTGGCAAATGCCTATATTTAATCATTTCTTTGCCCATTATATGGATGGATTAACAATATCTTTACCTATAAAACATGGTGTATACTACGAGGGAAAACTCAATAAATACTAATTTCTAATTTAATATATGAAGGTGAGCATGCATTGTGCTATATTTGCAACCCCACAGCACTAAATGCAATAAACATTTTATTATGAACTCATCTTTTTATAGCCTCTTTAAAGTTACATAATCAAGATAAAGATACATAATCAAGAGGTAAAACTCTTATTCAAGATAAGTCATAATACATTTGTACAAGGTTGTAACATTTGCAATATAAAATAGTAATACATGTATGATCTCCCACATCATATATTATCATATGTATAAATGTATTCTCCCACATTGCATGTCATATATACCAATGCATGTCATATATACCACATCATGTATTAACACATAAGCTTTATCAACTTTTAAATAAATATAAATTATTGATGTAGTGCTTTGCATACCATAAAAAATAGACAAGAAAATTGAAGATACCAACTAATACCTGATCTTACATATTGGGAAACTTGATACTAGCAAGATAATGATCGAAGAGAGGTTGACTATTTACGAATGGACATCCAAGGGTGCGTAAAAATATGTTCGTCGTCGTGCAAAGATTGATGCGTAAAAATCTATGAAATAGAAAACCACGTTTGAAATAAATTATATTACTTAGGGAGATCGTATATCCTTGAATTCCTATAAATCTCTAAGAGATGGTGAAGGAGGTCAAGCGACCTCCTCTCTAGCGATGATCCACATAACAGGACTGCGATGACACTCCTGAAGACTTCACGTCTACTGTGAGGTGGAGGAGAATAAGAGAGGAAGCAAAAGACTCTAGCTTATGAACTATTGAATCCCTCCTATTTATAGAGGTTCTCTGTCAACTTAACCCTAATGGATCATCCCCTTATTGGGTATTGGATCTCCATCCAACTACCTAAGCCTCTTAGATTAGTGGATATATATCCAATAATCTCCCATGAGCTCTTATTGGATCTCATCCATATGATGCAATAATTCAGGGGCTTATTAGATATCCAATAAGATATGAGGTTCTGATAGATATCTCATATCCGAACATCTACTCATCACAATGCCTACCATATGTGTGTGATCCTCTAGGCCCAATATTAAGCTGGATGTGAGTCATACCTATCAGAACTCCTTCTAACTCAATGAAATATTATCTCCATAATGATTCACTCAATTCATCGATTGTGATATTACTATGTCACTATGCCATTTCTTTGGGGACATACTCCTAGAAAGCGATATCTCATGTCTCATCGGTATGAGACTTCTTTTGAAATTTTTCATGCCAAAACTTTTGACAATGATGTCTATGTACCTGGACTTGATAGACCAAGCATCCTCTTAGATATATCTTTATATATCTGAGTCCTCAAGATATAAGATGCTTCCCCTAAGTCCTTCATGGAGAAGTATCTAGATAACCAAGTCTTTACTATGTATAGCATTCATATATCATTCTCAATGATCAGGATGTCATCCATATATAACACCAAAAAGGTGATAGCGCTCCCACTTACCTTCCTGTACACACATGGCTCATCTTCGTTCTTAATGAAGTTATAAGATCTGATTGCCTCATCAAATCTCATATTCCAACTTCGGGAAGTTTGTTTTAGTCTATAAATGGATCTATGTAACTTGCATACCTTATCTAGGCAGTCATTGGACATGAATCTCTCGGGTTGTATTATATACACCTCCTACTCGAGGTTGCCATTGAGGGATACGATTTTCACGTTCATCTGCTAGATCTCATAATCATAGTGTACTGCAATAACTAATAGAATTAGGAAGGATTTTAGCATGGCTACGGGTAAGAATGTTTCGTCATAGTTAACACCTTGTCTTTGACGATACCCCTTAGTCACTAGCCTTGCTTTATAGGTCTCTACCTTTCCATCTACTCCGATATTATTTTTTAAAGATCCACTCGCAACCGATGGGTACAATACCCTTAGGCACATCAACTAGATTCCAAACCTTGTTAGAGTATATAAAATCTATCTCAAAATTCATGGCTTCTTACCACTTCCCGAAGTTTATACTCATAATAATCTCCTCATAGGTCTAAGGATCAATCTCCTCAATATCCTCTGCTCCAATATATCCCACATATCTCTTAGGAGGATGTGATACTCTATCGGACCCACATAAAGTTGGAACTTATGTATTAGGTACCTGAACAGACTCGGGTTATAGAGTGGTGCTTGAGCTAGGTTCTCCAACCTTGCTCAACTCTATCATGCTCCCACTATCTTCGCCAAGAATATGTTCCTTTTTAAGGAACATCGCTCTCTTGGCTATAAAGACCTTTTGGTCCTCGAGCTGATAGAAATAATACCCATAAGTTTCGTTGGGCATGAACTTGTATCGCTCCGTCCTTGATTCCAACTTATCAGGGTTGTGTCTTTTAACGAGGGCAGGACAGCCCCAAATCTTAACAACCTTAAGATCAGACTTTTTTTCTTTCCATATCTTATATGGTGTAGATACTACCAACTTAGTTGGAACTATATTCATAAGGTAAGTTGTGGCCTCTAAGGCATATCCCCAGAATGAGATAGGTAAGTTAGCGAAACTCATCATGGACCGTACTATATCTAACAACGTACGATTCTTCCTTTCATATACACCATTGAGCTGAGGTGTATAAGGAGATATCCATTGGGATATAATCTCATGGTCCTTGAGGAACTAGGTAAACTCTGTACGTAAGTACTCACCTTCTCGATTTGATCAAAGAGTCTTAATATTCTTTCCAATCTGGTTCTCAACTTCATTCTTATACTCTTTGAATTTCTCAAAAGCCCTCGGACTTGTATTTTATTAACTACACATGTCTATACCTTGAGAAATCATCAGTAAAGGTAATGAAGTAGGAGTAACAACCAATGGTATGAGTTGACATCGGTCCAAATGCATCACTATATATGAGTTCCAATAGCTCAATGGCTTTTTCTCCAGTTCCACTAAATGAAAAGTTGGTCAGTTTTCCACGAAAGCAAGGCATATGATCGACGACTATGAGTCATCGTAAGTTGTATATGACTCATAGTCGAATGGATCTAGATATCCATCATTTAGCAACTTTTGAATCCTTCCCTCATGGATGTGACCTAGCCTACAACTGTTAGACCCATACGGTTTCTACTCGAGTCTCGCTCTAATCGGATTCTCTTGGAGAATTCTTTCTCTCTCAATCCGAATGACCTTGGCTACAACTGTTAGAGCAAGAACACACGAGACATTCCTCTCATGACATAAAGAGTGAATGATCCTCTATCGGTACTCAATAACCCTCGTAAGGTTAACTACCACTTCCGATAACCACCTGTGCTATATTTGGGATATCAAAACCTATAAGTTTGATATTAAAGAGTGGAGTACTCATACAGGACATCCTTAGTATCTCAAGTTTAAGGACCAGATATATCATTGGAACAATGGAATCATTGTTTAATAATAAGATATTATCAACCATTCAGTATTTTGTAAGCGGATCAATTAGTGAACTCATTCCTCAATGAGCACTTGTATTGTATCCATAGTGTTCCCACACGAGCAACTATGAGACCAATTGCATATATCATATGGATGAGTATACAACAAATCAGTCTATCCGGTTATCTTGATATCCCTCTCGAGTAATCTATGATCAAGATTATTTAGGATCTATGTTTAAAGGTAAATCGATCTCGTTATCGTGATTTCATCACGATTCGACTCTCATTGCGCAGACCCATGGACGTCACAATATATTCAAATAATATTCAATTATAAAGTGATAAAATACTAAATAATAATAAGTAAAAAAATTATGTGTCAAGTCACGTATACCATCACTCACGTGATTGGCTTGTAGGCCACATATGACTAGCAAACGCTTTAGAGACTAACACACAATAAGGAGTCTTTTTCTTCTTTTAAGAGATCCATATAAATCAACAAAGATCAACACAATTAGACCAACCCCACACTATAGTCACAATCACTAGTGAGTTGAAATAGTATTCGTATGTCAAAGTTTGATTACTTAACAACAACAATGATTAAGAGTAGTTGAAAGCAAAGGGAGGTATATTGCAGCTAAAGCAAAAAATTGAAAATTTAATAAAAGCGAGGAGATATAGTATCACCAAAGGCTTCGACAAGAACGTCGAAGGAATAAGTAATGTAGAATGTTACAGACAAATCTGTATATAAGGGGCTACCAAGTCTATTGTAAACCCTCTACATATTATGCAAATTTGTACATAAGGTATTCAATATAATATTTGGGTATATTCATGTCTTTCAATTTTATTAATATTTTGTACAACATGCAGAAGACTTATAATAGACTTAGTTATCCTATTTTGATTGACTTTTATAATCGTTTATCTTATAAATGCAGGTTATGTGCAGTTATCGTATAGAGGCAAAATTGCCTAAAAATAGGTCATCTATATAATTATTTTGGTGAGTTTTCTAGCTTCGTAGGTGGTACAAAATGTTAGCAATTTATGGAGATTTTAGGGTATTGTCTAGGACTGGTTCACTTTATTATTCTATAACAGTGTTATGTGAGCATTTATGGAAACTTTTGGTGACCACCTTGGACCCTTTGTCACATTGTCACTTAAAGCTTGCAAAGTTTATATTTATAATTTACACTATTTATCAAAATATTTACTTATGGGAACTCGAGTTGAATGATTTCTTTAATTCATATTCTCTTTTGTAGGTTCTTATGAGATCATAAGAGGTTTCAGAGAGACTAACCCTTTATAAGTCGATGCGCAAGGATGGCATATAACTTAAACAAAGCTAGTTAAATTCGTGATAACATATAAATATGTCTGTATATTCACACACTACACGTTATAATGTATACGTCCACTTTTACATCACATATAATAACATATGCATGCATATCATTCATTTTCATTATAATTTATATATTTTCATTCTTATATAATGTACGTATTAACAGTGTAAACCTAGGTCTTATCACTCAAAATATACTTTCAAAAATATATTAAACTCATTATCATTTTATCATTCAAAATATGCTTTTAAACACACCTTAAGTTTATTTTGTTCTTATTTTTCAAGACATTCTTTTAGGTGAAGCTCATAACTATCTTATCATTTAATATGTGCTTTAAAAATATATTTGAGTTCGTACAATATATATATATATATATATATATATATATATATATATATATATATATACATATACATATATATATACATATACATATATATATACATATACATATATATATACATATACATATATATATACATATACATATATGTATATATATATATACATATACATATACATATATGTATATATATATATACATATATATATATATACATATATATATATACATACATATATATATATACATACATATATATATATATACATACATATATATATATACATACATATATATATATATATATATATATATATATATATACATACATATATATATATATATATATATATATATATATATATATATATATATATATATATATATAACTACTATTTTGCAGTAAGTTAAACATATACTTACCTGATTCAATGTACAATGAAGTTTCCATCGAAGGGCCCTGTTCCTCAATGCTTGGGTGTGTTAGAGAGCTTCTATTAGAGTTCGGGTTTTTTTGGTCTCCACGAAGATATGATGAAAAGAATGAACGAGGGAGAGAAAGAAGTCATAAATTATCATATGGGTAAGGAGGCTAAGGCTAAAATAGAGTAGAGATACTTAAAGATGTTGCTTGAGATCTAAGATTTTACTAACATATTTTTAATGTCACAACAGAGTCTAATTTGATTTGATAAAGATGGCATTTTTAGTTTAAGTCCATCCTTTACTCTCACTTATATATAACATTTTTAGTATAACATTTTTTTTTCGTTTTTTCTATTTACTTAATTATCTATTACTTCATCCATACCTAAGTAATTTATTATCCTTCATATACATATTGTTTAAACCTCAAATTTATTTTAAACATGATTAAACTAATTCAACCTATATATATATATATATATATATATATATATATATATTATAAAAGATATCTTTAGATTATGATAACACATGCATATTATTTATGTTTCCATATATGCTAGATTTATTGATATATGTGAGAACCTGGGCACTTAAATTAAATTAGGAATATAGTGGGTTGGACTCTTCATAGCCACTTAAATTAATCCACAATTCAATCAGTTAATGAAAATTTGACTTACCAAAAATAAAGAAAAAAAGGTAATGAAAATTTATAATTATAGCTTAGTTAATATGTATTAAAAATTAATTTAATTTATAATATATTGTAATTAGTTTGGTTCTTTTATAAATAGATTGGATGATTTTCTTAGAAAATATTTATATTTTAGATATTTTTTAAAAGGTGCCACATCTTTGTTTTAAATAATATCTCTAATTTAAAGAATTCTCAAAATATCCCTAACTGTTTTTTGTCAATTTATTTATTTATTTATAATCTTCATGTTTTATTTGACTCATGTTTTTTAATAGTATTTGCTGTGTTTTATTGATATACTAACAATATTTAAATATTATTTAAAAATACTATAAATGATGTCATATTACATCTTGTGATTGCTCATAGATCATTATAATATCATATATTTAAACTTATATTTAGTTTGATTAAAGTGAGAAGTTTATTTATATTACTTGTAGTATTAGGTTCTCCTACTGGAGGGCGATGTGGATCTCCAACTGATCGATATTATAATGATCGATCGATCAAGAACCCGATCGATCAGCATCATATCATAGTGCTAACTCTGCACTCAAATAGGTTTTATAATATTTTTACTATAGTAGTCAAAATATTATAAAAAGCTAAAAAAATATTATAACATATATCAAAACATTATAACAGTCAAAAAAAAAGAAAATTTCAAGAGACAATTTAGGCATTTTTCATAAATTAAAAAATAATATTTTTAAAAAAAGAAAATAAGGATGACGGTTTGATAAGGTATTCAAAATATAAATAGTTTATAGGGAAATCACCTAAAAAGATTAAATGGCTAAACGTGTTCGGGTTCGGATCGTGTAAGCCCGTCATGCTACAAACTGACTCTCTGATCTACCCGCGTTTTGATTGGCGGCATTGAGAACTTTTGCGGGTCCCATGTGAGAATTGCTAGGCAGGCAACCCAAGTGGTAGGCGAGTCGCATAATACGAACCCGAAGAATCCAAAATTTATTATTTGGGCTGCTGCGGCTGCCGATGCTGCTGCTTCGAAATCTCTCTGACCGACGCTGCGTCTCGGATTCCATCCGCCGGGCCGGCAGCCGGCGCGTGATGATGGAGCCGTGGTTGCTGGTTTGGGAGGCTTTCACGGAGCAGCTGGAGGAGCGGCAGAGCGACTGGGCCTACTCGAGGACCGTCGTGTTCCTCGACACCCTGTTGAACTTGGCGTTCGTGGCGGCGGCGGCCGGGGTCCTCGTCCTGAGCCGGGACGAGGCTCCGTCGATGCCGCTGAGGCTGTGGATTGGAGGGTATGCCCTTCAGTGCGTGCTCTTCATTGTGTGCGTCTGCGTTCGGTTCCAGCGGAGGCATCTGCAGAGGGACGTGGAGGAGCGGAGCAGCCACGATCGGGGGGGTTTGGGCCCTAGTTCTCCAAGCGATGTGGTGGAAGCCAGGGGTTGCAATGCTGATCAGGCTCAGAACGAGGAGGCGAGGAGGTAAGATAAGCTGAATCATGCCCTTCCGCAGTGGTTTCAGTTCTATCTTATATTAGGTCTCTGTTGAATTTGAAGAATTTGTTCCATTATGACAACAAGATAGCCAATGGTCCATGAATGGAGCTTATAAGTTGGTTGCCACAGAAACAAATGCAAACCATGAGCAATATTATTGTAGAAAAACTAGTTCTAGGTTCTGTTTTGACAATCTTGTATGGTGATGCTTGTGTTGATTAAGATTGTTTAGGACTAATGCTCTGGGAAAAAAATGGTGACTAGCCGTAATTATGCATTGTGGGGTTGTGTTGCTTTATCATGACATATACTGGTTGGAAATTGGAACTATGATTTGTAATTTATGGTCTTTTCTGTAGAAATCCTCAACTATATCCTGTTCGGGCTGGAGGGTGCTTCTCTTTAGATGTACTTTGCTAATTTTGATATTGTGTTCTTGGGAGTTATCATATGTTCTTGTTGACTAATTATGTAGTGTTGCCAAGGATCTGGAGTTTGCAAGCAATATGTTCTCATGCATATGGTGGTTCGTTGGTTTTTACTGTGTATCCGCTGGAGGCCAAGCCTTGATACGTGATGCACCACAGCTATACTGGTACTGTCCTAAATAAATATCTGAATAATTGGATTATAATGCATGTTTGTCTTGTCTTTACTTTTTTTTTTTCCTGCTTGATCTGTCTTTTCAGGCTTTGCATAGTTTTCCTAGCATTTGATTGCATTGGCATTAGCATTGCTGTTTGCTGTTGCGTATGTATCATCAACATTGTTTATGTTGTCACAGATCAGGTATTTCACACTAATGACAGCCTTTTTATCTATGACAACTTGCTTTTATGACAAATTAAACACCGATATAGGGTTTTTTCTATAGCTAAAGTTTTGTTATGCTTGATCGGGACATCCATAATTTATTCAATATCCAATGATAAATTGTATAAGTTAATACATAAGGTCACTATGTTTTTATCAGCAATACCAATAGAAAACGATTGAGGATTTTTTTTGGTTTTATTGCCATATAATTTCAGTTTTAGTCTTATGTTTCTATAAATCTCAAATTATGTTTTGCGGATATAAGCCATATCTGTACTTGTATGGTAACTATTTTGCCCGAAGTTGGTCTACTATCCATTCCTTCAAGGAGCTTTCTTTGGTCCAAAGCCTCGTAGTTTTGCAAGGATCAAAATTGAGGCATGGTTCAGTTTGGTATTATGTGTACCTAGAAAGATGTTTGGCCTAAATGCTTAAATTTGATTAATTATGGGCCTATGATCCATTAAAATAAATACTGCAAAAGAGAGAATTTTCTTCTAATGGTTATCATACTAAGTGTTCATACTTTTGCTATTGAATGCACATGTATAGCTTTTATGGCGAGGTCAAAGTATGATATTTGCTCCTTTTCCCCTGTAAACTCAAATTCATTGGACATTTTGACAAAATACTGCATTTGAACTTCTAAGATTTAGAATATTTTCCTTATTTTGCAGGACATTCTATTTTTTTCAATATTTGAAACAAAAGAATCTCTTGTTATTCTGAATGGGTGCCTTATTTTTATTTTCTGAAAAGCTTGCACACCCCATTGATGTGTAGACTGCCATATATCCGGAGCATTTTAAGTGCTCACCAACTCACATCTTGTAAATTACCTGATTATGAAAAGCTTAGGGCCTATTTGCAGATTAATAAAAATACATCATTGTGCTGGTGCGACCAGAGTAAGATATTTTAAAACATACTTTAATTTTATGTTAATAATTTAGTCAATGATTCTTTTGTTTGTTGCTAAGTGTTTAAAGAGATGACAAATAGTTATTTGCCTTATTCTCTTTTAAAGCAAGGAGGTGCATCTGATGAAGATATCCGCCAGCTTCCCACGTACAAATTCCGAAGGATTGACAATTCTGAGATACTTTTCAATGAAGTACAAAGATCAAAAGGTGGGATGATGATCGAGTGTGGCAGTGACGAACCAATTGAGCATGTTCTATCAGCAGAGGATGCTGTAAGCTCTCTCGTTTGACTGCTTATTGCTGTTTGTGTATTATGACTATGAGCATTTGCTTCCCTTGGCCCTATTACTCCTTTTAGTTTACCTCTGCTCATTTTCTCTTTTAGTTTATTTTTTTCTCATTTCTTATCTTCCACACTAACCATTTCTTGATAAGAGGTATCGGCTGAAAAAGTTCCGATGTGTTCTGACATGAAACAAAGCCAAAACTCATCTCAGGTTGATTGTAGCCTAATCCGATTGGAACTGTTATAAATACTTTGAGAGAGGTTAATATAACTGCTAATGTTCCTGTACCTTGCCAAAATATTTTTCTTTTATCTAAGTTGTTTTTCCTTCAAAACCCAAATAAATTTAAAAATATTGTTCGAATTCTTTTTCGCTTTTGTAGACTTGCAATCTGACTAGAAGAAAGACAAGAAAGTTCCTTTAACTTCTATGTAGGATTTGGCTCCAAGATCCTAGATGGACTGAGTAGCTTGGATTGTATGGCGGCACCCTTTAGATTGCCTTGGGAGGTTGCCAGTCTGCCATGGGCTAAAGGCCAAATGGATATCTCATTCTTTAATATTCCAATTTATTATTTAAATGGACTAAGTGAATGCAAGACACATCAACGTTTACCTGCTACCTTCGTTTGAAGGTTGACATTAAGATCTATGTACAATTTTTGATTGAAAATCTCGTCTTCCATCATTCTACAAATATGAAAGCTTATCAATTAAATATGTTATCAAAATGAATAAATTAAAATCCAAATCTCGAATGTTATCTTCTTCAAAGAAGGTCAGAGCAGATAGTTCTTTGACTTGATAAACTGTGATCTTTCTTTATATTTGTGTTTTCCTTTGCTTTCTTATACTTGGGACCTAAGTGCAAGTATCTTTTCTGTTTCTTAAATGGCTGCGGTTCCATAAAAGAACACTAGTAATTTAAATTTCCATCTAGTTATGCCGTGAGTTCGCCGTCTTTGTGTATGTAGGTGTGCTGCATCTGCCTCTTTGCTTACAAGGATGGGGTAGAGCTGCGGGTGCCTCCTTGCCGCCACCATTTCCACTGTGCTTGCATAGATAAATGGCTCTACATCAATGCCACTTGCCCCTTATGCAAGTACAACATTGTATAGAGCAGCAACCAAGCACCAGAGGAGGTCTAGAACAAGGTGATTGCGCTCCCGTTCCTAGTCTCTATGTTTGGAAGGCAAATTCCACTGTTCCGATTTTTATGATCTAGTAGAAGTGTGAAAATTGTTGAAGTTATTATACGGTGTCCTGAGAAGCAGAATCCATGAAAGGAGATACGGGTGATCGTATCGGGAAGAAAGATAAGAAACCTAATTGTACTTTGAGCAAATGTAATATGTTTGCATCCTAGCCTGAATCAGATCATGTCTGGTTGGACTATGAATGTGTGTTCTATAATGAAATATATATATATTTTTAAAGCTTTACAGGCATGTAAAAACACATTATAAAAATAATGGCAGATTATTCAGAGTTATAATGCAATTTTTTTCTCTTTCATGATTTCTTCATCATACCGATAGGTTGATGCTTGCATGGTTGTTACAAAGTTGAAACTTTATATTAGAATCTTAGCTGCACAGGAGATAGCTCACTCTCTTGTTGATCGTTCCAAGGTCTTTCTACGATTGAAAAGCCATTACCGCAGTGAAGACTTCTTGATTCTCCTACGTTTTGCGTGTGATTAGAGAAACGCCGAGTGTTCCTCACTTCCGACAAAGGAAGGAATATAAAGACAATAATAAGTTGTAATATCTCGATTATTTAGAGTTAAACATTATTGAGTTAGATTTAGGTTGACTTGTATAGATCTATTAATCGGGCCAATATGAGTCTAAATCATCTCTATTTGTCGGTTAGGGTGAAATTGCATTCTATGATCGATTGTCTTGGGATATGCTCGACTTCTATGGACACATAATTGAGCTCATTTCATTGTTTATGTATAACATGTATTGGATATATAAAAACAAATAATCATTTGTCCATCTCATGAACATCAAAATTAGATTTTTTTTAATATTTTTACTGGTCATATATATATATATATATATATATATATATATATATATATATAACTGTAGTATGATAATGATGTATTGATTTATTTGTACATAATTTCTTCTCTAAGCTCAATCTACTGTGTAAAACAATAAACTCACATAGATGAAACAGAAAAGTTTGTCTATGCAACTTGATGCAGCCACAGTAAGAAATTTCTGGAGAGTCCATGTCTCAGCATGTTATTCAACTTATGAGTACACTCAAAGAGGAAGAAAAATTTATATTTATACCCAATGAACACTTTGTTGATATGGAAAATTCATAAAGAGAATACAGAACACTAGTACTGTACACTAACACAAACTATGACTGTGGCCTTGGACTAATGTTAGGTATTACCTACTGGCCTAGTTATCAATGAAAAAGATAACAATCAAGTTATATATGGGGTGGTGATGCAGCACAAGTCATCCATTGATCCCAAATATGCGGACCTTGTGCATGTTTGGGAACTTGGCAATTACCAGTATGGCTACCGCAAGTGTATTCAGGAACAGCATTGGATGTCGGTAGTCCGTTGTGTGCGAGGCTATCAGATACCTGACCAGATACAGAAAGCAAAAGATATCAAATTGAGGAAATAATAGAACAGATAACAATGCAAAGAAATTGTCTTCCAATGCACAAAGTATATGGATGCTTTCTCGAGACAATAACAAATAACACATTAATGGGTATGTTGAATAGCCCCAGTATATCAGGATGAAGTATTATGAGAATATAAGAAAAGGATACACATGCATTAATCATACCGTAAACCTATAAAATAAAATGCATATACTAGATACCCAAGTAAAATCACTAAACATTGATAGAATTAACTTGTTAAATACACATGTTTTTGACAAAGCATGCGAAATAATTGCTACAAGTCCGACATGCTCGGTCACATATTTCTCAGAATTGTAACACGTAAAGATGATATAATGACAAAATGATATTTCAGCATGTCAGAAATATAACTCGAAAGAGCAGCTGGCATTAGCATAAAGAATCAGCAACAATATCCTGTTAATTGTCGATATCAGTCCCTAGTTGTCTATACCATGTATAAAATATTCACTCCAAATATTGACGACATGGGACCAGTTCTCTTAATGTTCAACCACCAATATCTTCTTTTACAAGCTATGTTCAAGGTTGTAATGCTTAATGTTTCAGCAGGTAATTCTCGCTACATAAGATATGCAAGCCTCAGACACAATACAGTTAATAAGTGAGGCTCATCCAGACCATTGGCACCTGAACCGCACCATGTCCTAGTAGCATCAACCCTATGGTTATGTGAAGAACGAATTATCCAAAGGATTTGAATGTGCAATATACCATGAAACTGATGTTAGCAATATGACAATGGACACGTTTGTCAAAGCATGATCCCACGGTACTCACTTATCGCATCACTATCGTATCCGCATCACCCAAGTTTTCATATCTTGATTCTGTGCTGTGTTGGTCTAAGAGTTTACAAGGTGAGGTATCTCAATTATCAGGCCTTAAAAAAGATCTTCCAGTTGCTCAAGATATGCAGAAATAGTAAAGAAAAGGTGCCAAGAACATGGAATGTCCCGAATGGAGACACATGATGGATATAGGATCATGATACACATTGATTTGCTTACTAAGGTCACTTGTTATATTAAATAACATGCTTTGACTTTTTAACCAAGTAGATACACAGCTAGTTGGGTCACTAACAAGAATGGTAAAAGATCTGAAGCTATGAACTCAACAACAATTTTTTTATTAATTAGTGCTTGTCATATTAAAGGATTCTTGAGTCAGAATTCCTGTGGATTTCATTTGTCCTTGTTACATTTCTGAAACTAAATGACATTAATAAATATCATCAAGTACATATTATATACATGTACTGAATTTTATTTTGTTATATGCTAATAGAACACATGATATGCCATAAGTATATCGAGTTGCAAGGTAAAGGTTTCCTGCTGATAAGGATGCCATAACAATATCTGGTTTGACTTACTGAACTACAACAAGAAGAATGACTAGTCATCCTAGTTTTAGTCTTTGGAATATCAAACTGCCTATCCACAAAATAGCTATTCATAAACATAACTTTCATGATTTTTAATAAAGACTCATAGTGTATCAAAATTATACACAAGAGAGAGATTTAAAAGAAGATACTCACAGGACAACAGGTACAACAATCAAGAATTTCCTGTTACGGGTTAGTTGCCTGCCATCATCCATCTGCTCCCACCAGGTCAAGTTGTTATAGATACCTTGGTCTTCAGCAAAGGGAGTGCCCTTTTTCCAATGGAAGAAGTAATAGGTAACCTGAAAGGCAGTTAACTAGAAATCATTATGTGGACAATCAAAATTCCAGGCAAGTGAGCGTGGGCAAACAAAGTAAACATGGCAAATTTCTGAGTGAAGGAAACCAAGAAACTCAGCAAAACCTGTCAATTCAAACACAGTCATACTGCTAATGTATCGGTCAATCCTGATGTTAGAAAATACTGAAAAGAGAATCGGTATTGCTGCGACTTATCAGGTATATTCACTAACCACCAAAACGATATGCAAGAAACATCAAACTTCGAACTTCAAAAGGCTAATCTGCTTTAACTAAACCCGTGGGTACAAACTCTTTTGGAAGAATCATTCAGTATGTTCAGTACACAGCATAAAATGAAATTCAACAAAAGCAATTCAACCAAATGATGCAATCATGATTCAGACAACCACAATCAGCTTCAGGTTTCCACATTGAAGCACAACTGGCTGTAAAAGCATTTAAGCAGCTGAATCATATTTTGGCATGACAAAAAGTAAACTATAAAGTCAACCACTTTAATAATTTGGACGAAAAGTTTTTTGACTTGTGCCAATTATCCCTTATATCATCCAGTTACAAGTCAAAGATAAAGAGACGTGCCAAAGATTATAACTTTTGACCATAATATTTGGAATGCTCATCCATAGAACTTTCTATCGCACTGATCAACGTATGAAGCCTGTTTCAACCCTACGATACCAATTAGGAACGACATAATACTTTCTAGACGGAAAGTAGAACACTTAAAGGTGAATCTTTTAGATGAACTCAAACCCAAACCCAGTAAAAAAAGAGAGCGAAAAATCGTAGTCTCCCTATTCCTTCTCACCAAATCCAGATTCAGCACCGAATCCGAACTGCACAAGCCACAACGTTAACCCCAAAACCCTACTATCATCATAATTCAAGCCGAAATCTTCGACAGTCGCTAAAAGTGGGGAAAAATCAAAACTTTAGGGTCAAGAAGTGAAGCCAAGGCCGCCTACCGCAAAGTGCAAGAGATTGACAGCGGTCCATGCCATGCCGGGGGTGCAGCCGACGACGGAGAGCACGAGGAGCCAGCAGAAGAAGAGGATGAGTATGTAGGTGGTCCAGACGCCGGGGTACATGAACCATTCGGTGTTTTTGTTCAGATCCGTGGGCGGCACCGTCTTCACGTAGAGCTTCACCATCGCGTCGCCTTCTCCTTTCGCTCTCTGTATTCCGATATCAAGCTTGGGGAGGCCGGGGAGGGGTATTCATGCAAGATCGAACGAAGACCAAAGGGGGGAGTTGGGAGGGGAAGTACGGGTAATGGCATTGGAACGAGTATTAATATCAATTTCTTTGCTATTATATATTATTATTGTATGAGTCACTAATTTAGATTATTCCAAAACTATTAATTTTCAAATAATATTTTTTTATAAATATTATAATTATATTGAATATAATTATACATTATTACATTTAATATAATATTTTTAAATTTTCTTAAAAATACCACTTTTATTTTGTTTCTGGTTAACATAACCCAACAAATATGTTAATTAGATGGCTAATAAAACATAAGCCAAAAAATAAAATAAGTTCCTTTTTAATGTTATTATTGACAACATTGTTTGCCCTTTATTTATTTACTTAATATCAAGTTAACCTAAATAATGATTCTTTCTAAACTTAGCTGGTAAATAATTTAATTGATTCATAATCTATTTTTTCTTTTTTTTTTGCCAAAACAACTAATAATTTATTTTTTTTCTAAATCTTATTAATGATAGAAACACTACCCCCTATGGTTAACAAATCACTAACCTAAATCTTATTAGAATCTATTATTATGTAATCTCTCAAGTTAGTTTCTTAATTGTAAATAGATAGCCATGCTCTCAAGTTCTTGATCTGATTTCAAGCCAAGCTTAAGTTGGATTACATGCTCACAAGATGTTTATTGGAAGTAAACACTAATGCTGTAGAATTGTAAACAGATACTTGGTAAAATAGATCAGAGTCAGTGGTTGGAACAGCTGAAAGCCTGTGGAGTGCCAGCAAAGAACAGAGACAAATTCCCAATCCAGTGAGCTTGGATGCTGGCAGAGCTGCCAAGTTCTTGGGAGGGAAGAAATCCAAGCAAGAGAGTGAGCCTGATGAAACTGTTGCAGTGGGGAGGGAGGGAGCTGCAACCCTGGGTGGTGGCAGTCTTCCTGTGGATGTCACTCCATTGTCACTTTCTTCTGGGAGATGCAAGTTTCTTTGTCTCTTTTTCTTCTGGGAGATGTCACTAGTTATTCTAACAAAGAAGAGTCAAGAAATTTGTTTCTTTGTCTCTCTTTTTCTTCTGGGAGATGCAAGTTTCAACTGTTCTCATATGCTTATGTATCTGCACAAGGATATTTGATGTCCTGAGATAATTTGTTTGCTAGCTGAAAGATTTTGATAGAAAATTGCACACTGCTACAAAAAGCATCTCTCTCTGTAATTAGAGTGGAATGCAGGATTTAGGAATCATCAGATGCAAATTTGAAATGAGACAAACATTAAGAAAAAAATTACCACCAACTTAGGAAAGAAAAAGGGTAGACGAAGGTGCCAAGATAGGATTTTAGATTCTGGTGGCATAGTGCACAATAGATTCTTATCTAGATACAGTCAGAGAACAGAATTGATCCAAATTAATTGATCTTACAGGAAACCTTACTGAGATTGTAAATTGTTTGTACAAAATTGAAATGAAAATGAAGTATATGATTCATACAGCATCTACAAAGTTGGAGCAAGTGTTGATATGATTTTAAGATTGTTCTTCACGATCTGAGTGATTAGGATTTGATTCATGAAAATAACATCTTTGTTACGAGCGTATACGAATTACCTCAATTTGCTAAGTAGAGCAAAACAGTCAAGAGCATCAGATTAAGAACACAAGCACACTAAGTTTGGGGACACTATGACAAGGAAGAATTACCTTGATATCTCATGTAGCATATGGTTTCTGGATCATATCATTAACCATGTTATCCCTTAGATGAAGTGGTATCTCCAGATTTTGGCATCATCATCATCTTCTTCTTCTTCTTCTTCTTCTTCTGTTCCATATGCAACATGAACTTGCTTACTTGATTTCTTAGTAGTAGATTTGTTCTTGTTGCCATGTTCAGGTTTTCTCCACTGTCCCTGACAACCATGACCCCCAGGTCAACATGAACAAGCTCTTTGGTGAAGTTGAGCTGGTAGGCAGACTGAGGTCAGCATTTGATGTTGATGCCAACTCTGCTAAAGACAATGCAACAGTGAAGGAACACCACATCACCATTGGCTCATCTAATGGCCATTTTGTGAGGATGAGGTTGAGAGAATGATGGAGGCTGAGCTGCATGCCTAAGAGGACAAGGAAAACAAAGTTCTGATTGATACTAAGAACACTGTTGACACAACATTCTACAGTATCAGAACTCCAGATGTTGTCTGTAGTGGCTGGCATTCACAAATGGATGGCAGGAGTGATCATCATTGACCAAATCAAGCCCAAAGATTGATGTGTAACTAAGGCAGTCTCAAAGGAAACACAAGAAACCATATGAGCTCACCCAATTTTCTCAGTGTTACTGCAATTAAGTGCATCTTTCTTTTCAGTAAATGTAGCACATATTGTTCTTGTGATGTCACACCAGCATCAAAATCCTCCTACTCCACTCATTTAATTGTCATGTTTGATCAGCTTAGACCATAAACTCCACCTAATCTTTGAACATTCCCCAGTCTTGGGTGTCCACCATGAGTTGCCTAAATCAAAGAAATCTGAAACCAGGGAATCTTCAACAGAGCACAGAAAGCTATACATGGTGACCAAGGTTTTCTGAAAATGTTATTATCATATTTATGTTAAACAACTATAGGTGATGTTAACTGCATAATATATTATTAATTTTGGTTTCAACTGGCTGCCACCAGTGCCTCTCCATGATATATTCCTGTCCCAAAAGCAGCAATCCATTTCACCCTCTGCAAGTTGCATATATGGTTAAACAGATTTGCTCAACATCAGCATCCTACGAATCATTTTATTTAGGATGCTTAGTGCGAGGTTTTCCATAGGAGATGTGATGATATGTGTCTGCAAGTCACATCACATGAAAGGCTTTCTACTCATCCACCCAACAACAAATCTTTCATAGCATCTTGCCAGGATTTGCTATCTATAATTTAACCATCACAGCCCCTTTAGAGTTGGATATGATTCTGCTTGAGCTGAACAAAAAAATGTCTTCATATCCTTGTTAAATTATGATCATCTTCCTTGGGTCCACTCTCTCTTTCTGTCTCTCCACATTAACCACTAAGAGCTCCTGTCACCAGAGCAGCAAGCTTCCAACTCTGAATTGTTGTCTCTGTGGCATTCTTTTGTGGTCCATTAGTCCTAATGCTTTTTATTTCTTCCTTGATGACTTTTCTTCTCTTGTCAAGTAGAACAAGCCATCATCTGGTTCAGTCGAGGGGTCAGGAGGGATACATCAGCACACAAAATTCCATGGCATGGAACATAGAGACATCATCTGCCTTGTTGGTCCAAGCTTACAAGTTTAATCCACCTACAAGCAACATTAGCATCATAAAGCACATACTATAATCCCATTTGCCTTGTGCTGCACAATGCACATAGTTTATGTTGGTCTATACAGCTAAGCTTTGGGCAGTCCACAGCCTATATTTGACAATGGAAGACTTCATCATGCCATTTAATCTACAGCTTGATTGTCCACCATTCATAAGATCAAATGATGCCATTGTTATCTGGTAAGCTTACGCTCAAAGTCCTTCATGCTTACTTAAGAGTGCTTAATTGGGAAGATAAATGAAGCATCCAGGAAACCAGTTTAAGTTAAATAAATCTGTAACAGAGCTTGTGCTTAAGAAAGAGCCATGATCATAGCTGGTTTCTCCCTTATCCTAAGTGAGGGATGAGCTCATTCAAAGCTTGACCTGATTCATAGTTTGTAGTGACGGGTAGGAAGTCCTTATCAATCTGTTAAAGCTACGAAGATGATCGATCCTCGAATCGCTATCGTTCTATCGCTGATGAGGAACTCAGCTCAGCCAGGAGGGATATCAACTACCAGTAATCAGAGCTCACGTGAGCTTGCAATCCAACGCTGTTTGCTCCTGAGTTTGAGGAGGTGTCGAAGACCAAAGCAAACTAGGCAGCAGAGTCAATGCAGCACACATCTGCCTCAAAAAGCTTGCTTGCCATGTTCATGCTCCAAGAAAGTCTTCAAGCAATGCAGTGACTGCAACATAGAATGCATTGTCATGTTGACAGTTTCAAACGCTGCAACTTGCACCCTCATCTACTCTACTCAAACAAGGAAATGATTCCTTTGTGAGAATGATACGATATGTTTGATCATTCATAGATTTGGGTATCTCCACCAGACATCCGGACAAGGGTCAGGCTACTAAGATCGACAGTCCTTTGATGCCTTTTGGATAATGACTTGCTGTTAGATTGCCTTAGAAGATATGATTTGCTTGGCTAAAATCTGTGAGGTTAGATTCATTGCTCACCCACTACATATAATAGAGAGATGCCTCAAGCATTACCAGTGGAATCTGTTCTTCTTCTTCTTCTTCTTTTTAATGGGTTATACATTTAGCTGTTCACAGTTACTTATTATCAATAATACCAGCAATTATTGCACCTAATTTAGACTCTCTTGCTTCCTTGACTGTTGACTTTAAACTGGTCAGGTCTTTGTGACTGCAGAATGGCATGGTTTCCTACTCTCTAAATTATTGTTCTAATAATTTATGTTTGCATTTAGTCCTTGAGTTCATTCTCTTTAGCATAAGATTACAGATCCTGGACAGAGGATTATTAGATTAAGAATAGCCTAATGTGGAATTAATCCATGGATTAATACTTTTCAAAGCTTCCCATCACGTTGGCATGCATGTTTTTAAAGACATGAGCAACAACACCATGTCTTCATCCTCTGCGACATGCCCCAAGTGTGGAGCCAATCAGCCCTCCCTCAAGCGACGGAACTCCATGGCTTTCTCGTTAGGACGTAAGCCTGTGACTTGGTGCTTAGAACACAAGGGCACGCCATGCCATGTCTTTGTTTCTGACAGGATCCCGAGGTACGGAGCCCATCACGCACTGTGCTGCACTCGTTCGTGTACCGCGTCATGGTCAAATCCACGTTTTTGGACTAGAAAACTAGGGTACACATACCTACGCCAGCCATGATGTAGTTGTCCCTCGTCCGTTTCTCTCCCGGGCTGCCCTACTCCCTTCTTGCCTTTCATGGCGTCGGTCTCTGCGCTTAGTTTACTTTGATTGCTATGTTAATGATGGTTTGGTTTCCTTTGCTGGCTTTCCTCGGTCTCTCTCTCTCTCTCTATAAATACGTGAAGCCTGAGATCTTCTTCTTCTCGTAACACTGACACCACTCTCGTGGGAGCTGCTGCTTCTCTCGGTACTAGGGAACTCTTGTTCATGGGATCCAAGGCAGACAACGGGTGGTTCGTGTTGCTTTCCGTAGCCGCCAAATGCGGTGAGCTCTCGACCGACCCCGCCCATCTTCTCTCTCTCGCTGTCGTCGTTGCGGTCTGCTGGCTCGCCACTCTCCTGCTGCACTGGGCCTCCCCCGGTGGCCCCGCGTGGGGGAGGTACTGGTGGAGCAGGCGGCGGCTGTGGGGCTTCGGCCATGTCATCCCGGGTCCCCGGGGACTCCCCGTCGTCGGGAGCATGGACCTGATGTCTGGCCTCGCCCACCGGAAGCTCGCGGCCGCCGCTGACGCCGTCCCTGGCTCCAGGAGGCTTATGGCGCTCAGCCTCTGCGACACCCGAGCGGTCGTCACCTGCGACCCGGACGTAGCCAGGGACATCCTCAACAGCCCCGACTTCGCCGACCGGCCGGCCAACGAGACGGCCTACGGGCTTCTGTTTGACCGCTCCATCGGTTTCGCCCCCTACGGCGCCTACTGGCGCGCCCTGCGGAGGATCGCAGTCACGCACCTCTTCTCCGCCAAGCAGATATCCGCCTTCGCCAGCCACCGAGCTGAGATCGCCGCTCAGATGGTACGTGCCCTCGACGACCTCGTCTCTCGGCCTGTCCAAGTACGGAACATCGTGAAACAGGCATCCCTCAACCACGTCATGTGGTTCGCCTTCGGGAAGCAGTACGCGATCGAGCAGGACACCGAGGAGATGAGGGAGCTGAGAAGCATGGTAGAAGAAGGCTACGAGCTCCTGGGCAAGCTCAACTGGTCGGACCACCTGCCAATGCTCGCCGGCCTGGACCTGCAGCGAATCCGGCATCGCTGCTCCGCCCTCGTCCGCCGGGTCGACCGGTTCGTCACCGGCATCATCGAGGAACACCGAGCACGGCGGGCGCGCGACCCGGAGGCGGCTCCGCGGGACTATGTCGATGTTCTGCTGTCCTTGCAGGGCGCCGATAGGTTATCCGATCCCGACATAATCGCCGTCCTTTGGGTAATTCTTAGCTCATATAATTAGAATTATTACGGAGGAATTATTGTGAAGAGTGATTTGGTGGAGTTAATGATGTGGCAAATTGTGTAGGAGATGATATTTCGTGGTACGGACACCGTCGCGGTGCTGGTGGAGTGGGTGCTCGCGAGGCTAGTGATGCACAAGGACGTGCAGGCGAGGGTGCACGAGGAGCTGGACGCCGTCGTGGGCAGAGACCGGGCGGTGACGGGAACCGACGAGTCGGGGCCACTGCTGTACCTGCAGGGGGTTATCAAGGAGACGCTGCGGATGCACCCGCCGGGCCCGCTGATGTCGTGGGCCCGCATGGCCACATCGGACGCGATCGTCGGCGGGGCCCTCGTGCCCGCGGGCACCACCGCGATGGTGAACATGTGGGCCATCTCCCACGACCCCGCGGTCTGGCCGGATCCGCTCCGGTTCGATCCGGGCCGGTTCCTGGGGCCAGACGGGCACGCGGTCGAGCTGCCGGTGATGGGGTCGGACCTGCGGCTGGCGCCGTTCGGGGCCGGGCGGCGGAGCTGCCCTGGGAAGGGACTGGCCATGGCGGCCGTCGAGCTCTGGGTGGCGGCGCTGGCGCACGAGTTCGAGTGGCTGCCGGCGTCCGACGACGTGGCGGCTGGTGGAGTCGACCTCTCGGAGGTGCTGCGACTGTCCTGCGAGATGGCGGCGCCATTGACCGTAAGGCTGCGGCGGCGGGGGCCCGCTTGATGGAAGGTGATGTAGTCTGAGGACGTACACGTGCAGTTGCGTCGATAGTAACTACGTTAGCTACTGCGAAGTCTTAGTCGTCTACTTTTCTCATGTTGCTGTCACTTCTCTCTCTTCTTCTCTAGTGGGGAATTGTATAAGCTTTGAAAACTGCACTATATGTATAATTATATAAATGAAAAATGTATAATATAAAAAATACCATCAAGTTTGACTTGACAATTCCTATTTGCACAATTTGATAGCCGTCTACTTTGCACGATTGTTCGAAACCAATACTCTTAATGACGATCTATCATCTTCTGACTCTCTTATCTTCTTTTGGCAGCTCCAGGCAAGTTGCAATATAAACAAGTACGAAACTGTGAGTAGGCTTTCTATGTTGCATCAGTCACTCCATTGCTGAAAGAAAGAGTTTCCTGGAGCATGAATACAGCATGAAAGCTTCTTGAATTAAAGAACTCAACAAATCTACTATAGCTCGCAGAAAGACTTGGTTGGTCAAAGATTAATCTAGCTGAGGCAGTAACTGGAGTCAGATACCTACTATTTAAGTAGATGTGTGCTGCTTGGTTTACTTTGATAGAAGACTAACATATTGTCATCAGCCTGACCTCTGCTCCTTTCCATTGTCTTCAACAACTATGCTGATCAGTGAATTATTGTTCTTTGTGCATTGAGACTGGGAGATCAATCAAGCTACAAACGATCAAGGTTTTCCAAGGTGGAGAAGTAGGCTGTGTACAGCACAAAACTTGCTTGCGTAGACTAGCATAAACTATGTGCATTTTGTAAAGCAAGTGGGATTGGAGTTGGTGGTGGTCACGTTGCTTGTAGGTGGATGAAACTAATAAAGTCGGAGGTTGGACCAACAAAGGAAGAGAAACCTCTGTAAAACATGCCACAAAATCCATGTGCTGATGTACCCCTTCTGACAAGAGAAGTCATCAAGGATAAGATAATAAAGACCAGTGGGCTAAAAGAACTGAGAGTGAAGCTGTCACAGAAGCTCGATGGTTCATGGCAAGAGCTCTTGTTTGTTTGTTTGAGGGAGAGTGGATCCTAGGATGATCATAAATAAATGAAGACTTGATGCTTAGTGGTGTCATAGGAAGCAGATGAAGTTGCTCTAAGCAGTATATCGGGAAAAGTTACTGTAAAAGTTTTTTTTATTAAAATATATTCTTTATCCAAATATCAACTTGTTACCAAAATTAAATATTAACCAGAACAGTATAAATAGTAAAACAATGAACCAATCACAAAATGAAACACTGAAATTTTATATGAAAAATCAAATATGAAAAAAATCATGTAATCCACTTCGAATCTCCACTATCACCTATAATGATAATAGGTTTATAATAAAGTCTTTTCCAGAATAACTAAAGGATCCCAATAACATCAAAAACAATATCTTGATTCAATAGTAATATATCATAATCACCAAAAATAATTTTTTTAAAAGAAAAGATTTAGATCTCATCACATGAGTATATCAAAAAATATCTCAGAGAAGATAAATCGCAGATCGACATCATTAGGATCGTAAACTTATTACAAGAATTCTCTCTCCTCATCCTTGAGATATTTGTTAGCCGTTTAATTATCTAACAAAAATCTCAAAACCTAATTTTTTCTCTCTCCTCTCTTTCTCTCATCTTTTTATCTTTTTATGCATCAACACACATTTCCATTGACACGCTTCTCGTTCCACGCTCTGTCTCCACTTTCTTTTTTTTTTTTTTTTTTAATAAATTAAATTTGGGCTCAATGCTCAAATCGTCAGGTCTAAGCCTAACTATGAGTTGAACCCAATAATTCTATCCCTCTAGCTTATATGGTGGGCTGTACTAAGCTTGCTCTTCGCTTACATGCTTCAAGCTTTTCCTTGGGCAAAGACTTTATCAATATGTCTGATCCATTCTCATTGGTAAGCATAATTTTCAAGTGTAATTCTTTCATCTCAAGCACATCACAAATCCAATGATATTTTACATTTATGTTTGGATCTAGAATGGTATGTTAAATTCTTAAAGAGGTGAATTACACTATGACTATCATAATAAATAGTATATCTTTCATATTTTAAGCTCAATTCCTGTAAAAAATTCTTCATCCACAAAGCTTCCTTGCCGACTTCAGAAGAAATTACTATGTATTCTACTTTTGTGGTTGATAGAGCAACACAATTTTATAACTTAGATTGTCAAGATATTACTCCCCTTGTAAACATCATCAAAAACCTCAAAGTGGACTTCTTAGAATTAGTATCATCTGTCATGTCTGCATTTGTGTACCCCTCTAGCACAGGTTCACTATTACTAAAATATAAACACAACTTGGAAGTATATTTTAGATATCTTAATATTCATTTCACTACTATCCAATGTTCTTTACCAAGATTAGAGAGAAATCGACTGGCAACTCCAATTGCATTAGCTATATCTGGCTTTGTACAAACCATTATATACATCAAACTGTCTATCACATATGAGTTAGGTATTTTGGATTTTTTTTCTTTCTTACTTATAGGATATTGTTTCAAACTAAGCTTGAAATGACCAACAAGTAGAAAACAAATTACTTTGGCTTTACTCATGTTGAATCTTTTAAGAACTTTTTCAATGTAGGTCTTATAAGATAGTCAAATCTTTCATTCTTCCTATCACGAAGAATCATCATGCCCAGTATTTATTTCATCAATCCCAAGTCTTTCGTGGCAAAAAACTTACTTCGATTTCTTTTAAGCTTCTCAATTTTACTAGCATCATGGTCAACAATCAATATATTATCAATATATAGATGGAGAATAATGAAATCATCATCTGAAAACTTCTTTGTAAACACATAGTGATCAAATGTGGTTTTATTATACCCTTGGTTCATCATAAAGGAATCAAACTTCTTGTATTATCGTCTAGGAATTTATTTAAGTCCATATAAGTTTTTCCTATGCTAATACACTAGATTTTCTTTTTCGCTTGACTTTAAAACCTTATGATTGCTCTATGTAAATTTTTTCTTCTAAGTCACCATGAAGAAATGCAGTTTTTATATCAAGTTACTCATCTTCTAAGTTCAAGCGAGTAATTAAACCAAGAACAACTCGGACAGAGAATATTTTCATCACAAGAGAAAATATTTCTCTAAATTCAGTATTTTTCTTCTAACTGAATCATTTCACAATTAGTTATGCCTTTGTATCTTTGTTATGAGCTATTATTTTCAGTCTTCAATTTATAAACTCGTTTATTCTTGAGAGCTTTCTTCTCTTTAGACAACTTTTCTAAGTCACATGTGTAGTTTTCAAATAAGGATCTCATCTCTTCTTGCATGGCTTTAACCCACTTATTCTTGTGCTCATTTAAATTACATTCTTAGTAAGTTTTTGGCTCTCCCCAATCAATAATTATAACATAAAGGATATCTTATAGATGGTTGTCGCTCTCTTGTGAATCTTCTCAATGGAATCTCAATTGGTAGTACAGGTGCTTGCTCAAATTGTTCAGTTGGTTCAATATCATCAATTATAGGAGCATCATCATTAATATTCTCACCACAATCTTTTTATTCATCTCTCTCATGATCATCATGAACTATAGATGAAGGAACTGGACCAAAACTATAAAGAATATAAATAGAGGTTTTTTGCTTCTCAACATTATCACCATTATTAAACAATTGGTCTTCAAGAAACATAATATCTCTATTTCTATTAATCTTCTTATAATATCTCTATTTCTATTAATCTTTTTGTTCATTAGATCTTATAATATGTACCCAAACTCTTTATTACCATACCCCAAGAAAATAAATGCTTTTGCTTTATTATCAAGTTTGGACTTCTTATCTTTGGAAATATGAACAAATGATTTATACCCAAAAATTCTCAAGTGATCATAAGATACATCTTTCCCTTTCCATATTCTCTTTAGAGCATCACCTTTCAGATAAATTGATGAAGAAAAGTTTATCTTTCTCATAGCCTCCTCTCAAAATGACTTTGGTAACTTAGCATGGGAAAACATACACCTAATCCTTTCTTCAATGATTTTGTTCATTCTTTCTATCACACTGTTTTACTAAGGAGTTTTATGAACTATTTTCTCAAGTTTAATACCATGGAACTTATAATAATTCTCAAAAGAACCAATATACTCGTCACCATTATCTACTCAAACACACTTTAGTTTTCTGTCAATTTCTCTTTGAACTATTTGAAAAGTACCTAATTTTTAGATTTTAAAGTAAAAGCCCAAAATTTTCTAGAATGGGTATCAATAAATATAACAAAATAAAGAATACCTCCAAAAGTTCTAGTTTCTATAGTATAGACGTTAGTGTGAACCAAATCAATAACATTTTAGTTTCTATAGTATAGACGTTAGTGTGAACCAAATCAATAACATTTTATTTTCTAGATAGTGAATAAGTATGAAAGGTAACTGTATGTATTTTTCCAACTAAACAATGATAATAAAATTTAAGAGATGTACTATGTAACTCTAGTAAGAATTACTTTTTAGCAAGACTTTGAAGTCCCTTCTGTACTTTTACCATTTTAAATTATATTAATCTCTCTTTTGTGTAGCTTAGCTTCCATGATATAAAAAGAGTTTAGCTTCTTTCCTCTCGTCACAATTAGGGAACCTTTGATGAGCTTCCATTTGCTTTCACCAAAATAGTGTGTAAATCCCTCGTCATTAAGTTTCCTTGTAGATATCAAGTTAAGACGAATATCTGAAACATGTCTAACATATTTGAGTATTAATTTGCTCCCTAGTCTCTAAGCAAATATCTCTAATATTCACAATCTTATATGTATCACTGTTTCCCATTTTAACATTATCAAAATCACCAATATTATTTGTTCATATGACGTGACCTGGTATAGTGGAAACACTTGATATCTTTTCTAGACTTGGATCTTTCTCTATAATCATGTAGATTTTTACTATGACTTCTTCCATGTCTTTCTTATTTTTTTAATAATAAGTGCACTAGAAGAAGATTCTCTTTGTTATTTTCTTTTGACATCTTCATTTAGTAAATTATCTTTAATGTCTATGGTTAGAGTCTTCTCTAGTGTGAAGTTAAAAATTATCATCACACATGTTTCCTAACTTTTTGGTAAAGAGCTAAGAAGTAATAATCATTGCATCTTATCATCTATATTCATTTTTATAGCAACCAGCTTATTTGTAAGACTCCGAAACAGGCTAATATACTGAACAATATTACCACCATCTTTATATTTTAAATTGACAAGCTTTATAAGGAGAGAAATTATATTTTCCATTGTCTTTTTCAGATTTTCTAACCTTTGTCAAACAATAGTTTTTCTTTAATTTTGATGGGCTTATATAAATATTTGCAATAGAGCAAATATTTTGTCCTACATCTCCAAGTGTAATAATTTGATGATTTCAATTTAATTATACCGTCTGACTCTTCCATTTCAATTACAAAAGAAAAACTAGCACCAAACAATCTGAAGCTCTGATACCACTTGTTAGAAAAAATTATTATATATCAAAATGAGTTCTTCATCAAAATATCAACTTATTATTAAAAGTAAATATTAACCAGAGCAGCATAAACAGTAGAATAGTGAATCAATCATAAAATAAAATACCAAATTTTTACATGAAAAACCTAATGTGGATAAAACTACAAGATCGTAGTCCATTTCAAATCTCCACTATCATCAATAATAATAATAAATTTATAATAAGTCTTCTCCAGAATAACTAAAGGATCATAATAATATCAAAAATATGATTCAACAATAACATATCATCATCAAAAATCGATTTCATCAAAGGAAAAATTTAGATTTCACGAAATAAGTATATTAGAAAAGTATCTCAAAAAAGATAAATCATAGATCTAACATCTTTACGATCGTAAAACTTATTATAAAAATTATTCTCACAAAATTTGAGTCAAAACCAATAAAATTTAGCAGCTTTATTGTCTAACAAAAACTTAAAAACCTTGTTTTTTCTCTGTCCTCCCTTTCTCGGTTTTTTTCCTGCGTCGACACACGTTTCCGTTCGCACATTTGTCACACCGCGCACGTCCAGTCCAAGCTCAGCTATGGGCTGAACCCAACACAGCAACAGATGCAATTCTGAATCGAATGAATTTGGATAGTGAAAGGTAGAAGAAAATCCAGGCAAGAAGGCTATGAGAGGCTTGAGGTGGGCCCACTGTGTGATAGAAAGGAAAAGCCTTGCACAACCTATGACTTACAGACATATTATCACATTTTCTATCCAAAACCTCACACTGACCATCCTAATAAAATGATTTCATGTATGTCGTTGAGCAAATCCAGCAAAAGACCAGCATGTTTCAGTAATAAGAACTCACTCTTTTGTTCTTGTTACTTTCTGGTTAATGATAAGAATCTTGGAAGCTTCAAGGTGAGGCTTCCAACATTGCTTTCTTGAATCGAATAGCCATAAAACAAACAAATGGAACATTGGATAGTAAAGCTTCTGTTATCTTAGATACTAGCATGTAAATTACAGCAAAAACAATTTGTGGGCAACATTAGAATTAGAGAATGAGTGAGACTGAAAATTAATTGACATAAAATGTGTGACATGGTTGGTATATGGGAGAGTCTTCAGTAGATGCAGTAGGATCTTTGGAGCTTGAATGCTTGATCAAAGTTAAATATCACTCAAGTAAGAGATCAAAAGCTGTATTACCCTACCATAATGAATCATAGGATACAATAATGACAAAAAATATCCTTGCTAACCTAGCAAGGATTTAACCTATCCTCACTAAGGGTGTGACTCCCAGAAAGAGCTTCTATCCTCCTTAATGTTGGTTACCTTTTGTGTGGCCTTCTTTTGTCTTCATCAAGAACCTGAGGACATCTGCACTTGCTAGTATAGTAATTCCTGGCTAATAGATAGAAGGTATATTATCAAACATAAATATGTATTAGCAAGGTCAAATATGTTGGGTCCAGTCCATACGTGTGGGCTTGGAGCCATAAGCTCAAATCAACTAATTGGAGATTAGAGAGAACGAAATTAGGGTGCAGGGTGTGTGTGTGCGCACAGTGAGAGTGCAGCGTGCTTGCGGCGGCGCAGAGAAAAGAGGAGAGAGAAATAGAGAGAGAAAGTAAGGTTTCTGAGTTTTTCTGCTTGACGATCGGTGGCAAAACGTTGTCAGTTTCAGCCCAAATTTTATGTGGAGAATCCTTGCAGCAAACTCTACAATCCTAACGGTGTTGATCTACAGTTTATCCTCTCTAAGGTACTTTCCTATGATATCTACTTTGTGAGACCTAAAGTTCTCTTCTATCTATCCTTTGAGCTAAGATCTATGATCTTGATGTTATTCTGATCCTCTAGTTATTCTATCTATTGTAAACCTGTTATCATTATTATTGATAGTGGAAGTTTGAGGTGGACTACAGTCCCGTGGTTTTTCTCACATTGGGTTTTCCACGTTAAAAAGATTTGGTCTCACTGTGTGATTGATTTATTGCTCTATTGTTTATGCTGTGCTGCTGATTGATATTAGCATTTTGATATCAAGTTTGTATTTTGATGAGGAACCCATTTTGATACACAAAGAGGGAAAAGATTATTCCGCATTAACAGGTTTCTTCCCAATAAGTGGTATCAGAGCATCAGGTTGTTTGGTGCTAGTTTTCTTGTGTGATTGAAATAGAGCAGTCAGATGGTATGATTAAATTGAACTCATCAAATTATTCCACTTGGAGGCGTCTGATTGAAGATTTGCTATATTGCAAAGATTTGTATAAGCCTATCAAGGTTAAAGATAAACCTTATATTATGGACGATGAAGAATGAGAAGTTCAACATAGAAAAGCTATTGCCTATATTAGAAGATGGATGGATATAAACTTGCATGAGCATATTTCAGATGAAATCAGAGCTGATGTTGTTTGGCAAAGGTTAGAAAATCTCTTTATGAAAAAGACAGTAGGAAATATAATTTCTCTCCTCAGAAGGCTTGTAAATTTGAAGTATAAAGATGGTGGTAACATTGTTGAGCACATAAGCCTATTTCAGAGTCTTGCAAACAAGTTGGTTGCTATGAAAATGAATATAGATGATGAGATGCAGGGATTATTATTTCTCAGCTCTTTACCAGAAAGTTGGGAAACGTATGTGGTGACTATTTGTAACTCCACGCCAGAGGGGACTCTAACCATAGATATGGTTAAAGACAGTTTGCTAAATGAAAATGCAAGAAGGAAAGAACAGGGTGAATCTTCTTCTGGTGCATTTGTTACTGAAAAACAAGAAAGACGTGGAAGAAGTCATAGCAGAAATCCATATGGTTATAGATGAAGATCTAAGTCTAGAAGAGATATCAAATGTTTTCACTGTAATAGGCCAGGTCATATGAAGAAAGAGTGTAGGTTTTGGAAGCGAGAACAGAATGAAATGAAGAAAAATGAGAAAGAGACCAATACAGTTGCTGCTGAAGGTAATATCACTATTGTTTGTGATGAAGGGTGTGTTAGCCTTGTAGCTCAGGACAGTAATTGGGTAATTGACTCTGGTGCTTCATTTCATGTTACTTCTCATGGTGATTTCTTTAGATCTTACACTGCTGGTGATTTTGGTAATGTCAGAATGGGAAATAATGGTACATCTAAGATTGTGGGTATTGGAGATATTTGCTTGGAGACCAGTATTGGAAGCAAATTGATACTCAAAGATGTAAGGCATGTTCCAGATATTCGTCTTAACTTGATATCTACAGGTAGACTTGATGATGAGGGCTTTGCACATTATTTTGGTGAAAGTAAATGGAAACTCACTAAAGGTTCTCTAATTGTGGCAAAAGGAAAGAAGATTAACTCTTTTTATGTTATGGAAGCTAAGTTACACAAAGGAGAGATTAATGCAATTCGAAAAGGTGAAAGTATAGATCTTTGGCATAAGAGGCTTGGACATATCAGCGAGAAGGGACTTCAAACTCTTGCTAGAAAGCAGTTCTTACCAGAGTTGCAAGGTACATCTCTTAAATCTTGTGATCATTGCTTAGCCGAAAAAACATATAGAGTTGCATTTCAGACATATCCATCATCTAGAAGATCTGATGTTATTGATTTAGTTCATACTGATGTTTGTACTATGCAAACTAGAACTCTTGGAGGTGCTCTTTATTTTGTTACTTTTATTGATGACCATTCTAGAAAAGTGTGGGCTTTTGCTTTGAAATCTAAAGACCAGGTACTCGATGCTTTCAAGGAGTTTCATGTCAGTGTTGAAAGAGAAACTGGCAGAAAACTAAAGTGTATTCGATCAGATAATGGTGGCGAGTACAGGGGTCCTTTTGAGAATTATTGCATGTTCTATGGTATCAGGCTTGAGAAAACAGTTCCTAAAACTCCTCAGCAGAACGGTGTGGCAGAAAGGATGAACAGAACCATTGAAGAAAGGATTAGATGTATGCTTTCCCATGCCAAGTTACCAAAGTCATTTTGGGGGGAGGCTATGAGAACTACAGTTGACCTGATAAATCTTTCTCCATCAGTTCCTCTACAAGGTGATGTTCCAGAGAGAGTACGGAGAGGAAAAGATATATCTTATAATCATTTGAGAGTCTTTGGGTGTAAAGCATTTGTTCATATTCCCAAAGATGAGAGGTCCAAGCTTGATAATAAGGCAAAAGCATGTATCTTCTTGGGATATGGTCATGAAGAGTTTGGGTACAGATTATGGGATCCAGTGAACAAGAAGATTATTAGAAGCAGAGATGTTGTGTTTCTTGAAGACCAATTGTTTGATGATGGTGATAATGTTGAGAAGCCAGAAACCTCTGTTTATATTCCTTGGAGTTTGGGTTCAGTTCCTTCACCTGTAGTTCATGATGATCATGGGGGAGATGAACAAGAAGATTGTGGTGAGAATACTAGTGATGATACACCTACAGTTGATGATGCTGAACCAACTAAACAGGCACCTCCACCACCAGTTGATATTTCATTGAGAAGATCCACTAGAGAGCGACAACCCTCTACCAGATATCCTCCACATGAGTATGTTATGCTTACTGACGAGGGAGAGCCAGAAACTTACCAAGAAGCTATTCTACATGAGAATAAGAGTGAGTGGGTTAAAGCCATGCAAGAAGAGATGAGATCCTTGCTTGAGAACCACACCTATGACTTGGTAAAGCTGCCGAAAGAGAAGAAAGCTCTCAAGAATAAGTGGGTTTATAAATTGAAGACTGAAAATAATAGCTCACAACAAAGATACAAGGCACGACTAGTTGTGAAAGGATTCAGTCAGAAGAAAGATATTGACTTTGAAGAAATATTTTCTCCGGTTGTGAAAATGTCCTCTATCCGAGTTATTCTTGGTTTGGCTGCCCGCTTGAATTTAGAAGTTGAGCAACTTGATGTAAAAACAGCATTTCTTCATGGTGACTTAGAAGAAGAAATTTACATGGAGCAACCAGAAGGTTTCAAAGTCAAGGGAAAAGAAAATCTAGTATGTAAGCTTAGGAAAAGCTTATATGGACTCAAACAGGCACCTAGACAGTGGTACAAGAAATTTGATTCCTTTATGATGAGCCAAGGGTATGATAGAACCACATCTGATTATTGTGTGTTTATGAAGAAATTTTCAGATGATGATTTTATTATTTTACTGCTATATGTTGATGATATGTTGATTGTTGGCCATGATGTTGGAAAAATTGAAAAGCTTAAAAGAGAGCTAAGTAAGTCTTTTGCCATGAAAGACTTAGGATCGGTGAGACAAATACTTGGCATGAAGATTCTTCGTGATAGGAAGAAAAGGAAGATTTGGCTATCTCAGGAGACTTACATTGAAAAGGTTCTTGAAAGATTCAACATGAGTAAAGCCAAAGCAGTTTGTTCTCCACTTGCAGGTCATTTCAAGCTGAGTTCAAAACAATGTCCTACAAGTGAGAAAGAAAAAGAAGAAATATCCAGAGTGCCTTACTCATCTGCAGTAGGCAGTTTGATGTATGCTATGGTTTGTACTAGGCCAGATATAGCTCATGCAGTTGGAGTTGTTAGCCGATTTCTCTCAAATCCTGGAAAGGAACATTGGGCAGCAGTTAAATGGATATTAAGATATCTAAGAGGTACTTCCAGGTTGTGTTTATGTTTTGGTGATGATGAACCTGTGTTAGAAGGGTACACAGATGCAGACATGGCAGGTGATACTGATTCCAGGAAGTCCACTTCGGGATTCTTGATGACATTTGCAGGAGGAGCAGTCTCTTGGCAGTCTAAGTTATAGAAATGTGTTGCTCTATCAACCACAGAAGCAGAATACATAGCAGTTACTGAAGCCTGCAAGGAAGCTTTATGGATGAAAAAGTTTCTACATGAATTGGGCTTGAAACAGGAAGGATATACTGTTTACTGTGACAGTCAAAGTGCTATTCACCTCTCCAAGAATTCAACATACCATTCTAGATCCAAGCATATTGATGTGAGATATCACTGGATTCGTGATGTGCTTGAGATGAAAGAATTACAGTTGGAAAAGGTGCGTACCAATGATAATGGTTCAGATATGTTGACAAAGTCTTTGCCTAAGGAGAAGCTTGAAGCATGTAGGCGAAGAGCGGGCTTGGTACAGCTTATCATATAAGCTGGAGGGGGAGAATTGTTGGGTCCAGTCCATATGTGGGCTTGGACAATTTGGGCCATAAGCCCAAATCAACTAATTGGAGATTAGAGAGAACGAAATTAGGGTGCAGGGTGCGTGTGTGCGCATAGTGAGAGTGCAGCGTGCGGCGGTGGCAAAACGTTGTCAGTTTCGGCCCAAATTTTATGTGGAGAATCCTTGCAGCAAACTCTACAATCCTAACGGTGTTGATCTGCAGTTTACCCTCTCTAAGGTACTTTCCTGCGATATCCACTTTGTGAGACATAGAGTTCTCTTTCGAGGAGATCCATCCTACATGACGAAGATATGCTATCCTTGAGCCAAGATCTATGATCTTGATGTTATTCTGATCCTCTAGTTATTCTAGAGAAGACCTACTGTAAACCTGTTATCATTATTATTGATAGTGGAAGTTTGAGGTGGACTACGGTCCCGTGGTTTTTCCCACATTGGGTTTTCTACATTAAAAAGATTTGGTCTCACTGTGTGATTGATTTATTGCTCTATTATTTATGCTGTGCTGATTGATATTAGCATTTTGATATCAAGTTGGTATTTTGATGAGGAACCCATTCTGATACACAAAGAGGGAAAAGATTATTCCGTATTAACAGGTTTCTTCACGACAAAATATCCTCCGTACTATTTCACTGTTGCAAGCGTTGGGAGAGAGGTTAGGGATGATATGAATTTATTTAAAGCTAAAAACTGCTCAAAATTCTCCGGAGCAAAACAAAACCAAGCCAAAACTCATGCAAAGATCATCAACATTGAGAGTTGGATTGGACATGCATTATAAGTCAAGAAGATTGGATATATAGGAGCCATGTAAGCTCCTATGAAACAAGGACATTTATGTAAAAAACAAGTGTATTATTAGTTCATCCCCATTAGTACTAATTAATTCATCATGATCAACCAAACAAGTATTCCTGAGACAGTCACTTCTATCTCACAACATTAGCTCTACAGCATTCCTTTCCTTCCGTAAACTTGCTCTTAGGTAATTGCAGCAGACTCTCTGTTTATAGCATGAAACGTATCGCCATACAATGCCGTTGTTCTTTCGACCGCATCCCCATCAAAATCCGCGCGAGCCGTCGATTCCATCCCTTTAGATCATCTCAACCGACCGTCGACGAATCGATTTCTTAATTTTCGTGCTTGGTCTTGATCGAGAACCTCTCCGTTCGGAAGCCGTGAGGTCTAACAGTTGACTTGGATCGCGTAACGGGAGAGGATACCTCCCAAGCCAGCAGCTTCCTCGTTCCACTACAGTAGATTGCGTTTGGAGCCCACGCCTATTGGAAGGTTTGGCGTGTCGTGGGTTATCACCCACCACCCACCGATGGTAAGAGGTGACGACAGCGGCAGTGCCGACCATCGTTCTACGACGCAATCGATCTAGAATATGTTTTCCTTGACCTTTGCAGTCTTCCCTTCCTTAGTTGAATTCTTATCGACGCCATTCCACCTACGTGGATGACATTATAGATGGAGATGACTCCCATATCTCATTCTTGAAGAAACAACAGTAAGTAATTCTGCAGCTCTCATCATTTCTTTCCATAACCTTTTCTTCCCGGCCCCTTGTTGTCAGTGAACCTTACACTATGGTTGGAGAGTCGTTGGTTCGGCTCCGGATGTCTAAAGAGACACCTGTAAAAATTTTTGGACCGATCTACGGACAAAATTATAAACAAAATATTCGATGTAATGCTTATGTATGTTCGTATCTTTTGGTTTATTCATATTTTGTATAGCATGTAGAGGGACGTTCAAAGATTTAACAGTCTCATTTTAGTTGGGTTTAGTGGTCGTTTTAGGTTTGTAAATAAAGATTGTGTCATGTGGATACTTGTGAGAGATTTTGGTCTGTAGTGGACTATTTTGGATCCTTTGTTGTGCGAGCTTGTGTAGTTTGTTTGTAATTTGTATTGGTTATGAAGTATTTGTTGAAATGATTGCTTGTGGATCCCGACTGAAGTGTTTTTTCTAACCTGTTTTCCCCTCTTGTAAGTCTTGAGAGACCATAAGAGGTTTCGGGGAGGTTGACCTTTGCGGATGGATATACAAGGGTGTCGTACTGTCACAGACAAAATTGTAAACAGAGTGTTTGATGTAATCTTATGTATGTTAGTATCTTTTGGTTTATTCATACTTTGCACACCATGTAGAGGGACGGTCAAAGGTTTAACAAACCTATTTTAGTTGGGTTTGGTGGTCGTTTTAGCATTGTAAATAAAGGTTGTGTCATGTGGACACTTGTGAGAGATTTCGGTCTATAGTGGACCATTTTGGATCCTTTGTTGTGCGACCGTTCAAAGCTTGTGAAGTCTGTTCGTAATTTGCATTAGTTATGAAGTATTTCTTGAAATGATTGCTTATGGATCCCGAGTGAGGTATTTCTTCTAACCCGTTTTCTCTTTTGTAGGTCCTAAGGGACCATAGGAGGTTTCAGGGAAGCTGACCTTTGCGGACGGATATGCAAGGGTGTCGCACAACTTAGACAAAACCAGCTAAGTCCGTGATAGATGGTATCAGAGCGGGACGAACACTTATATAAACACTTGGCATGCAAACATGGGGGACCTAGCTGGGCTACATTGGGGGCAACCAGCACGCGCGACCGTTTAAGAGAAAGCGAGCATGGAGATGTAGGGAAAATGAGTCACTCAAAGGAGCGGGCATCTGAGATTGGCATTCAGAGGAATGACAAACCCTTCGTGCAAGAGGCACCACAAGGACAAGCAAACTGAGAAGAATGTATAGCGCACAAAGGTTGGGATGACTGAGTTTGAGCTATGGCTTAACGTTGGCAACCATACTTGATGGTACTCAAGGCAAGCGAGGTGATTGGTAAAGGATGAGACCATGTAACGTGGAATAAGTTGTTCAGCGACCGAAAGAGTTATGCAAAGCTCATAGAGGCGAGGGGAATTGCTAACTCGAAGAATTCGGTACTTACGCAAAGACTTGTATGTGAACGATGAAGTGTTCGTGGCCATCCCAAGGCGATCAAAACTCGACGCCATGGAGAATTGAAACTTTCTCTTTAGCATGAGAAAGATACGTCTATAGGAGGCTAAAGTGTGCAGCGAGTTCAACATGTTCCTAAGCCTTGAGGGGTGCAGCAGGGATTGTATTAACGTGGAGTCGCAATCTAGCAAGTGTGTTTGCGGGAGGTAGAATAATGTATAGTTTATTCAGTAAGGTGGAGTAGTCCAAGGGGATGATGGTCTCCAAAAATTTTAAAGAGAAGGAAGTGAAGAGAGAAGTTACTCCGACAGGATAAATATATAGGAGGGATAAGTTCCGAATCTCTAGAGGGAGAACCATGTATAACAGACCACACATGTTGAGGAGGAGTACCTCAAAACAACTCCACAAAACTCAGCGGACCGAGCGAGCGACGAGGAGTCATCGCATGATCTTGCTTGAGATAATGCATTAGAGAATGCATTGCGAGATCAAGTGGGGGAGCGATCTAAGGCAACACGAATGAAGGCACACTTGGAGTCGATGTGGAGATCGGACTGATGAAGGGCTGACTCGTGGAATTGTAGGTGTAAAGACCATCATCAACTCAATACAAATCGAGGAGTGGAGCACATTGGGTGTAACTTGGCGAAGTACCCAAGCCACATGAAGGGAGCCAGCATAGAAGATGAAATATGGAGTAGAGGCATAGAGCTTTCCTTGGATAGAGGTCAAGGACATGAACTCTTGTAGAGGGAAGAGCGAGATCATGTCGTTCCATGGGTCCCTCATTTTGATGGAGTAGGCTCATCCTGTATGGTGCCAAAGATGAAGGGAGCTTCAAGGCACATGCACCTTACCTCAGAGAAGTATTTTACGGAGGAACTAAGGCGACTCAACTTGCGGAGGCGAAGTTGGGTTCCGAAGGCCTTGGCATGGGGCAAGAGGACATGGAGGCGGGTACTCTTAAAGAATATGTCATAGTGCTGCTATTCAAGTTACTATGAAGGGAGCGGTGCATAGCAAAGATTGTGCTGATAGGAGTAGAGGCCCAGGATCCAAACAATAGTGTGCCAATTTCAGTGAAATTAGTGGACTTCGGGAGCTACTATGTGACGAACTGTCCTAAAGCGGTGCTTCGTCTAGGTGTGACCCGAGAGCGGGTGGACGAAGGTCGATTATCAAAAGAACCAAACACAATCAAAGATGAAAGAGACCCTACGATGTGTTAGCAGAGGCCACACATGGAGGGATCACAATCCAAGTTCATCCCACAATATCACGAACAATCGTCGCGCACCCGCAACAACTTCGTTCAACGAATCATTCGTCGCTCTCATCTACATGTACAACTGCTTGGCAGCATGTTTTGTCTTGGTTTTGAGTCATTTTGGTTGTAAAAATGTAAGTTCGAACAAGTTGTAGCATTACAAAGCGACCGCTCACCGAACCGAGCAAAATAGCCTCAAAACAGCCCAAAACAGCTCCGTTTTCGTGTGCCATGAGCTATTTTCTACAGTCCATCTCTGCTCACAAAATGTCAGTCATCTCAGCCCCATGGAACCCCCATGGTGGCACAGGGCTGGATGGGGCTTCAGTATAGTGTCGGGCGTTGAACAACCTTTCGCAAGTTCGCACGTTACCTTGACGGGAACTTGTTGTCGCGCCCGGCACCGGGTGAGCAGTTGTTTTTGGACTTGCAGCTGTTCGTTCAACCCTCTAAAGTCCTTGTTTTCCCCCTCTCCCTCTTATCTCTTGTGCACGCAAGGTGCTCACTGAATTGCTTGTAAAGCTTCCCCTTTTTGCAAGACGTCGGGACTTGTCCGTCGCTCGTTCTTTCGAACTAATCAACTTTCTCTTTTACAGGTCCTTTGGGACTTGCAAGAGGTTGCAAGTGGGCTGATCTTTGCGGAGCAATATCGTAAGGGCGAAGCGCGACTTAGGCAACACAAGCTAAGTTCGCGTCTTGGCCGCAAGGGTGCCTCACGCCTTAGGCAATTCCAGCTAAGGCCGTGACATTGTGGTATCAGAGCAGGCAAGCACTTCGAGCGAGCAATGAAGGAACTTCGCAACTTCGCCATGGCAAAGCATCGTGGCGAATCAAGCAAGACGGGGCAAGCCGGATCCTTGCCCCAAGCAGCCGCAGGTGGGCTGCATGTGCACACTCGCTCTCATGCTGTTGGAGTTGCTCAAGAGGAGCACGGCAGCGAACATGATGAGCGAGAAGTTGGCTACTCTCCGTGAGTGGAGGAGGCGCAATCTGGAGCGCCAACTGGAAAGAAGAGTCACAAGAAGAGACTCTCAACGGCAAAAACCCGCTTGGATGTTCTTGAAGCGAGCTTGGAGTAACTCTACCATGGCCAACAAAGGCTTGTTGGGGTAAAGAGCTCGCAAAAGGAAGTGGAGTCCAGGATCGATAAGGTCGAGGCCTTAGTCGACCGACTGTCAGACGACACCAAAGACTCCGTGCAACACTTGCAGGAAGTTGTGGTGGAACTCACTTCAAGGGTGGCAATGCTCACAAGAGCACTAAATGCAGGAGGAAGCAACACCCGCGTTGCATCACCATAAAACTTGAGGGCACCCGAGCCTCATGGTTATAAAGGGGCCAGAGATGCCAAAGAGCTCGAAAACTTTCTGTTCGACATAGAACACTACTTTCGAGCTACGAGGCTCGATTCTGAAGATACCAAAGTTTCTATAGCAATAATGTATCTGAACGGAGATGTAAAACTTTGGTGGAGAACCCGTTGGGAGGAGATCCAACAAGGTCGGTGTCGAGTTGACATATGGGAGGACTTGAAGCGGGAGTTGAGAACTCAGTTCCTACGAGAGAACACCGAGTTCGTCGCAAGAAGGAAGTTGAGACAACTCCGCCAAAATACTTCCATCTGAGACTACGTGAAATAATTTTCTGCACTAATGCTAGACATACAAGACGTGTCTGAGAAGGACAAGCTGTTCAGTTTCCTCGATGGTTTGAAGCCATGGGCTCAACAAGAACTAAATCGAAGGAATGTCACCGATGTGGTCGGGGCAATTGCTGTTGTAGAAAGGCTCACCGACTTTGTTTCCTCTGAAGACCCGGGAAGAAGGAAACAATCTTCAAGCAATTGCCCTCCAAAGTATTCTCGAGGGAAGGAGCTCAGGGGCGAACAAAAGAAAAAGAGTTCCCACAAAGGGCCAAGCCCGAAGGGCAAGGCCTTGAAACCTGGCGAATGCTTCTTGTGCGGAGGGCCGCACATGGTGAGGGAGTGCCTACAAAAATAGGCACTCAATGCTTTAACAGCTTCCATCCACCCCCCTCGGTCGGACAAGGGCAATGTTGTTGCTCTTAGTTCGAGCGGTTCTGAATCCAGCAGTGACAACGAGGAGTCGCAAGGACCTCGGATGGGAGCAATGCGTTTGTTGAACGCCATACGGGGTCAAGTGGGGGAGAACACGAAGACAAAGCTACAAAAAGCAGGAAGTGGTGAGCTGATGTACGCAGACATCAAGCTAAATGACCAAACGACCCGTGCAGTGGTGGAAATGGGTGCTACCCACAACTTCATAGCCGATCGAGAAGCAAAGCGACTTGGGTTGATCTTGGAGAAGAGCCCAAGTCGAATGAAGGAGGTGAACTCGAAGGCCAGGCAAATCTCCGAGTTGGCGAAGGGAGTTCCCATCAAGATCGAGATATGGAGCGGGAACACCAACATAATGGCGGTGCCACTGGACGACTTCCAAGTGATTTTTGGAATGGAGTTCATGCACGCGGTGAAGTTGGTGCCTATGTCGTTCCTAAACTCCTTGTGTATAATGGGTGGTGACGACCCCTGCGTGGTTCCCGTCTCTCGGAGAGGAACTAAGGAACCTCAACATATATCGGCATTGCAACTGAAGAAAGGGGTGTGAAAAGGTGAATTAACCTTCGTGGCTGCTATGAAGCTAGAGCCACTTGACGAGAAGGCCATTCAAGAGCCTACTGTGGTGGCGAACGTCCTGAAAGAGTTCACTGATGTTATGCCACCCGAGTTGCCGAAGACTCTTCCACCATGCAGAGGCGTGGATCATAACATCGAGTTGGAGCCAGGAGTGAAGCCTCCAGCGAGACCACCCTACCACATGCCCCCACCAGAGTTGGTTGAATCATAAAGCAGTTAGGTGAACTACTAAGCGGTGGTCTCATCCGCAGCTCTAAAGCACCATTCAGAGCTCCAGTTCTCTTCCAGAAGAAACAAGATGGGAGCCTCCGACTATGCGTCGATTACCGAGCCCTCAACAAAGTGATAGTGAAGAATAAGTATCTCATCCCGCTCATCGCGGACTTGTTCGACTAGTTGGGCAAAGCCAAGTATTTCTCAAAACTCGACCTTAGGTCGGGGTATTGGTAGGTGCGCATTACTGAAGGCGACGAAACGAAGACTACTTGTGTGATCAGGTATGGAGCGTTTGAGTTCTTGGTGATGCCTTTCGGCTTAACCAATGCTCTGGCCATATTCTACACTCTCATGAACCAGCTATTCAAGGAGTATTTGGATAAGTTCGTGGTTGTCTACTTAGACGATATCATCGTCTATAGTCAAACGCTTGAGGAGCATGTCAAGCACCTTCGAACAATTTTCAAGGTTCTCAGGGAGAACACTTTGTTCGTGAGAAGGGAGAAATGCTACTTTGCCTAAATAGAGATCTTATTCTTGGGGCATCGAATCGGGGATGGCTCCATTCGAATGGACAAATCAAAGGTGCAAGCGGTTGCAGAATGGCGAACTTCGAAGAAGGTGCTAGAGTTGAGATCCTTCCTTTGTTTCGTCAACTACTATCGACACTTCATAGCGGGGTATTCGAAGCGTGCAACTCCACTGATGGAATTGTTGAAGAAGGAGCAATCTTGGAGGTGGTCTGATAAATGTGAAATTGCATTCCAAGATCTGAAGGCTGCTGTTTTGGAAGAACCGGTGGTCAAATTGTCGGACTATGGGGAGCCCTTTGAAGTCTATACAGATGCTTCAGACTTCGCTATTGGGGGAGTACTCATACAGAAGGGTCATCCGATGGCCTACGAGAGCCGCAAGCTCAACGAGACCGAGCGGCGGTATCCAATGCACGAGAAGGAGATGACAGCGGTGATCCATTGCCTACGAGTTTGGCGACACTACCTTCTCGGATCGTAATTTGTACTAAGGACAGACAACATCGCTCTGAGCTATTTTCAAACTTAGAAGAAACTTTCCCCAAAGCAAGCACGATGTCAGGACTTCCTGGCTGAATTTGATATGGCAATGGAGTACAAGCCTAGAAAGGCAAACATTGTGGCCGATGCATTGAGTCAGAAAATGGAGCATGTGAATGCTGTGCAATTAGAGGGCAGAGGCTAAGCAAGTTAGTTGCACTCTAACTTCCTTTCTAGGATCAGGAATGGACTGTATAGTGATCCCCAGGCAGTTACCGTGATGCAGCTCATTAAAGAAGGCAAGGCACGACGATTTTGGGTCCAAGCGAGACTCGTTTACACAAAAGGGAATAAGGTTTATGTTCCTTGAGTGGATAATTTGAGGTGTGAACTCTTAAGAGAGTGTCACGATTCCCTTTGGGCTGGACACCCAAGTATTCACCGGACGTTGGCTCTCGTGGAGAGGGCTTTCTACTGGCCGAAGATGGGGATTGATGTGGAGGAATATGTTCGAACGTGCCTCACTTGCCAATAAGACAAGGTGGAGCAGCGGAAGCCGGTGGGACTTTTGGAGCCGTTGCCTATACTAGAAAGGTCGTGAGAGAGCATTTCCTTGGACTTCATATCAAGCTTGCCACAAGTAGAGAGACTCGGATCGATACTTGTGGTAGTCGATCGATTTTCAAAGTATGCAACTTTCATTGCTGCTCTCCTACACTGTTCAGTAGAGGAGGCAGCCAAGCTGATGATGAAGGATGTGGTGAAGTATTGGGGAGTCCCACACAATATCATCAGTGATCGAGATGCTCAGTTCCTGGGACGATTCTGGACCGAGCTATTTAAATTGTTGGGATCCAAGTTATACTTCTCCACAAGCCTCCACTCCTAGACGGATAGCCAAACCGAGAGGATAAACTCTCTCCTGGAGCAATATTTTCGGCACTATGTGAGTGCCAACCAACGAGATTGGGTGAAGATATTGGACATTGCCCAATTCTCCTACAACTTGCAACGGAGCTCTGCGTCCAACAAGAGCCCCTTCGAGATAATTATAGGACAACAACCGTCAACTCCTCATACCATGGCAATCGGGTATACTGGGAGTAGTCCGTCAGCCTACCACTTCGCAAAGGAGTGGCACCGAAATGCAGATATTGCGTGGGCTTACTTGGAGAAGGCGATAAAAAGGATGAAGAAGTTGGCAGACTTGGGAAGGCGACCGCAAGAGTTCAAGGTCGGCGATTTGGTGTTGGTAAAGCTCCAACCTGCATCACTCCAATTCTTTAGGAACAAGGTCTACGAAGTATTGGTGTGCAAGTATGAAGGGCCCTTCCCAATTATCAGCAGGGTAGGCAACGTCTCCTATAAGTTGCAGCTGCCGGCGTGGTTCAAAATTCACAACGTTCTTCACGCTAGCAACCTAAAAGCCTACCACTCGGATCCGCAAGATGCTTCCCGAAGTGTTCCAACTTGGCTACCCCCCACCACAGCCTCCTACGAGAAGCGAGTTGAAACCATTCTGGCGGACCGCAAGATAAAGCTACCCAATGAAGCCGAGCAAACAGAGTACTTGGTGAAGTGGCGAAAGCTTCCCCGAACAGAAGCCAGTTGGGAGCCTGAAGACGCCTTACGACATGAAGAAGCAATCATCAACAACTATCAACAAGCGTCGATGAGAGCGTCGACAGTTTAAGTGGGGGAGAATGTCACGAACGGTCGTCGCGCACCCGCAACAACTCCATTCAACGAACCATTCGTCGCTCTCATCTACATGTATAGCTACTTGGCAGCATATTTTGTCTTGGTTTTAAGTCATTTTGGTTGTAAAAATATAAGTTTGAACAAGTTGCAGTGTTACAAAGCGACCGCTCACCGAACCGAGCAAAACAACCCCAAAACAGCCCATAACAGCTTCGTTTTCGTATGCCACGGGCTATTTTCTGCAGTCCGCCTCCGCTCACAAAACATCAACCATCTCAGCCCCTTGGAACCCCCCAGGTGGCACAGGGCTGGATGGGGCTTCGGTATAGTGTTAGGAGTTGAACAACCTTTCGCAAGTTCGCACGTTACCTTGACGAGAACTTGTTATCGCGCCCGGCACCTGGTGAGCAACTGTTTGTGGACTTGCAGCTGTTCGTTCAACCCTCTAAAGTCCTTGTTTTCCCCCTCTCCCTCTTTTCTCTTGTACACGCAAGGTGCTCACTGAATTGCTTGTAAAGCTACCCCTTTTCGCGAGACGTCGGGACTTGTCAGTCGCTCGTTCTTTCGAACTAATCAACTTTCTCTTTTACAGGTCCTTCGGGACCTGCGAGAGGTTACAAGTGGGTTGATCTTTGCGGAGCAATATCACAAGGGCGAAGCGCGACTTAGGCAACGCAAGCTAAGTTCACGTATTTGCCGCAAGGGTGCCTCGCGACTTAGGCAATGCAAGCTAAGTTCGCGTCTTGGCCGCAAGGGTGCCTCACACCTTAGGCAATTCCAACTAAGGCCGTGACAACAAGGATCAAAATACAATGGAGATGCCATCGGGAGGCGACATAGTATAGTGGATCGTGGTAGAACAGTTCATGGCAATATGATATACACGAATATAGTCCCGTGAAGGACTATGTCATACGGAGTTATGAACGGGAGCTATTGGGAGCTCTACTTCGGTGAACAACATGATGGTAAGAAAGGCTATGGATTCAAGGAGTGAATGCCAAGGTATCGTAGAGGCAGGTCTTCTGTGCGTGCATCGAATATTGTATCAAATGAAAACTTTGGTCATTAGCATATGGGGGCTATGTACCACCAAGGGAAAAGTTCAAATGCAAGTACTAGTGAGTCTCATGGGGGGACTTGATCATACAGAGGTATGATCGGAGCGGTTGGAGAGTTGGACTACTCTAGAGCTCATATTTGCTTAAGGGAGCTCAATAAGTTAGAGCATAAGACCGAGTAAACGAACGTTGTTACCAATGAAGCTAAGGAGAACATAATCGGTACGAACCCTGCAATAGGATCGTGGAGGTCATGTGCGAGAGTTGTAGTATGTCTTTCCATTGACCAAGGAGAACTGCTCGGAGAATACAAATGTATTGGAGCAAGGGGTCGAAAGGGGCGAGTAAGCGACGATGAGTCCAAAGAGACTTAGCTACCCAAAACCAAGCATTAGTTAGAATGGAGGTGGACTCGGAGGAGTGCCACAGTGCCACAGAGGTAGATCTACTAATCGTAAAGAAAGGGATGCAGATGCGAGGCGATGGATAGTAGGGCCATGGGCATGGTAGTGCCATGGTACCACAGAGGTGGGACTTCCGTGAAGTTATCGATCCCTTGCTCTCATAGGGGGAGAGCGTTTGGCCGTGAAAGGGTCTGAGGAGGTAGAGAATGCAGAGGCAAACTCCAAGTACCGAGATAAGGCTGAAGGGCAGAGGCTAGGGAACTTCGTAAGACTAGTGTTAACGAGCTTCTTATTAATATAACCGAAAGTGAAGGACTTCGGGTCGTTGTAAAGAGTGCACGGCCAAAGAACGAAGCAGGCAGTACGTGGTGTTATACCTTTGCTACTCAGTGGAGTAGGCGGCAGGGTTGATGGAGAAGACGGTATAATCCCAAAGGTGACCAAAACTATTAGAGACTTACTCCAAGTTAAGGTGAAAACTTCATGCATTCCAGAAGTTCGATGGCATTGAGAAGATGAATCACAGTAACTAACTCAATGTAAGGAGTGCAAACACTTTAAGTGCTTCAGAAGTGTGAGTAAAGAGCAGGCGAAGACCAATAACTAGCTTAATGTATGGAGTACAACTCTCAAGGAGGCGGGCGAAGTCAAGTAACCTTTGTTTTCTCAACTCTTAAGAGAATGAGCGAAACCAAGTACCCTAATTATTCTATCTATCCAGCAGAGGAGCTCTGCACATATTCAAAGACCCTTCGAAGAAACCGAATGGAAGATAATAGTTGTCAAATACTCACTAACGGTGATCAGTGCTACTAAGAGTAGATCGTCTGCTTCATTTCCCAATGAAATACTAATCGAAAGCGGAAGTGATAAGAACCTACTTGAAAGTGACAACTAAGTGAAAGAAGAGTTGATGGGCAAATTTTGTAGAGGAAGGACCCAAAAACTTCAAAAGTTTATGAGATAATGCTCGTTAAAGCCCCAATAAGCATCAACCCAGTTCAAGCGGCATGAGACATTTGAGAGACTAGCACATATTAATGATGGTCTTTTCCTTTAACTGAAAGATCCGCAGGAACCAACAAGGATCAATACAACTCAGCCAACCCCACACTAGAGTCAGAGTCACAGGCGAGTTAAAGCAGCATGGCGGATCAAAAGTTCGACTACTCAATAATAGTGGCGGAGAGTAGATGGGAGCCAAGAGGTGCATTGCAGTTGGAGTAGAAGATTGAAGACTCGATAAAGGTAAGGAGTTGCAGCATCAACAAAGGCTTCGACGAGGACGTCAAAGGAATAAGTGGGGGAGAATGTCACAAACAAAATTGTAAACAGAGTGTTCAATGTAATGTTTATGTATGTCCGTATCTTTTGGTTTATTCATGCTTTGCACAGCATGTAGAGGGACGGTCGAAGGCTTAACAACCTCATTTTAATTGGGTTTGATAGCCATTTTAGGATTGTAAATAAAGATTGCGTCATATGAATACTTGTAAGAGATTTTGGTTTGTAGTGGACCATTTTGGATCCTTTGTTGTGCGACCGTTCAGAGTTTGTAAAGTTTGTTTGTAATTTGCATTGGTTATGAAGTGTTTCTTGAAATGATTGCTTGTTGATCCCGAGTGAGGCGTTTTTTCTAACCCGTTTTCTCTTTTGTATGTCCTAAGGGACCATATAAGGTTTTGGGGAGGCTGAACTTTGCGGACGGACACGCAAGGGTGCCGCACGACTTAGGCAAAACCAGCTAAGTCTGTGACAGGTCGTTAGGTCGGGTCGGGCAGAGCAATTCATCATCTGCTTCCTTGTTGTCAAGTCCTGCATATAGGTCAAAGCCAGGGGGGATGTTTTCCCGACCCGACCCCTCCGAAGATCAAGTTAGTGGAGTTGGATCTCACTCAAAGTCCTTTCCCTAGTTGTTCTTTTTTCGAGAAGCAACCTCCCCCTTGGCACAGGTAAGGGGTTGACTCTTATACCTACACCCGAGGGTTAATCGTACAGGGTTTGTCTAATGACTATCGACCTCTGCAAACGACTAGCTCGTACCTTTTGTGCGATCAATTATTGTATTGGGGCGGTTTTGTATTTGGCGGCGTCGTCCCAAGTTCTCGAGATCGGCTTTGTACTTGACGGTGCCATCCCAAGTTCCCAAGGTTGGCTTTGTACTTGATAGCATCGTCTTGAGTTTTGGGGGTAGCTTTTATACTTGACGGCTCTGTCCCGATTTCTCGGGGTCGGCTTTGATCTTGAGGCACCGAACCGGTTTCCTCGGGTGGGGTCATACCCCACGATCCCAGCCCGAGTACGGAGAGGAGGCTAAGGTGATGGGGACTAGTTGGCCGTGCTGTCGTGTATGCCGAAACATGCCAAGTCACTTATGATTTGCACAACCTTGGACTTGGTCTCGACATACGTTAATAGTTTGGATATGTGTCAAGAGGTTTGAAAAGATGAGAAAAGGCCAAAAGGAGTTCGTATCGTCTAATATATCTGTACCACATAGGTTGACATTTATCTGGTTCTTATCCTCTTGCCTCTCTTTTCCTGTCATCCCATTATATTCCTCTTTTGTCGGCTATTCGACAACAGATCTTAGTTTTTTTATGCTTGTGCTAGCAAATCATCAAAGTAGGTGGGTCTACTAGAGAGGAAACTTATGTGGATTTTGTGCAAACAAGTCTCTCTCCTCCTCCTCCTCCTCCTTTTACACCAGTGTGGGATAAGCTGGTAAAACCTCGCCGGGGTGAATTCCCAAGAAGCACTTCAGAAACAAAAGAAAGTTCAGCTTGCGGATGGGGACAATCCAGAAACCTTTGTAAACCATTTAAAGTAGAAGCTAATTCATATGTAGAAAGGAATACTTGAGATATGTAGCATGATAACCTCATTTGAACTAAAACACAGGGTAGAAATCTCTTTATTTTCTTCACTATGCATCTGTTTTCAGTACAGAAAATACGCAAGGTAAATCCCGCTAAACAAACAACTCACAGTTCTCCTTGGGAATCCGAAAAGAGGGAGATCATACTACAATAACAAGACGCCCTTCGCCACCTGCGCAGCCACCGTCACCATCAGCGGTGGCCTGGGAGGGGCATCACCAGCAGCAGCGTGAGGACCAGCGCGAGCAGCCACATCACGTAGACCGTGAAGATGTGCATCACGAAGGCGGCCTCTTCCCCCGGCGCAGGGCTGTTCTCAATGGAATAGTAAAGGTCGCACAGGCAGAACACCATGACGAGGAAAACAACCTGGCTGACGACGTTCCGGCCTCGTGCGTCGTCTCGCGGACGCGCCCCCGCATCAACCAGGAGGAGCCCATCCATGATCGCCGAGCAGTGGATAAGATCTAACACTAGTTCGGGTGGAGGCGACTTGCTAAGGTAGGGAGATGCGGGCTACGGGGCGCCGGATATATAATCGAGGAAGTCGCACGAAGGGGAGGGGTGGTGAAGGCAGACCTTCTTGGAAGCTGCGTACGTTTTCCGTTCTCACGTGACATTTCCACCCCCATATGCCGACAACTGACTGCATGAACTCTCCGCACCATTGGATGAAGCACCGTTGGTTCTTCGGGCCCACATGCTTCAAATCTCGCGGCCGATCAAGATCTTGCACCACCCGTCAACTCCGTTCCTTCATCTCAGCCGTCCATACAACATGATCAAACTAATTTGTTTATGTGCGCTGATACGCACCGAAACCAAAGCCAAGGTCGAAGGAATATTTAATGCTTCGTGGTGGGGCCCTTACGATATCCGACGACTGGGAGTAATCCCCTTGACTCACTCGGGCACGTGACGTTACTCGTGACGTTGCTCGCAGCGGACAGCCAAACTGAATTGCACGTGTCCACGTCTCGACGCGTCTCCAAGTCTTAAGAAGGAAGATTGGTCCTCGAACCACAACCACGCAACATTTTTGCGCCCCACACACGTCAGTAATGCTTCCACCACCCCTCTGTTATTGGACAGAAATTGTGGGACCGGTGAGTCGAAGTTAAAAGCGTGTGGATTGCGCGTTCAAGTGTTTCTTTTTGGTTTTCACTTGTTCTCTCTCCAACTTGTGGTTGATCGCCATCCTGCCATCGCAGCCGCCTCCAATGCTCGCCACGTGTCCTCCAAGCCACCGAGCCCACTCAAACTAGAGTTATCGTATTATAGTCCTTATAATTCTAAAATATGTCACTTCGCTACTCGCATTCCAGCATTACACGCTTATAAGGGATCTATATGTAAGAATCCAACGCATAAAGCTTACATATACATCCTTGTATAAGGGTTTTTGTAGAAATATTAAGGTGTAGAGGATGTAAAAGATGTTTCAGATTGATAGGGATGAGCACGTGATATATGGCTTCTGAGGGACATGTTCGCAACTTGGCCAAGGAAGCTGGAAGTCCACCAAAATAAAGGCTTGAATACTACTCCGCCGCCGCAGCAGCAACAACACCTCGGACCGCCATCGACACCAGCCCGCCGCCTGCGGATCCGCTCGTCCTCCTCATCGCTTTCTCCGAGGATCTAGGGCGGCAGCGAAGGAGGCGGGGGAGGGGATGGATGCGTGAAGGGGAGTGGTGGGAGGGAGATGAGAGGGAGGGGAAGATGCGAACTATCTGCGACGTCTGCGAGAGCGCTCCGGCTGTCCTGTTCTGTGCCGCCGACGAGGCTGCCCTGTGCCGGCCCTGCGATGAAAAGGTCCCTCCTTGGTCCCATTTTTATGGTTAATTTTGTTATGGGATTTTCCTCTTTCTTGATGTTTGAGTGATGGTGTTGCTGATCCGGGGTTCTCGAAGATCGGACTTGTTGAGATTTTGGTGGGGTTGTAATGAAGCTGGTCGATTGTTGTGATGTTGCCCTTGGACAGTTTGAAGGAATGCAGATTGTTAAGGTCTTTGAGTAAATTTAAGGCGCGTAGTACTTCTTGATGGGGGTCAAGCGATTAAGGTATGGCAGGAAGTTGAGATGGATTACTAATAAGTAGGAACTCAATGCACAGTAAGTTTAATAGTGCCACCTATTCTGAACATTGTTCACGAAAAAAAGACAAAGAATAGATTAATGGTCTGAGTAAATGATTTGATGAGCGCCGCATTAGGTCTAGCCAGGTATGATAAGTGTAAACAGGATGATATCAGAGGATATCTGCACAAATAGGGTTTTGTGATGGGGTAAATTGACTTGTTGTAAGGGAAGTCACCCTTTAGCTATTGGGTTGGTAGAAGTCTTATGTTGCTTGGCTGATGTTGGAGCGCCCACCCCTGTGCAGCTGCTGATGTTGTTTCATGCTGTTGTTAGTGTAAAGCAGCTGATGTTCATCAGATGCTAAACAGCTGATACTTACATATTTATGTGAATTTTCACTAAACATTCGAGACCCACTTATAATTGGTACTTGTCATGATTCATACCCAAAATGGAGATGAAATCCACTAAACTGCTGATCTCACCATTTAAAACTCAACGATCCTGGCAAGACATGATAATTGAACTGTTCTTTGCAGAGGACATGGACCTTACACCCTTGAATAATATTGGCAAATTGAAGATATCCGAGTTCATGGATTTAAGATTGAAATACTGTAATGAGGGATCCTCATTGAAAATGCAATCATGCATTCACCTAGAGCGTTAATGTTAATCTTTTGCTACCTTGAATAAATGGTTAGACTAGAGAATTTATGTAGGATAAGAAACATGCAATTCAATTGTTGCTTGCTTTCTATTGATTCTAAAAGCTGGCAGCATGCTACATATATCTTCCTTACGAAGTATTTTAGTTACTACCTGTTTCTGCCTTCGCTTCTTCAACTAATAAATCTTTGAGATGCTAAGTAGACACAATCTAGTAACTACATAAATTAATCACAAGATGTGTTACGAGCTAATGGCTCCATCTCTGGCTGATTCTGTGTAGCTAGTTTTTGTTCCTTGTTATCTGGATATGAATATGTGTTACAGAGATGATAGATGTGTTTACTGGTACAAGCGAGCTTGGGAACTTTTGATATGTAAAATCATGGATACATCAATAAAAATACAATTGCTGCTCTATATTGTTGTTGAACATCCTAGTCTGTGATAAAACCTTCTATTTGTAATTTAGAAAAAAAAGCCAATTGTGTAAAAACTTGTAACATCCCATTAGTCCCACATCGGAAGTAGGCAATGTGTATGATTAGCTTATAAGGGCCTGATGAGTGTACTATGTTAATTCCCGCTTAAGCATTTTGGTCCGTGGTTGAAGGACCAAAATGGAGTTATTAGCCAGTTGGCTCATCAGACTCGGGTCGTGACATTTGGTATCAGAGCCGACCTAGCATTTGGACAGGGTGAGAGGGTTCGAGTAGGAAAGGGCTACCCGTGGATGGAGTCGAGAACTCATCACGGCGTGGAGTCACCATTGAGTTAAACCTCACATGCACTATGCTAGGGTTTGATCTGGGTTATGTCGGGCCTTGACGAGGGCGTTAAGCTAATTGAGTTGGGGATATTGTAACATCCCATTAGTCCCACATCGGAAGTGGGCAATGTGTATGATTAGCTTATAAAGGCCTGATGAGTGTACTACGTTAACTCCCGCTTAAGCATTTTGGTCCGTGGTTGAAGGACCAAAATGGAGTTATTGGCCAGTTGGCTCATCAGATTCGGGTCGTGACATTATTGTAACACCCCTGATTAGTCCCACATCGAAAGTGGGCAGGATTAAGATTGACTTATAAGGGTCTGATGAGTGTACTACTATCAACTTCAGCTTAAGCATTTTGGTCAGTGGTTTAGACCAAACGAAATTGATAGGCCAGTTAGCCCATCAGGCCCAGGTCATAATATTTGGTATCAGAGCCGACTTAGCATTTGGGCATGGTGAGGGAGCTCGAGTAGGAAAGGGTTACCCGTAGATGGAGTCAGAGGACTCGTCACGGCGTGGAGCCACCACTGGGCTATGCCTCACATGCACTATGCTAGGGTTTGATATGGGTTATGTTGTGATGAGTGTACTACTATCAACTTCAGCTTAAGCATTTTGGTCAGTGGTTTTGCCCACTTTCAATGTGGGACTAATCAGGGATGTTACAAAACTAGTGTTCCGTACTTGATTTCTGACTGCAAGATACGATGTTAGTTCTCATCTGTAATTTTGTAAAAGTTGTTGATATATAAGGAAAGTAATCCGAGAATAAGCATGGAAACTGACCATGACTTTGCTAGGCTTCATGATAGACTTTGATGAGAATTTGGAGGTAAATGACATGTTTCATCATATTGCAGAATTTCATCTGGGCAACTTTTGAATTTTGAACCAAGCCTAACTCCTAAGCCAGCTATACCAAAGCCACCTTGAGAAATATAAACCCTAAGAAAAACTAAGTTTTGAAATCTTTAACCAAGCATAAAATATGAACTGCTAAACTAAGGTGCTAAATATGGTATTCTACTAATGGCTATTTATGAACTATGAAGAATACCATTGGAATTTAGTGTAGTGCTAGACAGTGATGAAGTGTAAAAATACAACGTAGAACGCACATTCTGGTGCTGTGGTGCATCACATAAAGTAAGATGGCAGAATTGAGTGAATGCATCCCTTGGGACATATGCCTTGTCTTGTAAAACATCAAATGATCAGTAAGAAATAGATATCACTGCGGTATCATTGTTCCCATGCAATGTACACTTACTATGATGGTAGTAATATCAAATGGCAAGTGTCAAGCACTAGAGTAATATCAAGTAACTATAACCCAAGTTTTAAGTTTCCAGTACTGGATCTGTGCCAGTACATGGCCAGACCAGTATGGGTCCTGTCCATATTAGCATATTGACACACAATACGCTTGTATATACTGCGGTACCAAGGAGAGGAGGAGGTGGAGGAGGAGGAGGAGAAGGAGAAGTACCGAGAGCTAGGGTGGGCAGCCGGACCATCTGGAAATGGTCAGTCCACATCCTTGTTCATATCCAGACTGGTAAATACCGGCTGGTATATATCAATACAGGCAACACCAGTTTCCTTGCTATTATCCAATGTCACAAATGTTCCAAGAGAAGTCCATGTTAATTTGTTTGTGATGTTCGCGATTCATCAACCATGCATGTATATATAGTCATGGATAAACTTTTATTGCAGTTACATTTTTCAGCTATCTTGGAAATATTACATTTTCACTAATCATGCAGTGGGGGTTTCTCTTCCAGTTTGTTCCACCACAAAAAAGAAAAAAAACCTCACATAGTACTAATATATGATCAGCTAAAAGAATGACTCAAAAAGGCAGAGCGAAAATTGAATATTTTTTTATGCATTTGGCTACTTGTCTTTGTTGTCTAGACTTCTTTTACTTTTCATTTTATAGTTCATTAGAGGTCAGCCCTTGGCATGATGATAAGGTTGTTTGTTCTATTGTGACCAAGGCATCATGGATATGGGTCTTCGAAACAGCCTCCATGATGGTAATGCTGCATATATCTAACTCTGATGATGTTGGCTGATGAAAAGGAGTGTCCAAGAAGATTTAGTTCACTTTGTGAACCTTGCCTACAGTCTCATTGGATTGGTTAACTTAATTAACTAGATAGCAATGATTATTATGGATTTTCCTGGATAACTGAGTATTTCTTCTCAAAGGAAAAAGGAGGCCTGTAACATTGTTAAAAGGTGCTAAATAAAGAATTGTGGGAAGCAGAACACTGGCATATAATGTAATAGCTTACATGAGCATTTAAATTGCTGTATTTAAGAACCTGAAAACCAGGAAGAGTTGATTAAAAAAAAAAGAACGAGAAAAGATGTAAGTTTCCACTACAAACTAATACACAAGTACATGAAAGCGTGTATAACCAACATTTAAGTCAAAAGAAACCAAATTTGAACTTCAGAAGATCTGTAGAAAAAGGTATCTTGGTTTTGGATAAGTAGTTTAAATATAGCACGTATATAGTGGTCTTTGTGTGAGATACAATCCCTTCTTGCTATTGTTACATGTTGCTTGTCCTACGCATGTTAATTATAGTCTCTGAACTTCTCTTAAGGTGATCAATAACCTATGTCCTCTAACTTGCATTTCATTTTGTTTTAATTTGGAAAATGTCGATAAAATCATTTTGTGCATATAGATATGAATGAACAAGTGGATGTATGATTTGTGGTATATCTTTATGTATCCTTTAAGTTAATCAATATGCATGTCTATACACATAAACGTCGATGCCTATACATCACTTGTGCCTGAAAGAAACTTTAATATTCTGTTAGTTTGGAAGACAGACATGTACAAGCATAAGAAATTTCTATATTGTTCTGATGAAGATTTTTAACTATATGCTCATGTTCATTAATGAACATAGACTAGTGCATGCATCAAAATTTTCATACTTTTATGTCGACATATGCATATGTGTACATGTCATTTGTCATTTATGTTATTTGCTTATCTCCAATTAGAAAGCAAACCAAAACTCTATTTGCTGCCTAGGCTTCTTCCAAAGATATGTGGTAAAACTCGTCTAAATCACTGGTAACTCTTGAAATTGTCTCTGTAGGTTCACATGTGCAACAAACTCGCTAGCCGGCATGTACGAGTAGGACTTGCTGACCCCAGGGAAGTTCCTCGCTGTGACATATGTGAAAATGCACCTGGTCTGTTTGTTGTATCTTTATTAAAATGCTTTTCCTGTATACTAAGGGCCCAACCTGATCACTTTGTATCCATGTAGCTTTCTTTTACTGTGAGATAGATGGCAGCTCCTTGTGCCTGCAGTGTGATATGATTGTGCATGTTGGGGGAAAGAGAACCCATGGAAGATATCTATTGCTGAGGCAAAGGGTTGAGGTCCGTCAACTATGTTTGGAGGACATTTAGATTGTCTGAAATTTGATTATACGTGTTTTCATATTGTAGTTTCCAGGCGATAAACCTGGTCATATAGAAGATCTAACAACAAAAGCAAAGGACCCTGTTGAACATAGGAGGGATCACACAATGATAATGAGAGAGAAAATGAAAAGTCACAGGCTCCCTGCTGATCCTTCTTCAGATGCTAGCAATGATCGTGATGGTAATATCGATTCCAAAATGATTGATCTTAACACGAGACCTGTCCGAAATCATGGGCAATCTTCCACTACCCAGGTGTGGTTTAGTTCCTGAGCTTTATCATGGCTGAAAATTATATCTACGATGAATGTTTGCTGACTCCATGATTCATTTGCCTTTCTTCCTGATCATCTAAGGCTCAGAATATGGATCCTTCAAGAGATAATAATCATGACTCTCCCGGTGTTGGTGTTGTCCCCACGGGTCATTTCCAAAGCGACCCATAGAAGCAATGTATGTTTTTAAGAATTTGCATATGGAAATTTGGTTTTTTTCTGCCATTGTCGGTTGAACATGTAGTCGAGTCTCATTTGTGCTGCATGCAGAGGAAAAAGGCACCTCTGTTACTCTCTTGCGTTTGAGTTGTAATCCTGAATATTTGGTTCATCCTGGGTCTTGTTGTACACAATGTGAAGTTCTTCAATCTGAATGATTGCAGCTTATTTGCATTAAATGTGTACCTCCGAGAGATTATCTTTAGGTTTCGGGTGGCTTTTTGAAATTTTCTTAATGTGCTTTGAGTATATTCCTTTTGGAGTTTGGTGACCATAAAACAAAATGATCTAAACACAATCTTAAGACAATGTTATATGTTTGGGACAGTCCATTTCTGCTTCCAGCCATTGTTCATCAATTATCAACTGCTGATACATTAGTCATGAACAGTGGATTAATTCGAATTTCTATTTAAAGGTTCGTATTATTGTTGTTGTTGCTGTCGCAGAATATTTGTTGAAATTTTTCATCGCAACAATTTTTTTGTTGTTGTAGCTGATGCAAATCCCAATGATGGATTCTTGATTTCCAAATGCCTATTTAGGTTGAACCAATATTTGTTTCCAAGACATGTTCCTGAGTGCAAGGGGAAAACAAATGGGTTGTCACCTCAATACCATATTTGTGATCACCTTTTGATCTCAAGATATTCCACAGATCCAAAGCAACAAAATGGATGGTTGCTGGAACAGTATGGAGGTCATCATTGAACATAGCATAGTGCAGGAAATTATCACATACATATTAAATCTACTCAATGCAATTCAATCTAATGGGATGACAGTTTGTATTATTACTGACTGCTCATAGCAAAAAGTACATTCCACTACTATTATTGACTGCTTATGATTGCCAACATGTCTGCTCAGTCAAATTGGCAGCCTTGAAAACATATAACAAAGGAAGAAAACAGCTACTGAAACTAATTGAATCATGAGTATTTCTTGTTTTCAATCAAGTCAGGGCTGTACTTGCTACATGGAAGAATAGATCTGTATAAAAAAAGAAACAGAAGATGGCTTAGCTGTGGCAGAATAAAAGTCTCCATGAGAAGATATGATGACCTGAAGATTGTTCAAGGGAACTAGTAAAACCGTAAGCAGTGATGAACATCACTGAGATGACTGAGTCAAATTCCAAGTATCAGACTACCAATCTCATCTTGTGGGCACCAACAGTGCAGCTCAAAGGAATCACAAAATCGGTTGGGAATCAGCAGGAAAGTTGAGCAAAAGCTGGTCCAACGCAAATAAACCATTGATGAACTCCGAGCATTTCAGGTAAGATTTTCATTAAAGCTACAGCTGCAGAAGGCACCAAGAACTGAGCTTTTTGTGACTACTACTTGGGGGATGATAGTGAACAGGATATCAAGCCTCAAGCTGCTGCAGAATTTCTTGTGCAGCACAAAGATATGAAGAGTGACCGCTGATGATGTCAGTAACATCAACCTAGGAATTGTTAAAAGAACATCTGAATTATAAATATATGTCAATCAATGTATGGATAAGAAATGATGCAAGAATTACAAACCCATACATTTTCGATTCCAGGCACATTGACATTTTGAATGCCAGCCAAACCATGGGTCAGCATACTGTACTTTGCCAAAACTGTCAGTTTTAAGAAAACAGGGAAGGACATTCTCTTCTCAAGAAAAATAATATTACCTTGCTCGGAAAGTTATTCCGAGGATCCAGTCATTTGTTGAGAACACGTTCACGAATCTCCCAGCAACGATCTGCACAACATTGCAAGAACGATAGGGCATGCTGCTAATGGACCTGCTTTGAATGAAATCATCATGCTTGCATGAGTAGTGACAGAAAAATCAATAAAGCATGCCTCAGAAGATTAAGATTATTCTGTTTATAAGAAAGTAAAATAACTTAAGACTATGAGGCAAAAATTTGAATTGACTTCTGCATCATATCATCTAGAAACTAACGGCCTCAATTCTCAAATACCTTGTTTCTCCATAATATCTCACAACCTACAATTGATATTGATCATCGCATTTCTTTAAAATGTAAAAAAAATTAACTGATACACTTTCAGTACATCTAGTCAGTTACTGGCACTTGATGTTGTTCACTTCTTAAAAAGATGCAAAGTTGATTTCAACATATACAGGTCCAAACACAAATAAATATAATGTACAGTATGAAGTTTCATTTCAACTACGTTGATAGAAATATAGTAAACAGTTAGTTGTGTATATGTGAAGATCAATATGCTAGTCATATACATTTTTAAGTGTCAATATAGAAATGGAAAAAACAAGTATGAGATTTTCGTACTTTCCTAGCACCCTCCCAATTTTCTCCACTGACAGAAATTGGTGCACCAAGGAGAAAAACTCTTTCTACGAGACCCTCTGCCCATTTAAAAATAGATCAGACATGCTGAGGAGCAATAAAAAATGAATAACATAGTACAAATTACCGTTGTTTCCTGACTTTGACAACTCTTCCAAGCACTTAAAGATGACCCGTGCTCCCAGTGAAAAGCCAATAAGGGTTACTGGCCTGAACAAGAGTTGTAGCAGTTAAACAGTCTGTTGGACTCCCTGAAGTTATTTAATTTAAAGGTTAACAACTTTTCTTGGTCACACACCTGTTGCCCTGCAATCCCTTCAACAGCGCTTCAGCAAGAAGTTTTCCTGCTTTATTTGATCTGGATTATGACAAATAGACGTAATATGGTCAAGGCGATTACTGAATGCAATACAAAGACTATCAACAGTGACTTCTGTTGTGTGTGGTAGTTGCACCTATCAATCGCAATTGACCATTTGCTGTCTATAAATTTTGTGGCCGAAAGTAACGTAGTTGGCCAAGAAACTGCAGTCACTAGAGTGCTTAAGACAGTCATCATCGCACCTCGCTTCATTAACTCCTTTGTAACCTCTTCAGAAGGATTTTTCGTGTCAAAGATCTAATTGTTAGTGTCATTAACAAATAAAACAAGAAAACACAAAGTAGCCAAAATTACTTGATGTAATCCAATCTTGGATTGCATTGCTCAATGCAATCAAATTCTTTGACTCCCATCTAAGAACATACCTAAATATCAAAATAAAGCACATTTAGGAAAACTAATTGAACAAAGCAACAAGAGAGCATCTATGCATTATTTCCTTACTGGTACCCTGTTGAACATATGTCTAAAAGAAAAGGTCAAAGAAATAAAATAAGATCTAGATGGAAAGACTATCAATAGACAGTCCTCACTCTCTCTTAGGTAGCTGCTTACTTGTTACAATAATTATTTAAAAAGTGTAATATCTGACTCGAGAAAGGATAAAAAACTGTGAGAAATCATTTCCATACAATAAAGTTACAAGTAAAGAAAGTTCTACATAGTTGGACAATAAACAAAATAATGAACAAGGCTTCAATACCAGTCCTTGAGGTAATTGTATGGTGGGTAATACCATATGTCGGTAAGCCCCAGGGCTGATTGGTATGAATCAGCCGAATAAGGAGGTGTATGAGGAAAAGGAGGAAGAGGTGGAGGAACTAAAGATGAAGAATAAGGAGAAGAGAGGAAGAAAGATGAGGGGGAGATGGCAAAGGCAGTTACAGGAGGAGGGGATAGAGTCTGTAACATCGGTGATGGAGGCAGAGGCTAAAGGAGGAAAGAGAGAGGAGGGGGAGAAACGAAAATATACTGAAAGCTGTTTTGGCAGCTTCCAGATTCAGGCAGCTTTCAACAACTATTTAGTCTATCGACGTACATCTCAACAGATGTTGAGGTTGTCATTGACCAGACTTCAAGTATATACACATGTACAAAACTCACCTGTTTCAAATCAAACAGTGAATTTTTTAAGAGAAGCAAATTTACAACAGTCAATCGTACTCGTAGATCTGTCTCATCCACAAATGAAGTTCAGTTCAGACAAATATCCATAGATCAATATCTTCCTCATATTTTTTCATGTTTGATTCCACACTCCATGGAAGAATATGTTCTAATCACTCTTCTTCCCACCCCATGCTCACCTTTCGATCACCCATTCTTGCAACATAAGACATGCATATAACCATCTGTTAGTTCAACTGCTTCTCTTATGTATCTGACTTCTGATTTACATCAAGTAAATGGAAACAGGGTGGACATTACACGAGGCCCATCCTATCCTATGAATGTTGAATCATTTAAGGATTATGAAATATTGGCAAAGGAAGCTAGATGATATTCTCAAATGAACCAAAAATTCAGAATCTTTTTTGGATTGTCTGATTATAATTGGTAGCATATTTACAGTACAATGTTCCCTCAAACAGCATTACTCTTGTTCTTAGTGTATGAATGTAATTACTTATCAGCATTATCTGTGTTTCCATCCAATGCCTTTCATACACAACCATATATACTATCATGTAACACTTAGTCACATACTGTTCTGTTTTACCAAGAAAAAATGCCACCGTAGAGCAGTAAATTATATTAATCACGTGAAAATCACTTATACATCAAGTTGATTTCCAGCAGCCTAGCTGAAAGTACACTCACTTATTTGCTTTCGTAAGTGAAGAAACATAACAAAAAAAAAAAATCATAAACAGTTTATTCTGGAAATATGAATGTTGAACAAGAAAAAGAGAAAGAATAATCAGTATGATGCAAAAAAGAATTCGAAGTTCAGTATCTGCAATGTGCAAACCATAAAGCAGCAGAAAAGGCAAATGGTATTCATGCAAAAGAAAGGAAAAAAACAATTGTATACAGTCTACCTCTCCAAGTTATTTACTATTGCATCCCAGGGTCTTACAAAGTCTTCTTCCTCAAATACAAAACCAGAAACATAGATACCAACTGCTAAACACTGTAAAGGAAGACAGTAATGGAATAGAGTTAATAAGATTCTGGATTCCCCAAAGACAAATATTTTTGGATGCCACATGGGCATAACAAGACAGCAGAACTTAAAAACAAGAAATTGGTCAACTCCTTCAGAATTCCAAACAAGAAACTGCTGAGAAAGAATGACTTACACCCTGGTTATGATTTTCTCCAATTGGAATAAAATCGAACTCTTCAATATCTCCAACTCTCCTAGCCATTTTGCTCCCTGCAAGACCAGCGCCTGCAGCTTTTTTCACAAATCAATACAAGATATCAGTGACTACTTAATGAGTTCGAGTACCTGAAGGAAAACACAGACAAATAGCATATAATATCTTCCCAATGCAAATCTCACAAAAATGAAAACTTGATTATTTATACAACTATTGGAAAAAATATACAGCTCTTGCAACATTTATGCAGGAATGATCACTAAATGCACAATATTTTGAAAACCATCAGAAGCTAACCTCCAAATGATGCAGCAACAGCAACTGAGCCAGCGGCTGATCCAGCAACAGTAGCTGCTGCAGCAAACCCACTTGCTCCAATAACGGGGACTAAGGTTCCTAATGTAGGAGCTAAAGCACTAAATCCTGCAGCAATTGCTGGAGCCGCCAGGCCTGTTATTGAAGATGGAATAAGATTGGAATGGAACCATTTGCGCTTCTGGTAAATTGTTCAACTGGCTAAAAAAGAATTTTATGGCGAATTAGCAAATCTGGTACCTCCAGATATTGCTAACATGGTTCCTCCAGTCAATGCAGCTGCACCAATTATGCCACCACGTTTCCATCTAGACCACCTGCTTTCTGCTGATTCACCCTCTTCAGATTGTACTTCCTCTTTCAATGATGCAATAGCAGAGCAAGCAATTATTATCTCCATAGCTTCCTATAAAATCAAGCTTAAGATTTGAGCAAGCATGAAAACATCTTACAGTGATAATAAAGATTAGAGAAACTGAGGAGAGAACATGTATACTATCATGAATACACAAGTTGATGTTTCTGATATGGATAAATACATATTTAATTTTAGAACCTCATTAAGTTCTCATGAACCATTAGTATGAATTAATTAAAAATAAATCATTGCTCATCATGTAAATAGTCAATTTTGACAATATCACAATTGCTGGTTCTCTACTGCTCCAAAGTTAGCAGGAATAAAAGGAACTACCATGCTCTCTTTTTACTTAAAAATGTCATATTGTGGATGCCACAGAGATTGGTGTACTCTTAATCTGCAAGATATTTGACCAAACATGAAGACTAGTATATTGTGGATTCTTTGGATAAGTGACAATTACTGTGAGACATAAACATATTAGTTGCAATTCCCAGCTTCCATACCATACAGTATATTATTGCAAGGAAAAAAGGTTTCTCATACTAGTATTTGAAGGAAACAAGAAAATATTATTTATGCTAAAAATGTGCTTCTATATTTTCAGAAGTGGGAGAAAGAAGACCGATTAAATTTCACATGTGATAGTGTAATTATCACAAATTGAGAAAGAAGAAGAATTGAGTATATTCATACTATTAAGCTATAAATATAAAAGCACAGATCTCAAAGTTATAAAGGGTTTTGGTCAAATTTTACATGCAGTTTTAACAATACAAACCATTTTTATCCACTCAACACAAATCCATTTTGCCAACAACCTTAGAGCAACACGGTGACGAGCATCATAACCCTTCCTCTCTGGAGGACTTTTCTTGTCTTGAGGTGTATCAGCTAAACAGGCAGAAAGAAGCTCAAAAAGAAATGTCAATTTCCGTTGATAATTCTCTGGAGTGTCCACTAACACGGATTTTTCATCACCAAGGCATTTCAAATGATGAGATGTCACTTCTCCTTTGGGCATAGCTTTCATCGTTCTCATTTGAAATATTTCTGAAAATCTAGATGTCACATCAGAAATTTTATGATTTGCAGCAGAAGCACCTGTGTCATCACATCTATGGTTAAGCTCCTGTTGCTGTGTCTTAGATCCCTCAGCTGGATCAGCATCTGTTTGCAAGCTTAGTGCCATAGAATCAACTGCTTTTGCGAAAGCAACCTCTTGATCTGATTTTTCTGAAGATGCTCCGTTGCAGTCAAAGATCGTCCTCAAGAACTGAGAATGCATGATAAAGTAAGAGGAGGATTCACTATCATTGGGCAAAAATGCATGGTAAGGTCTACAAGTAAATTGAAGTTGCCTTGAAACAAGGTGGATTATACACTCTCAGAACAGAGAAAAAAACAATCAGTTTCTTCTCCTTGTTAATGTTTCTAAAGTAAGAATACAGTATCACATAAGAAAAGATGAAAAATGAAGAGTGGCATAACAAAACTTTCAGCACATCTCAAGTAAATATATGTTTTTTGTGTGCATAATTATGTATGAAAAGCATTTTATAACAGGTAGATTAAGCCAAAGGATACGTTATTTATCTTATGTGCATCTATTAGATAAAAAAATTAAGCTTCCTGAAATCAATATAACAAGTCAAATATCAACAAATCGAGGCATTTCCATATCTCAATTTTGATGAGGAAGTTTTCGGAACTTATCGTAGCGCTTAATCTCACTTTGCAACCAAATGATGAGTAGATAGAACAAAAGAAGATGGAACGTACCCCATCTATGTGCCGTTCTGGTGAAGAAGAAAGAGCGGTTTCCTCCAATTCAGCCCACACCTTGGAATCAATTTCCAGAAACCTACATGAGATCATCCATTCAGATTTATTGTAACTCGCTCAAAGAACTACCAATTCATGAGGCAAAAAAGAGACCGTAAGACAGGACGGAGAAGGCCGCGGGACTGGTGTGTCCAAAGCCGGGCGGCGGGCTCGGCACGGGTGTCGTCATCCGCCGCAGCAGAGGAAGAGGAGGAAGCGAGAGGCTGGGCCTCTTGTTGGAGCTGAGCATGGCGAAGGGCGAGGGCAAGGAGTGCCGCGGCGGCGTACCTCTGCGCGGGGGAAAGCATCGAATTGGCCATGGATCAAGGCCGTCGACGGTTCGTGAGGAAGGTCGGAGTGCAACAGGGCTCGGCGGCAAGGAATAGGGGCTCGTCGTCGTATTCGACCGAGCAACCCACCGTTCTTGTGGCACACCGGGAGACTGGGGGAGCGCTCCATCTGTCGCGTGGACCGTGAAGCAGAGAGGCCTCGTGGCTTCCGGCGCTCGCACCGGCATCACAGACGAACTGCTTGTTGAAATGCGACACGAGGATAATGTGGTGATCGATCGAGCGAACCGATGAATTGGATGATCGTAACCCTCCCATCTCGCTTAACCCAAATTGAACCCGGTTTGGAATCGATTCGAACTCGAATCGGAGCGGATTTGAAACTCCGATTGAAGTGATATATATTTATGTTAATACTAATTTTTTCTATTTTATTTGTGAGGAATGAGTTACCCGTGAAAGTTTGTATGGGTGTCGTGGTCTCACGTCCGATCTCTGAACTCTCGTCCTTCAACCCGTTCACTGTTACATGCGATCGCATGTACTCCTCGCCCAACGCAGCGTACCTTGCGTCCTTCAACTGGGAGTGAGTGCATCAATCCCAGTTAATTCGCCTATTTAAGAGCAAGTTACGACTCGCAAAGCCGTGTCTTCTTCTCCATACCTTACCTTTCTCGCCAGTGCCGGAGATTTTTTTGCCTCTTGCCATCGGCTCTGGCCTCCGGGCTCGAAAAAAGATTACTTTGGTGGAGTGGAACCGAGAAACCTAGTGAGGGGTCAAGGAGTCGGGGGGATGGCGGAGGAATTACCCGACGGTGTTGGTGCGGGAAACCCGGGCGTAGAAGGCGGCGGCGGCGAACCAGGGCAGCCCGCTACGGCAAGAACTCTCAAGGGGAAATCCTGCAAGGGATGTCTGTACTATTCTTCGCTCCTCAAATCCGACTCACGTAATCCCGTCTGCGTTGGGATTAGCCGGACTCTTCCAACAGGTTCGTTTACCCCCGGGAATTTTTTTTCCTTTTTGCCTCTAATTTTGGTGGAGTTTGAGGTTATTAACTGGGATTCCTATTCGTAGCCGCATAACTTTGACAAAGCTAGAAAGACGCAAGCTTTAGTTGAAAGTTTTGTAAGCTTCGTGCACGTTGTAATTGGTTTTAAATTGAATTTTTTTTTCTGGAATATAATGGAAATATTTTTTTTATTAGCATTCATATAAAGTAAAAACCCTTATCATTGATTGTCTTGCTTGACCTAATTGATAGTGATGCACAAACTTAGAGAATAATTGCCAATCACTCATTCAATATAATTGTAGGAAAACCTGAATTGTGCATCTTCTTATGGATGTATAGCCAGCCATTCACTGATTCATTATACCTGTAGGAAAACCTGTTTCGTGCATCATTTCATGGATGGAAGTTGTACGATGGTAAAATTGACTTTTGGAGGTAGTCAATTATATACCTCCATTCAGGGATGATCGAGGTAACCATCACTGGTATCTAAGTCCTTACAACACTTAGGGGCAAACAGAACGCCTCTCTATATACAAATAGGGGTACATATTTCTGCCCTTAAATATGCTATGCTCAAAACAGATACTTTTTATGCAAATTGGGAGAGCTCTTTCTACAACTGAAGTACAATAACAATATCCATTAAGAAGCAGTAATGTTCCAATAATTTGGAGTCAGCGACATGAATCTTTTTCACCATGGAGCTCTGTTTAGAGAAATGAATGTAATTTTGTCTAGACCGCTTCATACCACTGGGTATTTACTGATCCATGCGTGAACTAGCATGCAAACTGCTCCTTTTTGGGTGGTAATCCCAAACCGTTTTTTCTTCTTTTTTTAATCACTTAACACTAACCCGTCACCTACCCCTGTCCTCACCTCCCTTGGGGGGTGCCCTTCTCTGCACTTCCTTCATCACCTCCCTCGTGCCGCCCACAACTGCTGGCTCACTTCCTCTGGACGGTGCTAAATATTTTTCTCTCTAAAAAGTCAGCACTTATTTTCACTTACAAAAGTGTCAGTCTGAATGGATACTAATTCCATCCTTACTAGTTCCAATGCAATTGATGACAGATATCTTTTCCTTCAAAAGCATCATATGGAGACAAATATTTCCACCACAACAATATGATCTAGCAAGTTAGTGTAAGTTCGTTTATGCGAGAAGTTCCAGAATGTTTCACGCGTTCTGTAGATCTTTTTGTTGTTTACAGCTTTACACATCATTGTGCATGTGATCCATTACCCCATTATCATGACATTCAAACAATGTTATGCCCTATGGTGCTTGGAAGATTTTTTTTAATATGATCTTTTATAGAATGAAATGACACAGGTTTGTGGCTTATACCATGTGGGATATTGTATTGATGAGATTTTTCATGAAAATGATTTGTAATATAAAGTCAAAGGAAAGAACTACCCAGTGCTCCCATCAATACAAGGTTTCAAGAGGTTCAATATATGTGACCTTACCTTTGCAAGAAGAGAGGTTTCAGTTGAATTTGGTCATTGAGATAGCAAAAGAGCAATCCTACTATGATGTGATGCGTCGCTCCATCTTATATCAGATAGTTGTCATGAATTATATCACTAAATTCAATTTATGGATTGTTATGCTTTGGTTGATATGATCAAAGATCTATGTGTTATAGTTATAGGCAAGGTCTGCCATACCGAATCATACCGTCCGGTACGGGCGGTACGTACCAGTCCGACAGGCTATCGATATACGGACCGTCCACTACTGGGCGGTACGCCTAAAAAAACCTCGTATCGGATGATACGAGGTAATATCGGGCGGTAACGGTCGAAATTCGGGTGGTACGTACCGGTCCGACAGGCTACCGGTATACGGACCGCCTACTATCGGGCGGTACGCCTAAAAAAACCCCGTATCGGACGATACGGGGTAATATCGTGCGGTAACGGTCGAAATTTCGACCGTTACCGCCTGGCACCACTCGGTACCGTCCGGTACCACTCGGTAGCGGTTGAAATCGACCGTTACTGCACTATAGCAGTGCTATAGTGCTCCAACGGTCAATTTGACCGTTGGAGCCCTTTCTCCTCCTATTTAAACCATTCTTCTCTTCCTTATTTCATTATACTCTCTTAAACTCTCTCTCAAACTTTTTTTTTCTCTCCTAAACTCTATAAAACAATGATTTGGGAAGATTAAGAGGTATGTGTTCGTTTTCTTTAATTAGAGAAGATTAAGAGGAAGAACTTTCTAATCAAGAGGTATGTGTTCGTTTTCTTTAATTAGAGAGTAATTATGATATTTAAGATTATGATTAGTGCGTTTCATGCATAATAAATATTGAATAATATTTATGATAGTAAAATAAGTTTAATTAAGTTTTATTAAAGTTATTTAATGCTGCGATTAATCATTTTAATGATGATTTAATCGAAATTTATTCAATTTTATATCAATTCAATGTCTTTAATACCTATTAGGGTATTTGTCATGTTTATAGTGGTGAAAGAGAAGTAATTAGTGAAAAATTAACTATATTAATCGTATAATTAGTGTAGATAAACGATGATTTTATCATAATTTGAATCATATTAGATTAAAATTATATATTTAATATTTTTTTTATGTGTTTAACATATATATGATGGTAAAATAAGTTTAATTATGTTTTATTAAAGTTATTTAATACTGTGATTAGTCATTTTAATGATGATTTAATCAAAATTTGTTCGATTATATGTGATTCTTTAATTCATTTGAATTTTAGAGTTTATATTGTAACAAAATAGTCTAATAATTCAACTGATTTTTCTGTAGATATTTCAATCTATAAAGGGCTGAAATACGAACTTCGAACAAGACTACCTCAAAGTCCGAAAAAGATATGTGATACTATTCTTACCTAATTTACATTGATTTTGCTAAACTTATACTATTACTATATTTATTTGTAACTTGAAAACCCTATTCTAACTTTTTTTTTATTTTCAGATATTTTCGGAGGGTTAAATCGGTGAAATCAGGTGTACCCTCGGTACACCTCGGTGTACCACTTGGTACACCGTACCGTACCATACTGAACTCGAGTCGAAACGTAGGTACGGTACGGTGAACCTTGGTTATAGGTTCATCTAAAATTTAGATGGCATCTCTGGTTCCTGCTATATAATTGTAAAAGGTTTTGTTATGGTCAGTTTATGTTTCCACTTTTGTTTATAAGATTTTGCTACTCACAACCAGTTAAATCTTGCATGAGGAGTATCCCACTTGATTAATTACTAACCATAAATTCTTATGACCAGCACCTTTATTCATTATGGGGGAGTCTGAAATGAAAGCTACACAAGATGGGCACGATCTGTCAGATTTCAAGTATGCCTGCATTGGTTGTTCCATTTTCATGGATAACAATGATAAGCAAGAACACCGAGCACAGTTGCCATTTTGTGCTGGCATTGAGGTTATTCCTTGTTTAATATGTGTTTTGGTTAATTAGGCTTTCTTCTGTAGAAGTATATGTCTCATACACTTTACACTTTCTTACATTTTGGTGAACAACTGTTTAATGGAAGTGATACATAGTTACTGGTAAAATTTTGAATTTGCTGGCCAATAATCCCAAAAGCTTAAGTATTTATGGAAGGAACTGATATCTTTACAAGTTTTAACATCCCTTTTTGGGTGCAAATAGCATTAGGTTTGAGAAGTGAAACTGAACCCGCAGCGCATGGTGCAACCCAATTAAGGAGAAGTTTATCTTCCTAATAGATAAACTGAACCTCAAGCTCATGGTTCTCGAAAGCATAAGTTTCTTTGTTTGAATGCATGGTGCTTGAAAACATAGTCTCACAACCCCAAGCGCATGTACAAGCTAACCTCTAATTGCTTTTACTTGTGCTTCACTTCTGTATGAATCGAGGGGCTTATTATCGCAATTCATTGTCTGGATTTTGGGGTGCACCTCAAGATTTTGCCAGTGTGAGATATTGTTCATAGACAGTAGTTATGAAATTAAATAGAAGGAAAGCCTGAAATGTCTTTTGTTGAAATGTGCATATATGTGTGCTTTAGTTGTATATGAATTAGAAATTCTGATTCACTGTCAAGTTTTTCTTTTCTGAAATGGCTAATTATTGAAATGTGAATATATGCCTTCTTTAGTTGACTATAAACAAGAGATATCTGATCCACTGTCTAGTTTTGTATGAGTGCAACGCATATGCTCATGCATCATATCGTGAAGCTAAGAGATTGTTTTTCTACCCTTTCCCCTTCCCAGCTATTAGTGGAGAAAAGAGTGTCAACCTCTGATCATGTTGCTGCACCAGTTCAAAAAGAAGGTACTTTATATATTATAAAATTTTCAATTTTTTATACTGTATGGAAAATTTGGTTTTTAGAATGTCTTTTCACATGATTATGATGTATGTTTAATAGTTTGACATTTTTAGGCAATAGGTTAAATTCTGGGATGCATTGTGACTCTAATGTCTAATGTAATGGTGGATAGTTTTTATGAAGATGGGAAGGGTAGTCTTAAAGACCTTGTTTTCAATTGAAAAAGGCCAACTTCCAGGAGCTCAGCATACTAGGTCTGTGGTATCATCTTCCGTTACATTCACCATCCACCTACAGATGTAACACGAGGGAACAAAGTTCTAGATATTTTTTCTAGTTAGTCGTAGATTTTTTTTTTTTTATCTTTCCTTCATTTCTTTCTGCGCCAACTTATTTGAAATTAAGTAGGTTTTTTTTACTCTTTTTTGCTTTGTATTTGAAATGGTACACTGGTTAAGAAACACAATGAAAATTTCCTGCAGAATTTGAATGTGTTTCTGGGTGTAAACAGATTGATAAAATAAATGCAGTAGGCCATAATGTCATAGTACCTTCCCTATAATATAAATAAGCATTACAACTGGCTTGCAGGTTAATGCGACCTGCATGGCAGAGGGTTCTGATGCAAGATTGGTAGATATGTGTTGGATGAAAACTTGGTTGGTAATTGGTTTTACTGGTCAGCGTATAGGATGATTCAAGCAAGAAAGGAACATCGTCAAACTTAGTGTGCCTATTTTACTTTTTGTTCCAATTACTCTTTGATTTTTGTCAGTCAGAAATGGATAACAACACCTGCCATGAATTATATGTTGCATTTGATCATTTCATTGTCTCCTCCATAATATTTTTGCCATGATTATGGCACAATTGTTCAAGTTAGTTGAGGGTTGTTGCCTGTTGGTTATTTATAGCTTGTGCATTACTAAGGCGTAGGTTTCACTTATTGATCAGTGTAAAATCTTTGCCGTGACTTAAATGACCACACAAGTTACAAGTGTCATTGGTTGCCCATAGTTCATGCCGTAAAGCACGTCAAGGTTTTCTCAACTAATTCATAATTATCTTGATATATGTGATTTGTTGTGTGGTACTTGTAGATGCTACCGCCCGATTCCCATTACAACCACACCAACCAGGTCAATCTTCGGCAGAACTTCTCAGCAAGTAATGCATTAGTTGAAGATTTATCTCCTTTTATTTCTTTTGCAGTAAAGGTTCCAAGTTGAGCAATGCTGGTCTGTGTGAATGCAGGTTTAGAAGGAATGCTGGAGTGGTAGCTTCAGGTGTGGCTAAGAACCTGAACAAAGTGGGAAATTACATAAAGGACAACATTGATGATATATTTTACCCTTTCCGCAAGCCACCCAAGTAGCAAAGCCACAAGTCCAACGCCGAGCAAGAGATCAAAGAGGGCAAGCCACCCAAGTAGCAAAGCCACAAGTCCAACGTCGAGCAAGAGATCAAAGAGGGCAAGCCACCCAAGTAGCAAAGCCACAAGTCGAACATCGAGCAAGAGATAAAACAGGACTGCAGCACATTACTGTGTGAATATTGCTAGTTTAAAATTACAACCTTAGATTTGTCCAAATGCTAAGAACAATTGTAGCTCGAGTACTCGAATGCCCATTTGTCTTCAAAATTTTGTTATTTGTAGCCAGTAACTATCCAAAACATGAAGGGATTTATCAGTGATTCCATTTGACGAAGGGATCATTTTTGTCGAATGTATTTAACATTAAGGATTTTAAATATTAGTCAGAGTAGCGTATGTTGATTGGTATTTGTTATTCTAATTATCAAATATTTTTACATTTTTATTATATTATTCAATGATATTAGATGTGGCATATCTCAATGAGCCATAGTATCTTATCAATCGGAGAGGTCACTGAAGTCAGTAATGCTTGCCATAATGTCTGTTTAAGCAATTGTGCAGTTATATATATATATATATAATATATATATATATATATATATATATATTCGAAATAAATATGATATTTCATTTATCCAACTTATTGTCAACGGAGAGTGACGCCGTGGCATCCAATTTATTGCAAGAAGAGAAACAATAATTTGCAAATGAATCAAAAAGCTTTTCATCGCACTGATTACAGATTCCATCATCTTTGGAAGTGAAGTAACTATCTACACTAGAGAAAGATTTCCTTCATCTTATGTGCGTTCTGTTGAGCGAGAATAGGCGATCCTCATCATCCAGCTTGGAAGAGCCACGTCGAGGTTGGTGTTCGAACACTTTCCAGAAACGAATTGTTTCGTCCGCTGCAGCCGACGCCACCGTGCATCCATCCGGGCTCTTCACAAACGCGAGAGAGAACGTTTCAGAAAAGAAGATTCACAGAAACATCACTAGCAATCAACAGCTTCGGCTTCTTAATTAATTACCTGAGAAAGGTGTAAGACTCTGGCGGTATGCCCGGTTAAATCTGCGATCTTTGTCATCGAAGGGTATGCCCATAAGCTCAGCTGATTCTGACTGTAACCATGGGCGCTCAGAATCTCCTTCTCGTGTCTGTTCCACTCCAGCGCACAGACCTGTTCGATGACTTGGTGTTGTAGAAATCATGTTCTTGGATTAGAAGGAAGAATCAGATTTGGGAATGTGTCGTGCTAATTGCCTGCGCAGAGGTGTTGATGCTGTCGGTACACTTCCCCGTTTGGGTGTTCCAAATCTTGATGCACTGGTCAGCAGTTCCACCACCGGAAGCCAACGTACTCGATCGGAACGGGCACCACGCGAGGGCTCTCACGGCGGCGCAGTGGTCGCTGTACCTGTGCAGGTACTTTGACGATCCCATCTTCGAGGATTCCCACACGTGAACGAGGTTGTCGTTGCCGCCGCTCGCCAGCAGATTCCCGCCGCCCGACCACTTCAGGCCACAGACTTCTTCGGAGTGTGCTCTAAGCCGAGAGGCCAAGTGGTGGGAAGATCTAACTGCAGAGATCAGTCAAGGAAACCTCAAGTTGCATTCAGTTGTGATCCATCCGTCAGACAGAGCCAATTGTGATCTTACCATCATGGTTAATTATGGATGCGTCATGGCTGCCCGATGTCAAGACGTTCTGATTCCAAGAAAGGCTGCCGACTCGAGCCGAGTGCCCTTCCAGGATTCTAACCTGATATCGTAGATAATTGTGGTTGAGAGGTATGTCGGTCAAAGAAGACGACAAGAGTGGTCGAGGTTGATGTCGATCAAACCTGCTGCAATTCTATGGCATCCCATATCTCAACTCTGGATCTCGCAAATCCTACGGCCACGGTCTTGGCATCCATGGACCAGGCAATGCTTGTGGGGTGATCGTCCTCATCTGCTGCTGTAAGCAGCAACTGTACGGAATTGTTCGTGGCATTCCAGAAGTAGACTGAGCGCCCCAGGGCGACTGCCAAGATGTTGTTCTTCCCCCAGTCCATGAGGTTTAGGTAGTAATCATCAAGGAGTGCCGTTCCATCCAGAATCCGATCCGCTGACTGCATCCATTCATCAAAGCAGATGACTTCAGGAAGCTTACAGTAATTAGGAAGTTGCTGCATCGTCGAATTTTCGGGTTACCTTGGGAACATGACGAATTCGATCGATCGGCCTTAGCCGCGCCTGCTGATCTTTCATCATCTCGTCCACAAGAAGAACGCTGGGTTTGGAGTTTCTTGGGCTCCCTCTGAAAACCAACATCTTGCGTGGCTTCCCCTCCGAATCGAGCCTCATATTCTCCTCCACCCTCCTCCTGTACTCATCCTGCCGCCAGAACAGGGTCAAGAACGAGAAGCCTAAGCAGCCTAATCAGAAAAGACGGAGCGGTAGGGACCTTAGGGGTCAAGATCACGGGGCTGTCGATGGCGGCAGGCTCCCTCCGTCGCCTTTCCGTCAGTGAGGACCGAGCGAAGTCCAGATTCATCAAGCACCTCGTCGGTATGAACCGATCCCCCTTCAAACCAAGACCCAACCTTTCAGAACGAAGATTTAAAGGGCGAGCAGAGAGAGAAAAACGAGATGAGCAGAAGGGGATTCGGGAATTACCGGATGGGCGAGCTCGTTGGAGGCGGGGGAGTACCACTCTCGATCCCGGAGCCTCATCAGAGGCGACGCCATGTCGCGGGACCAAGAAAGGAGAGATCTTGGAAGGGGAAGGGGAACAGAGATTAGGGTCTCTCGGGGGAGAGCAGAGGAGGGAAGGGAAAGAGTTGATTCCAACGGTCGTAATGGAGCGCGGGGCCTTTAGACGAAGGGGTTTCCTCTTGTTATATGGAAGAGAGGCCGCTTCGTTTCCCGCCTTGCACGCAAGTGACTCAGGTAGGAGAAGCCGTTTCCGACTCGGAGAAGGCCATTCCGATTCCGAACTCAACTCGGACCACTAATTTTGTAAAAGAAGAGGAAAAAAAAGAATTCATATTATTTTAATTTTACATAGTTGTTAAAAACATTTGAGAAATTTTGATCTCACATTGAGTGGGACAAATATCTATAAAACAAAATCACATTGTCCTACACAATAATCTTTGATAAATATTTTGTTAGGGTTGCTAACATTCCCCAAAGCTTAAGTGGATGAGGCAAGCATAATATATTTACATGCCTTCACAATAATTTTGTAAAATAAGAGGAAAAAAAAGAATTCATATTATTTTAATTTTAGATAGTTGTTAAAAAACATTTGAGAAATTTTGATCTCACATTGAGTGGGACAAATATCTATAAAACAAAATCACATTGTCCTACACAATAATCTTGATAAATATTTTGTTAGGGTTGCTAACATTCCCCAAAGTTTAAGTGGATGAGGCAAGCATAATATATTTACAAGCCTTCACAATAATTTTGTAAAAGAAGAGGGAAAAAAAATTCAAATTATTTTAATTTTAGATAGTTAAAAACATTTGAGAAATTTTGATCTCACATTAAGTGGGACAAATATCTAAAAAAAAAAAAATCACATTGTCCTACACAATAATCTTGATAAATATTTTGTTAGGGTTGCTAACATTCCCCAAAGCTTAAGTGGATGAGGCAAGCATAATATATTTACAAGCCTTCAAATAGTTAAGCTTAAATTGTGAGAAAAGAGTCTAACATATTTATAAACCTTATCAAACTTATTACCAATGTATTTTACTCCTCACAGACTACTTCAAATTTCAAGTGATGCATTGTGGAAGCAGTGTTTAGATGTTTAATTTTCCTTTTGATTTTTTGGTTAAAAAAGGACATGACCAAAGCAATACAATATATAAAGGTCTTCTTTACAAACTGAGAAACAAAGATATGCATTAACAACATTATTTTTTTGTCTTTTTACGACGGAGTAAACTCATGAAATAGCCAATTCTGTCATCAAAATGCATGCGAAGTAGTTTGAGGGGTGGATGTGATCTTAGCTTCGATGGGAAAAAGAAGAAAAATAACATACCAAAATGCCGTCCGACTTGCTTAGAGCTTGTTTGAACATAAAAAGCTAAAATTACAAGGACATGAAAAGGCTGCTCTCTAACAATTGAAGAAGTATCTTCGTTTCTTTTGGCACCATACACTGCATGTACATAAGTGTAACAGAAATTGTAGAATTAGAAGAACAAGAAAGTTAACAGAAAATTTGAGCTACACGATTATATGGAAACAACCAAGTTAAAATAAAATTAAGATCCATGAGAAGATCAATCATATCTTTACATGTCATTGGAATATTTAAACTATGGGAGACAAAAAAGAACTTTACTAGATCAAAGCAAATGATAAATAAAACTGAAATTAAAATTTTCAAGACCAGAATATTCATCGATAGATAGCAAAATTTCATCATTCCAAAAAACAAGGCTTTCCAACTGAATTAATTTCACTGCAAAAGTTGGACTGATCTTTTATCCAGTATTAAGGTTTACTATGCTTTACTAATCTCAAAACTTCAACGCTGAACCTCGCTTCTCTGATCCTTCGTAGCTACAATCCTTTTCATGAATAAGCTTATGAAGAAAGCTGTCATTATTGTGTTGACCTAGGCATTACTTTTTGTCAAGGTCAATAAGATTAAGTAACCATTAAGTAGGAGTGGACGAGACAACTCGTTGGTGGGTCAACTAGAATTGTGAAGTCCCCACCATTAGGGTCTATAGGCCAAAACTGATCTGTTGGTGTTAATATTTCTAAAAGACAACACAAAAGTGTCTGAAGAGGACCTGAAGCCATTTTCTTTTGAGTTTTTAGTAAACAATATTCAGAACCTAAAAGCACTTCTAAGAACACGAAGTGGACCTTCTACTTTCATTGACCTATCGACAAGTAATGACACCACAATGTTTACTTATCTTCCTCTTGATTTTGCATTGTGCTATAAGTTCAATAATTTTCCAAAAGAAATCTTAATGCATTGATGTGAACCACGCAAATAAGATAATTAGGATATTTAGATTTATCAAGCAATTTTGGCACATGATTTACCACAGTAAAAAACATGGAGCGAGCAAATGCTTCAAGTCACACAACAGCCACTACGAATGCAAGCAAATGCTACATACATTTGACCATCCCTATTTAACACATTGGCCACACTTTTCTAATGGAAAAACTAATCCAACTTCAACAGCAAAATTGTCATTATTTTGCTGGGTAACATATGACCTGTAAGTTGTGTAGTGAAGGCACATGCTTCCCACCAAATATTTCAAAATTCTGCTTCTTTTTCTTTTCTCTTGTCTGCACAAGAAATGACTGCACTTACCTAGTGCAATATGTAAGGAAAAAAGGTCCCATGACATTTCTCCACTTCACAAAGAGTTGTATTTAGCTCTCTACATGACATTTCAAGTTGTGACAATGCAAATATCCAGAATAAACCTCATCTAAATATGTCAAGTTTGCTGGAAGGTTAGTACATTGTGTTCCTCGATTTTCATTTAGAAATATGATGTAAATTCCGATACCTTTCTAATATTATAAAACAGTGGTTCCCTACTCTATTGCCCTACCAGATGCTACATCACCCTTTATATTGATTGGCCTTCTTTTTCCAAATTCTATTATCAAACCTCTAAGCCAAAACTAAAACTACATTGCTGAATGGTTGTGCAAAAGCTCCAACCTTTCAGACAAAACAAAAACCAGATTGTTGAATGGTCCACCACTATTTGTTCTGCTTACCCTCTTCTCATATAATCTTTAGTACAATAAATCCTAACCTAGTGGGGTTTCCTAATTGACCTCTCCAAAGAATGCAGTTAGCTCGAGAAAGTTTAATTTCTAAAGAAGAAGAAGTCTTACGAATATAGCATCTCTGGATGAGAACAATTTTTAATCGGATCCGTGATCCGTCCTTCTTTTACTCCAAACAAAGGAAACAATCTAAACTCACAAGTGCAAATCTTCAATAAAATAGATCAGTCTAAACATTACAACAAGATAAAATACTGTTCCAATTCGATATCAGAATTCACATGTCCACAGTACCTTGGTCTCTAATCCTGGGAGCTCTTCGTTGTGGCATCGGAGGCCGCGGCATTACTTCGACGGAGGTCTTCAATCAGGCCGCCCAGCTCCTTCCGAGCTGATTCCCTCCCGAACATGAAGCCGTACCTGAAGAAACCCGACCAGAAACCCTAATGCTCCGAACCACGAAACCCTAAACCCTAAAGTTCGGCGGGGAGGTGGAGCTCACCAGAAAGAGACAACGGAGAAGACTCCCGCCGAGATCATCGTTTGCGCAAGGCTCAGCTTTTTGTCCATCGCGGTCCGCCGAAAACCAAACAAGCGGTGATTCCTCGTCGCTAACGTGACGACGATACCGGACGGCGCACGATGGAGACTTCAAACTTCTTCGAGACTGGTCGTGTTTTTTAAAACTGTTTCCGGTGATGGCAGCGTCTCAGAAACATTTTGAAAAGTCAAAATTGCACCTCTATTATAATAAATTAAATGTGAGTTGAAACTCTAATTTATACTGATGGTTTATTAAACTCATTTTACGTGGTAATATTATTGAATCTCGGATTTTGATGATGAAGTCAATTGTCATTTGTTGTCTAATGTATGTGTTGAGATAAGTGTGCAGGATTAACTACGATGAAAGTAAGACATGCAGCAGGAATTGCGCCGGAGTCATGACAATGATCACGTTGGGAGTTCGAGAGCTCGACGGAAGTTCGGACAGTCGTCGGAGGTTCTGCGGGAACAAATCCGAGAAGTCCAGAAGCTTGCCAAAGGAGCTCGTCGGAACTTGCCAAGTGCATCGTCGCAGTCCAGGAGTTTGCCGGAAGTCCGCAGGAGCATCACCGAGGGTTCATCGGTTGATCGACGGAAGTTCGCCGGAAACTCGCCGGAAGAAGCGAGTGACGCACCAAAGCAAGCTGCAGAATATGTCTTAGGAAATAATCGTAATTAGCACTTTGATTAAGTTAGAAATGGGAGGTGATCCCATTAGCTTAATCCTGGGGCAATTGGGCCCCTGAAGAACTCAAATTGGGTCGAATGGTTCAACCCATTCGGACCCAGGTTGCTGTGGGAGGTGCAACCGCCCAGGCAGGGAGGTAGCATCGCCCAGGCTATGTCTCCCAACGAGACTGGGTGGTGCAACCGCCCCAGCCAAGAGGTGCAACCGCCCAGGGCTCAGTCTCCGAGCGAGACTGGGCGGTGCAACCTCCTCTGTCAGGAGGTAGCACCGCCAGAGCTCAAGTTTCGAGCTCTGTCAAGCGGTGCAACCTCTCCAGTCAGGCGGTGCAACTGCCTGAGCTCGGTCTTCGAGCTCTGGCAGAGAGGTGCAACCGCCCCTGACAGAGGTAGCACCGCCCAGAGGCTCAGTCTTCGAGCTCTGCCAGGCGGTGCAACCTCTCCAGTCAGGAGGTGCAACCGCCTGATCCCGGAATTCCGGGATTTGATCGTTTTGAGCTCCAAATTTGAATTGGGTTGGGGCCTATAAATACCCCACCCATTCAGCACTGAAAAGAGATAGACCTACACCGAATTCTTGATCTTTTCTGTGATTCTAAGAGCTCAAATTTGTGTAAAGTCCAAAAGTTCTCCTCTTTCTGTTCTTCAAGTCTTGAGTTGTAAAGAGAGGAGAGAAAGGTTCTGTAAGGGTTGTCTCCTGAGCCCGTCAAAAGGAGTGAAACTATAAAAGGGCAGTTGGCCTTCGCCTATTGAAGGAAGGCCTCTAGTTGACGTCGACGACCTCGTCGGTGGAGGAAGCCAAAAGTGGAGTAGGTCAAGACTGACCGAACCACTCTAAATCTCTGGTTTGCTTTTATTTTGAGCACTTTATCATTACTGCAAATCTCCTACATAGCTACTGCTCTCTGCGCTTTTACGAACAAGTTTCTAAGTTCTGATCTTTCCGAATCTGCATTCAGACGTAAATCGGTGTTTTCGTACGATCTTTACATTGTAGTTTACATTTACGTTTTGATTCTATTTATAACTGCAAACTGTCTTCTGCGCTTTTACAAACGAGTTTCTTTGCAGTTTACGTTTACGTTTTGATTCCATTTATAACTGTAAACTGCGCTTAGATGCAAACTGTATTTAGACGCAAACTGCGCTTAGACGCAATCTGCGCTTAGACGCAAACTACGCTTAGACGTAAACTGCGCTTAGACGCAATCTGAGCTTAGATGCAAACTGCGCTTAGACGCAATATGCATTTAGACGCAAACTGCATTTAGACGCAAACCGCATTTAGACGCAAACTGCGTAAACTGCGCTTAGACGCAAACTGTGTTTAGACGTAAACTGCACTTAATCATAAGTAATCTTAGAATCGGCTTTTGCATCAAAATAGTTTTTATCGAACGAACGCAGCTTTCGTTTTTAATTGCTGAAAGATTTCCGCTGCACTAATTCACCCCCCCCCCCCCCCCCCCCTCTTAGTGCTCTCGATCCTAACAATTGGTATCAGAGCCCGGTTAACTCTCAAACGGATTAAAACCCAAGAGAGATGGCTTACGCCGGAAACCAAGAGGGTCATTCCATTACACGTCTACCCATGTTTAATGGGACGGACTACACCTATTGGAAGACCCGAATGAGGATCTTTCTTATTTCTATGGACGTTGAACTCTGGAATCTTGCCGAGAATGGTTTTTCAAAGTCTTCTCTTCCAATGATCGATTGGAACGATTCAGAGAAGAAGGCTTTCGCTCTTAATGCAAAGGCTATGAATGCCTTATTTTGCGCACTTGATAAAAACGAGTTTAATCGTGTTTCGATTTGTGAAACTGCATTTGATATTTGGCACACACTCGAAGTGACTCATGAAGGCACAAGTAGAGTGAAAGAGTCAAAAATCAATCTTTTGTTACACTCTTTCGAACTTTTTCGAATGAAACCGAGTGAGACTATTGGCGACATGTTTACCCGTTTCACGGATGTTGTCAACGGTATAAAAGGACTCGGAAAAAGTTTTTCGGATTTTGAGCTCGTAAATAAAATTCTAAGATCCCTTCCTAAGAGTTGGGATCCTAAAGTCACTGCTATTCAAGAGGCAAAAGATCTAAACAACTTCCCTCTTGAAGAACTAATTGGGTCATTAATGACCTACGAGATGACTTGCAAAGCTCATGAAGAGCAAGAAAACATCCTTCCAAAGAACAGGAAGGATATGGCACTTAGAACTTTGGAAGATCACTTGAAAGAAAACTCAAGTGATGAGGACTGTGATGATGACTTGGCACTTCTAACAAGAAAATTTAAAAAATTCATTAAAAGAAACAAGTTTAAGAATGACACTAAAAGTAAACTTGAACCCAAGAAAGACCAAGTTATTTGCTATGAGTGCAAAAAGCCGGGACACTACAAGAGTGATTGTCCCCAAGCCAAAAAGAGAACAACAAAAAAGAAGGTGCTCAAAGCAACATGGGATGATTCGAGTGCATCTGAAGAAGAGGAGTCCAACACCGAGCAAGTTGCTCATTACGCCTTAATGGCCATCGGAGAGGAGGTAACAAATTTATTAGATGCTGATTTATCTTTCAATGAATTATTAAATGCCTTCCATGACTTATTTGATGAATGCAAGATTATCAATAGAAAATACAAATTGCTGAAAAAGGAGCATGATAGTCTTACTTGTGATTTTGATAAGTTAAAAATTGAATATCATGATAGTTTAAATTCATGTATCAAATGTCATGATCTAGAAACTCTCCAAAAAGAAAACCTGCTACTTAAGGACACCTTGAAGAAATTCGAGGTTGATAGCAAGTCATTGAACATGATCCTTGCAAACAAGGGTCACGTTCCAAAAAGAAGTGGAATTGGATTTGTGAGAAGTCCTCACCTAAATCTAACCACCTTTATAAAATGCCCCATCTTACATGTTCAACACCAAGCAAAATGTAACTTTTGTTGCAAAATTGGACACAAGACGCATTATTGTCCATTCAAGAAAATTAGTCTAAACAAATTGATTTGGGTTCCTAAAGGAACCATGATAAATTCTGTGCAACATGATAAACAATGTAGATCTATCTTTGAGGCACCCAAAAGCAAATGGGTACCTAAAAATCATCCTTTCTTGTAGAAACCCACACCATCGCAAGCTAGGAGCAAGGCATATGACCGGAGATCCATCTCAATTCTCTAAGCTCACTAGCAAAGACGAAGGCTATGTCACCTTCGGAAACAACAACAAGGGTAAAATCACAAATGCGACCTAGATACAATCCTGTTTAACTTTTCAAGAATTAGAAACGTATGATTCCCAAATTCACATATCCCTGGATTTTCGAACCCATCAATTTCATCCTTTCATAACCTTCTAATTTAACTCGTATCATGAAATGACTAACTCTGTCACGAACTTGCAAGACTTATCAACTTGAAGAAACTATCACAAACATGTGTACGACATTGAGAATGTGCACATTAAAAATCTACCTTGATCGTGCCAAAGTCCCTGTCTTAAAATGAAAATTCTTACGTAATTACGTAAGTAAAGTTGATTACTGGGAATGAAAACTCTCCTCAAGATAGAAAAATTCTCAGATCAGAACAAGTGTTCACCAGGCGGTGGCACCGCCCCAGTTGGAGGTAGCACCTCCAGTTGTCACGTGTTGCAAGCGGTTGCACCGCTCCAGCCAGAGGTGCAACCGCCCGCAACTCTACCCCTTTATAACTCAAGCTAGGGCCGGCGGTGAAACCGACCCCAACTCATTTCCTTCCCTCCTCTACTCTCCTAAGCCTCCTCCATCCCCATTTCCCACATCTTAGCATCCCAAATACTCTTCATTTCAAAGCAAAGCATCAACATTCCTTCCCTCTCTTGAAGATCCCTCTCTTGAAGATCTCATTAAGGTACTCTCTAAGAAGCCCTTAAACTATGTTTCTTGATTCATTTACTTTTGCTCATCACTATTATTCTAAACAGCAGTAGTTATGGGATCTAGAAGATCCTCAAGGGACAAAGGAAAGAGGAGATTAGTAGAAGACTTTGATTCCACCCTTTTCGATTCAAAATACCATGCTGAAAAATTTTCCTCTTTTGAACTTAAGAATGTCAACAAGGGAAAATACGTAGATTTAAGTGAGCTAAAAGACTTAGAGACAATCCAGTGGTTTGCAAACTTAGATCTACTCCCTATCTTACAAATTAATGAACCCATCTATCCAAGACTAGTAAGATTGTTTTACAACAACATACTAGTAGATGAAGAAGAAAGGATGTCCACCTATCTCTTAGGACAACATATTTCAATTACGGATAGATTCATTTGCGACATGATAGACATTCCCATGAAAAGTAGAGGACTTTACTTTAGAGGATCATGGGATGATGAAAATGTTGGAACAACATACGTTGAAGCCCTACAAACAATTTTTGCCAATCCGAACTTAGAATTTGTTCCTAAAAGTTGTGAACATTTACTACCTCTAAACACTAAGGTACTTCATCACATCCTAACTAGCATCATTCTTCCTAAACAATATCATCATGATGAAGTAAGCCAATTAGAATTAGGAACTATGTATATGATCATGAAAAGAAATGACATCTGTCTTAGTTATCTTATCCAACAAAACATGTTAGAACTATCTAAGAAAGACATGATGCTCCCATATGGTGGTATAATAACTAGAATAATGAAAGCCTATGATATTCTAATACTACCGAAAGAAGAAGTAATAAAAGTAGATAGATTCAGCATAATTAATAAAAATCTACTTCACCGATTAAGATGTTTTTATAGAAACGGTAACTGGGTTAGAATGCCAAGAAGAACTGATCCCCCTCAACCTGAACCAGAACTGGAAACACCAGTCTTTAGGGGTACCCAATCTCCTCCGATCTGTCCCTTTGAGGAAACACATCCGTTTGAGCAAACTCACACATCATCTGTCGAAGATATTGGGATTCGGATGGACCGATTCGAACAAAGACAAGAACGGCTTGAACTTCGACAAGATCAAATCCTAACTGAGCTGCAGCAAATTCATCGACAATTTGACTCTTTATTTAGGCACTTTAACCTTCCACCTCATGAATGAGCTTGTATGAACACAATCATCCGTTGTTGTTATAAACTCCTCATGGACTTTGTCTTTGATATGGCATGTTGTAAACTCCTTATGTTGCTCATCATGAAGGACTTTGTCTTTAATATGGTTACTTGACATGTTGTAAACTCCATATGTTACTCTGATCTGTAAGCATATACAAAGTTACAAACATCTCTTGTTGTTTATCTCGGATTTTACATTGAAACTAAATGTTTTGAAAACCTTATGCCTTGATAAATATAAAGTGACATACCAATGTAGTTTATAAGTCAGCAATATGACATTGATATGAAACATCAACTAGCTGATATCTTTACAAAACCTCTAAGTGAAGAACAATTTGATTTCATAAGAAGAGAATTAGGAATGTTGATGTGTCCGAATACTTAAACTAGTTAAAATTATTTTTCGGACGTTATTGATTACTATTACATGCCTTGGTATCACTTGATCAAATAACATGTTGGAAATTAATGTGACAAATGTTTTTGAAAATCAGTAGCTTACTCATATCCGAATGCATGTAAGAAGTTCATCTTATTTTCGGTTTGAATGCTAAAAATAGGATTTTCCTGTACACTCTTATGAAAACTTTTTGAAAAATGAGTTTCCTCCTTCAAGCAACCAACTTTAACATAACAAGGAGAAGAGATATTCAAAGTATTATATATGACATGCCTTCCTTTATGTGCTTGATAACCTGCTGGAATCACATCTACCATGCTTTTTGATAATGCTACCATGCTTTTTGTTAATGACAAAGGGGGAGAAAAATATGAATTGATATGGTTGCTATTACTGATGTTATGATTAAGCCATACCTACTATCACTGATAATGATATGGTTGCTATTACTGATGTTATGATTAAGCCATACCTGCTATCACTGATAATGATATGGTTGCTATTACTGATGTTGATATGGTTGCTATCACTGATGCTATGATTAGGCCATACTTGCATCACCAAGAAATATATGATTGTCATATGCCCTGTATCAAGATATCAAACAAAAATTTGCATCGTACGAACTGATATCTTACCATGTGATGCAATGCTACACTTGCTAAAATATTCGAAATGTGTACATCATGTAATGATATCAAAATCTTGCTTCACAGCTTTACATGTCGATATCTTACAATATGATGAATTGCTACAATAACCATCATTCAAACTTGTTATATTTGAAAATGTATGTCAAGTCTTGACATCATCTTCAAAGAGATACATTATGATAGGAATCATGATGGGAATATGTCTTTTGAATTTATAAAGTTTTTAAATTCAAGAAGTATGGCATATAGACAGGGGGAGTTAAGGTTAACTCCATTACCAATTGATTGTCATCATCAAAAAGGGGGAGATTGTTGAATCTCGGATTTTGATGATGAAGTCAATTGTCATTTGTTGTCTAATGTATGTGTTGAGATAAGTGTGCAGGATTAACTACGATGAAAGTAAGACATGCAGCAGGAATTGCGCCGGAGTCATGACAATGATCACGTTGGGAGTTCGAGAGCTCGACGGAAGTTCGGACAGTCGTCGGAGATTCTGCGGGAACAAATCCGAGAAGTCCAGAAGCTTGCCAAAGGAGCTCGTCGAAACTTGCTGTTGAATCTCGGATTTTGATGGTGAAATCAATTGATGGGTTAATTGATCTAATCCATATTATTGAGTTAAGTGTGCAGGATTAACTACGATAACTAGAAAACACAAAGCAAGAATACCGGAGTCAAGATCGATGGACGTTTAAGAGTCCGAAGAATCGTCGGAGATGCTGCCGGAACCACCGAGAAGAAATCGGGAACCTATCGGAATTTTCGGAAGTTCGCCGAAGAGATCGTCGGAGGTTCACGGAGATCACCGAGAAGGCTCGGCTACTCGTTAAAGTCATCACAAGATCGGGAGCTTGATGGGAGTCCGTCGGAAGAAGCTCGTCGGAAAGCTCGCCGAAACAAGACTCGACGTTCGCGGTTGGAAGCTTGCTTAGGATGTGTTTTTGTTATGTAGTTCACTTGTAATTAGGATTAGGATTAAGAGATAATCCTATATCCTGGTTAGGGGCCAACTGGGCCCAAAGTCAGATATGGTTTGGGCTAAAATTAAGCCAAACTAGTGCAATCAGAGAGCCAAGCGGTGGCACCGCCTGGCTGGGCGGTAGCACCGCCCAGCACCTGAGAGCTGGGCGGTGACACCTCCCTGGGCTGGGCGGTTGCACCTCCCAGCACCCGAACGCTGGGCGGTGGCACCGCTTGGCTGGGCGGTGGCACCGCCAGTATCGGGAACCCAAAGAGAATTCAAATTTTGGAGCCCAAAATTTGAATCCTCTTGAGGCCTATAAATACCCCTCTGAGGTGATAACTTTTGAGAAGCATTTTGATTGAGAGAAAAGTCTTAGAAAGTCTTAGCAAGTCTTGTTTTTAATTTGCTAGAGAGTTCTCCTCCTTCTTTCTTATTGAAAATTTGTAAGAGGTTGAGCTGTTTGTAAAAGGTTGTAAGAGGGGTATTGACCCTTCCATTTCAAGAGATTTGCTAGTGGAAGGTGGGAGCCTCATCGAAGAGGGGCCTCGCAAGTGGATGTAGGTCATTTGACCGAACCACTCTAAAATCGACGTAATCTCTTGTTTGCATTTCATTATTGCTGTTTACATTACTGCAAACCTTCTTACATGCTTTAGTTCCTTATTACCTTTGCTGCGCAACTTCAAGAATACGCTTTCAAGTTAAGTCTTTCAAGTTTCGTTCTTATCATACGAAAGATTTTTCTAAAACCGAAGTTTTAATCCGCTGCACTAATTCACCCCCCCCCCCCCCCCCCCCCCCTCTTAGTGCCGCTCCGATCCTAACAAGTGGTATCAGAGCGAGGTTATCTCTCATATTTGGTTTAATACCCAAGAAAGATGGCTTACACCGGCATGCAAGAGGGCCACTCTATTGCACGACCACCTTTGTATAATGGGTCGGATTACACATATTGGAAGACTCGCATGAGGATCTTCCTCATTTCTATGGACTTTGAGCTTTGGTCTATTGTCGAGAATGGATTTCAAAAATCTTCTCTTCCGATGAGCGAATGGAATGAATCGGAGAAGAAGGTTTTTGCTTTAAATGCGAAGGCTATGAATGCCTTGTTTTGTGCACTAGACAAAAACGAATTTAATCGTGTTTCAATTTGTGATTCGGCTTTTGATATTTGGAGAACTCTTGAGGTCACTCATGAATGCACTAGCCGAGTGAAAGAGTCCAAAATCAACATCCTTGTGCACTCTTACGAACTTTTCCGAATGAAACCAAGTGAGTCCATCGGAGACATGTACACCCGGTTTACGGATGTCATCAATGGACTCAAAGCTCTTGGTAAAGATTTTACTAACTTTGAACTAGTAACTAAAATCTTAAGATCCCTCCCTAAAAGTTGGGATCCAAAGTTACGGCAATTCAAGAGGCCAAAGACCTTAAAGCATTCCCTCTTGAAGAACTCATTGGGTCTCTAATGACCTACGAAATGACATGTCAAGCTCATGACGAGCTCGAGAACCCCCTTCCAAAGAACAGGAAGGATATGGCACTCAAATCACAAGAAGACCACTTGAAAGGAACATCAAGTGATGAGGACAGTGACAATGACATTGCACTTTTGACTCAAAAATTTAAAAAATATTTAAGAAAGAACAAATTTAAAAATAATATAAAAAATAAATTTGAACAAAAGAAGGACCAAGTGATTTGCTATGAATGCAAAAAATCGGGACACTACAAGAACGATTGTCCTCAAGCCAAAAAGAGGACATCAAAGAAGAAGGCGCTCAAGGCAACGTGGGATGATTCAAGCGCATCCGAAGAAGAGGAGTCCAACACCGAGCAAGTTGCTCATTACGCGCTAATGGCTTTAGGAGAAGAGGTATGTGATTTATTTAATGAAGATTTATCTTTTGAAGAACTCTCTATCGCTTTTCATGAATTATTTGATGAATGTAGAATTGTTAGCAAGAAGTTAAGTATCTTAAAGAAAGAGCATGCTTTGCTACAAGATAAGTTTGAGAATCTTCAAACTCCTCCATGCTCTAAGTGTGAGCATTTAGAAGCAATAAAAAATGAAAATTTGCTTCTTAAAGAAACCTTAAACAAGTTTAAGGTTGGTAGCAAAGGATTAGACATGATCCTTGCACACAAGGGTCACATCGCAAATAGAAATGGAATTGGATTTGTAAAAGGATTACATCAAAATCCTACCACTTTCATAAAAGGACCTACATTACATGTTTCCTCTTATATGAAATGCAACTTCTGTTGCAAATCCGGACATATTGCCTACAAATGTCCATTTAGGAAAATTAGTTCACGAAAATTAATATGGGTTCCTAAAGGAACTATAAAGGATTCAATAATAAATAACAAAATTAGTGGGTCAATTTTTGAGGCACCCAAAATCAAATGGGTACCTAAAAATCATCCTCTTTTGTAGACAAACCCACAAGCTAGGAGCAAGAGATGATATCTCGATAGTGGATGCTCAAGACATATGACTGGAGATCCATCTCATTTCTCTATGCTCACTAGCAAAGAAGAAGGGTACGTCACCTTCGGAGACAACAACAAAGGCAAAATCATTGGCAAGGGAACTATTGGTAACAAATTTAGTTTTTCCATTGATGATGTTTTACTAGTTGATGGATTGAAACACAATCTCTTAAGTATTAGTCAACTATGCGATAAAGGTTATATCGTTAGATTCGAATCAAATATGTGCATTATTGAAAAACCAAATCATAACATGACTATGATTGCTTTAAAACAAAATAATGTCTATACCATCAATCTTGATGAACTAGGTAATGAAATGTGTTTCTCCGTCGTAAATGATGATGCTTGGCTTTAGCATAGGAGATTAGGTCATGCAAGCATGAAAACAATATCTAAAATCTCATCTCAAGAATTAGTACGAGGGATTCCGAATATGAAGTTTATTAAGGATAAGGTATGCGATGCATGTCAACTAGGCAAACAAATAAAAACAAGCTTCAAACCAAAAAATCAAATTAGCACCACTAGACTATTACAATTGATCCATTTGGACTTATTTGAACCAATTGATACAACAAGTCTAGGTGGAAGCAAATATGCTTTTGTGATTGTGGATGACTACTCTAGATACACTTGGACCTATTTCTTAGCTCACAAAAGTGATTGCTTCAAGTGTTTCTCTAAGTTTTGTAAACTCACTCAAAACGAAAAAGGCTTCATGATTTCATCAATTCGGAGTGATCACGGTGGTGAATTCCAAAATCATGACTTTCAAATTTTTTGCGAAGTTAATGGGTACAATCATAACTTCTCAACTCCAAGAAATCCTCAACAAAATGGAGTAGTTGAAAGGAAAAATAGAAACCTACAAGAAATGGCAAGAACTATGTTAAATGAACATAGTTTACCCAAATATTTTTGGGCCGAAGCCGTAAATACGGCTTGTTACATCATGAATAGGGTCCTAATAAGACCATCTCTATCAAAAACTCCCTATGAATTATGGAATAACAAAAAACCAAATATTTCTTATTTTAAAGTTTTTGGTTGTAAATGCTTCATTTTAAATGAAAAGGATGCCCTAGGTAAATTTGATGCTAAATCCGATGAAGGCATTTTTCTTGGTTACTCCTCCGTTTCTAAGGTCTTTCGTGTCTTTAACAAAAGGACCTTAGTAATAGAAGAGTCTATTCATGTAGTTTTTAATGAAATTTCTGATTTAAAGAAAAATGATTTTGATGATGATCTTGGTTTTGATAATTTGAATTTAAACGAACCCCCTCCTCAAAATAGCCATTTGAATGCATCTTCTTCCTAAATTTCTTTGCCCAAAGAATGGAAGTATGTAGATGCTCATCCAAAGGAGCTAATTATAGGAGATACAACAAAAGGGGTTCAAACTCGTTCTTCTTTCAAGAATTTTTGTGCTAACGCCGCTTTCCTTTCTCAAATTGAACCTAAATGCATTGACGAAGCCTTAAAAGATGATTTTTGGGTCATTGCAATGCAAGAAGAATTGAACCAATTTGAGAGGAATGAGGTATGGAAGCTTGTTCCTAGACCAAGTGACCACTTAGTCATAGGTACTAAGTGGGTCTTTAGAAACAAGCAAGACGAAAATGGTATCGTGGTTAGAAACAAGGCTAGATTAGTGGCCAAAGGTTTCAACCAAGAAGAAGGTATCGATTACGAAGAAACCTTCGCTCCCGTGGCTCGATTAGAAGCCATAAGGATGCTCCTTGCCTGTGCTAGTAGTAATAATTTTAAACTATTTCAAATGGATGTCAAAAGTGCTTTCTTGAATGGTTTTATTTTCGAAGAAGTATATGTCGAACAACCTCCCAGATTTGAAAATTCTCTTCTTCCTAATCATGTATTCAAATTGACTAAAGCTCTCTATGGCTTGAAACAAGCTCCTAGAGCTTGGTATGAAAGGCTTAGTTCCTTTCTTATTTTAAATAATTTTATCAAAGGCAAGGTTGATACTACATTGTTTATTAAACATTTTGAAAATAATTTTCTTATTGTGCAAATTTATGTTGACGATATTATTTTTGGCTCTTCGGATGAATCACTATGTGAATCATTTGCCAAATGTATGAGTCATGAATTTGAAATGAGTTTAATGGGTGAATTAACTTTCTTTTTAGGATTACAAATCAAACAACTTAGTGATGGTATATTTCTTAACCAATCCAAATATACATTAGAATTGTTAAAACGATTTAACATGGATAATTCAAAAGCAATAAACACCCCTATGAGTACTGCGACTAAGTTAGATATGGATGAAAATAGTGAAAATTTCGATCAAAAAACATATAGGGGAATGATAGGTAGTCTACTCTACCTCACCGCGACTAGACCAGATATTATGTTTAGTGTAGGACTTTGCGCTAGGTTTCAATCTAATCCTAAATTATCTCATCTAAAGAGTGTTAAAAGAATATTTAGGTATCTTAAAGGAACTCTAAATTGAGGATTGTGGTATCCAAAATCTGAAAAATTCGATCTAATAGCTTATGCAGATGCCGATTTTGGCGGATGCAGGATAGATAGAAAAAGTACATCCGGAACATGCCAATTTTTAGGACATGCACTTGTTTCTTGGACTTCCAAGAAACAAAATTCAGTTGCACTATCTACGACGGAAGCCGAATACATTGCTGCAAGTGCATGTTGTGCACAAGTCATTTGGATGAAAAATACATTAGAAGACTATGGAATTCACTTTAAAAACATTCCCATAAAATGTGATAATACTAGTGTCATATGTCTTACTAAAAATCCAATTCAGCACTCTAGAACTAAGCACATCGACGTTAGGCATCATTTCATACGCGATCATGTCCTTAACAATGATGTTGTTCTAGAATTCATTGACACAAAGCATCAATTAGCAGATATGTTTACAAAAGCTTTGAATGAAGACCAATTTGAATTCATTAGAAGGGAATTAGGTATATTAAATTGTCCCTAAGAATAAACTTGTTTGAATGGATTTTCCGTAAAGTTTTTCATTCTCTCTCCGTTCCTCGGTGACTTGTTAAATTATCTTATCCTATCTTAAGTCAAACACCGCTTCCATCTGATCAAGATTAATGATTTTATGATATTTTGAATCTCGAAATTGATTTTGATGGCTTGATTATGAGTTTCAAGTTGACGAATTGAATTTGAATGGATTTGTATTCGAATAATGATCTTGACTTATTGGAGTTACTACTTAAAATTTTTTTCTTATCCCAATCTCTTCTTTGTACATCTACAATTTTTGTTATTTATAAAAAGAAGAGATTTGATAATATGGATGAATGCTGAATTTTCCTTTAAGATGAACTCTGCTTAAATATTTTAGCATACTTAATTTTGAATGATAAAATCTTTGTATGATCAATGATAATATAGATGAGTGATGTATAATCAATGATAAAATCTTTGTATGATAAATTATGTGCTTCAAGTCTCATTCTCTTTTTGTTGATGACAAAGGGGGAGAAAAGTGATGACTTGTATCATTTTAATAGCATGACTTATATGAATTGCAAAAGCTTGTGTGATATGAATGTCTTATATGCCTTGCAAAATCCTTGAGAATATCACAAGATTGATTGATCATATTGAAAGCATGCCTTACATCGATATCATGAAATTCATGTTGAAAATCTTTATATCCTATCGTAGTAAAAATTGTCCCATATCATTTGACTTATGATTTTCATCGAAGTTTCGCATTTACTATTGCTTAATGAGAATAACGATAAGTTCTACGGTTAGAACTTATCGGTTTATGCTTGAATTCAATGGATGAAATTCAAGTGTTTTCATCTTCTCATAATATGGCATATAGATAGGGGGAGTTATGTTTAACTCCGTCATCAATTGATTGTCATCATCAAAAAGGGGGAGATTGTTGAATCTCGGATTTTGATGATGAAATCAATTGATTGGTTAATTGATCTAATCCATATTATTGAGTTAAGTGTGCAGGATTAACTACGATAACCAGAAAACACAAAGCAAGAATACCGGAGTCAAGATCGATAGACGTTTAAGAGTCCGAAGAATCGTCGGAGATGTTGCCGGAACCAACCGAGAAGAAATCGGGAACCTATCGGAATTTTCGGAAGTTCGCCGAAAAGATCGTCGGAGGTTCACAGAGATCACCGAGAAGGCTCGGCTACTCGTTAAAGTCATCACAAGATCGGGAGCTTGATGGGAGTCCGTCGGAAGAAGCTCGTCGGAAAGCTCGCCGAAACAAGACTCGACGTTCGCGGTTGAAAGCTTGCTTAGGATGTATTTTTGTTATGTAGTTCACTTGTAATTAGGATTAGGATTAAGAGATAATCCTATATCCTGGTTAGGGGCCAACTGGGCCCAAAGTCAGATATGGTTTGGGCTAAAATTAAGCCAAACCAGTGAAATCGGAGAGCCAGGCGGTGGCACCGCCTGGCTGGGCGGTAGCACCGCCCAGCACCCGAGAGCTGGGCGGTGACACCTCCTGGGCTGGGCGGTTGCACCTCCCAGCACCCGAACACTGGGCGGTGGCACCGCTTGGCTGGGCGGTGGCACCGCCAATATGGGGAACCCAAAGAGAATTCAAATTTTGGAGCCCAAAATTTGAATCCTCTTGAGGCCTATAAATATCCCTCAAATCTCAGCTGAGGTGACAACTTTTGAGAAGCATTTTGATTAAGATAAAAGTCTTAGAAAGTCTTAGCAAGTCTTGTTTTCAATTTGCTAGAGAGTTCTCCTCCTTCTTTCTTATTGAAAATTTGTAAGAGGTTGAGCTGTTTGTAAAAGGTTGTAAGAGGGGTATTGACCCTTCCATTTCAAGAGATTTGCTAGTGGAAGGTGGGAGCCTCATCGAAGAGGGGCCTCGCAAGTGGATGTAGGTCATTTGACCGAACCACTCTAAAATCGGCGTAATCTCTTGTTTGCATTTCATTATTGCTGTTTACATTACTGCAAACCTTCTTACATGCTTTAGTTCCTTATTACCTTTGCTGCGCAACTTCAAGAATACGCTTTCAAGTTAAGTCTTTCAAGTTTCGTTCTTATCATACGAAAGATTTTTCTAAAACCGAAGTTTTAATCCGCTGCACTAATTCAACCCCCCCCCTCTTAGTGCCGCTCCGATCCTAACACTTGCCAAGTGGATCGTCGCAGTCCAGGAGTTTGCCGGAAGTCCGCAGGAGCATCACCGAGGGTTCATCGGTTGATCGATGGAAGTTCGCCGGAAACTCGCCGGAAGAAGCGAGTGACGCACCGAAGCAAGCTGCAGAATATGTCTTAGGAAATAATCGTAGTTAGCACTTTGATTAAGTTAGAAATGGGAGGTGATCCCATTAGCTTAATCCTGGGGCAATTGGGCCCCTGAAGAACTCAAATTGGGTCGAATGGTTCAACCCATTCGGACCCAGGTTGCTGTGGGAGGTGCAACCGCCCAGGCTATGTCTCCCAGCGAGACTGGGCGGTGCAACCGCCCAGGGCTCAGTCTCCGAGCGAGACTGGGCGGTGCAACCTCCTCTGTCAGGAGGTAGCACCGCCAGAGCTCAAGTTTCGAGCTCTGCCAAGCGGTGCAACCTCTCCAGTCAGGCGGTGCAACCGCCTGAGCTCGGTCTTCGAGCTCTGGCAGAGAGGTGCAACCGCCCCTGACAGAGGTAGCACCGCCCAGAGGCTCAGTCTTCGAGCTCTGCTAGGTGGTGCAACCTCTCCTGTCAGGAGGTGCAACCGCCTAATCTCGGAATTCCGGGATTTGATCGTTTTGAGCTCCAAATTTGAACTGGGTTGGGGCCTATAAATACCCCACCCATTCAGCACTGAAAAGAGATAGACCTACACCGAATTCTTGATCTTTTCTGTGATTCTAAGAGCTCAAATTTGTGTAAAGTCCAAAAGTTCTCCTTTTTCTGTTCTTCAAGTCTTGAGTTGTAAAGAGAGGAGAGAAAGGTTCTGTAAGAGTTGTCTCCTGAGCCCGTCAAAATGAGTGAAACTGTAAAAGGGCAGTTGGCCTTCGCCTATTGAAGGAAGGCCTCTAGTTGACGTCGGTGACCTCATCGGTGGAGGAAGCCAAAAGTGGAGTAGGTCAAGACTGACCGAACCACTCTAAATCTCTGGTTTGCTTTTATTTTGAGCACTTTATCATTACTGCAAACCTCCTACATAGCTACTGCTCTCTGCGCTTTTACGAACAAGTTCTAAGTTCTGATCTTTCCGAATCTGCATTCAGACGTAAATCGGTGTTTTCGTACGATCTTTACATTGCAGTTTACATTTACGTTTTGATTCTATTTATAACTGCAAACTGTCTTCTGCGCTTTTACGAACGAGTTTCTTTGCAGTTTACGTTTACGTTTTGATTCCATTTATAACTGTAAACTGCGCTTAGACGCAAACTGTGTTTAGACGTAAACTGTGCTTAGACGCAATCTGCGCTTAGACGCAAACTGCGCTTAGATGCAAACTGCGCTTAGACGCAATCTGCATTTAGACGCAAACTGCATTTAGACGCAAACCGCATTTAGACGCAAACTGCGTAAACTGCGCTTAGACGCAAACTGTGTTTAGACGTAAACTACACTTAATCATAAGTAATCTTAGAATCGGCTTTTGCATCAAAATAGTTTTTATCGAACGAACGCAGCTTTCGTTTTTAATTGCTGAAAGATTTCCGCTGCACTAATTCACCCCCCCCCCCCACCTCTTAGTGCTCTCGATCCTAACAAATATGTCTTAGAAAGAAAATATCTGAAAAATCCCTAATGCATTTTACATCATCATGAGTTTTTAATTGATATTAATGTAAATTAGGATTTCAACTAATTAGTTAACTTACAGTAGCTACAGGAGATTGGCTACAATGACACTAACATAGATTAGATTTTAGATTTTGGAGGAAATATAAATGCCAAAGTCAAACTTAAAAATAAAAAAAGTTACATAAGATGTTAAATAAGAAAAAAAAGTAAAATTATATATATATATATATATATATATATATATATATTAATGGTTACAAAATTTTAGGAATTTCGAATATTATAACCATAAAAATGCAAGAAATTGAAATCATTGTGCTGTTCATTGCACTATCATTTGTATCAATTATCATGACTCATTTCAATCTCGTAAAAAATTATAATGATTTAATGGTCGTTAACAATTGTGGATAACTAATTCAATAATTTATAATCAGTTGAGGCATCAGCGCTCCGAAGATCATAATTGAATTATTATAATTTATGAATCACAAAATTGTTGCTAAAGACTTTTATCTGAAGGAAAATTGTATGCAAAGAATATTAGTTGAATCATGAATTGCTTGCTTACAATATTTTATGTAGATGATGAAAAATCTCTTCACTAAACACAGGTAAAAGAGCTATCAGACCCAGAAAAGGCAACAAAAAAAAAACAGCTCTTATTGAGATTGATGATAAAATTATGAAAGACAACTTGTCCTCTGTAGTTATCATTAACAATTACACGGAAAAACAAAAATTTTGGAAAGAGGGACCAGTATACACCTTTACAAACAATTATACATGCTGTTCTGCCAACTAAATATTGAATCACTAGATTTCACCATTACAAACAATAGAAAGCATTAAAAGTGGTGACGACAGATACAACAAATAAACAAAGAATATATCCAGTCATAATACTAACTGGATGACAAATGATAGCAGGAGAAATTGATGAGTGAAAGAATACAACTGCCGCAGACATCAAAGAAGTTTTCGATTGGCTGGAGGAGGAAGTCCAGGAATATCCGAAATGTCTTTGTTATTTGGATTCACAAGCTGAAAATTCAATGATAATTGTTTTAGAAATCTATACAAGATAATCAAACAATGAATCGTGAAATAGGATTCAATATTCACTCTTTGTTTCAATATGTCAACAAGACTTGCTAAATGTTTAACTAAAATCCTGCATCACAAGTGCTGTAATTAAGATAAGAACCCGATATGGAAATGGAAGAAAAGTTTTACGATGCTTGTTCCCTAAAAGAAGATGATGCTTGCAACTCTAAAGAGTTAGCTCCATTTCTTGCAACATGCACTGATTCTCCTGAATCTTCTTAAAGACTTAAAAGTATACGTTTGATGGTTTGAGATGCAAACAAGCCAAACATATAGATACAAGTTATTGATGTCGATTTAAGAAATGAGTAAACAACTCACTTCAAAATGTAGTTTAGGAAAATTCCTGATTGATTGTATCAAAATGTTAAAATAATAAGGTCGACGAATAGAATGTTTTTAATTTCATTAGTCTAGAATATCCAATGAAGTTCTAGCTTCATCTTTTCTCCTCCCAACATAACAGGTAAAAATCTATCTTCAACGATCTATGGCATGTAATTCAAATATAATAACAATTAGTAGCTTGAACCCATAACAGGCATCATTACAATAATCTTTGGAAACAATCTGCATGATCAAGTTCAATAAAATAATAATTATGTCTCATGAAACAATTAAAAGGGTGGGCCTTTGTGATATGGGAAAATATGATTTGAGTCACGAAAATAACCTCTTATGTTTAGAGGAAATATTGCGTACATTGACCCTCCCAGACACTATATTGGTTGGAATTACGCACATCTTTTCTTTTTATTTTGCAGGACTTGAAAAACACTTTTTTGGATCACCCAAGTAAATGATATTGTGGCTCAGAATGGGTCTTGTTTAAGTGTTGAAAGCCCCAGTCCCAATTGATTTTAGCAGAATCTTCAACCAAGGCAACAGAAACACTTAAAGAATACATGAAGATGAAATGGTAGTATCATAGTAGAAGAAAGACCATAAAAGATGCTTGAAAGCAGAAAAGAAAATAAACGACCCACCTTCACAATTATGATTGCTACAACACCAATGACGATCAGGAAAAGCATTGCCATTATGCATCGATCAGTTGCAACCTAAAATTCATAAGGGAAAAATGGATACAATTTAGAAAAGAGAGACCGTGGAACAATCTGAGAAGCATGTCAGTAACTTCACTAGAAATGACCTGTCTGCCAAGTTCCTTCACCAGTTGGGATGCCTTCTTCATTGAAAAATGGATCGAATCCAATTCATTCACAATTCTACTCATTTGCTCAGTCTGCCATATTTACAAAATATTAGAAACACTAGAAACAGTGTGCTTTCATGTGGACTCTAAAGAATAACTTGTCTGTTCTAATGCTGAGTGAAAAATGGGATTCTGAACTAGTTATAAATGACAGACCTGTGCCTTCAAAGCAGCCGCTGTCTCTGCTCCAACATTGATAGTCTCTTCAACAACCTAAATATTCAAAGTGTCATGGATAATAAATGTTAAAATAATACAACTATGACAGGATAAATTAAAATTGAACAACAAGGAATAGTGTAATTTCAGATTTCACACTACAGGATGTTGCTTTTCATTAGCAAGTGAATCATGGAGTCTGAACGATGGAGATTTTGAATATCAATCACCAATTTTCCTATGGCCATATGTAGATCAAGGAAATCTTATGAAAAGGCTTCCCTCGAAAAAGAGAAAGAGGAAAATAGACCCATCGAACAACTAACAGAAAATTGCTAAACAGGCAATGAAAAGCTTTTGCAATGCTATGATCTTCATCAGTGTCCTCTACATATTTGAAGTGACAAAAATATAAAGTTCCCAATAAAAGCAAGCTCAGCATAAGGGGACCTATATAACTATTAGATGAACATGGAGAAAGAAGCCTATATGCTCCCCAATTTGTATCACTCAAGCAGCCTATTTATCTCTCAGTTCACTCTACACCTTCCCTATTGGCGCCTTCTTTGAAGAACATATGAATATATGAAGCAACAATTATTAATGTAGATTTAAGTGCCATGGTATTTGATAATAAGACATATCTTGTTGTATATGGTAGATATGCACCAACTTAATTGATTACAGAGGAAAAGTAGAAACGCCAAAGGAACCAATTTATCAGAAATAGAATAGACATGAGGATGCTACAATTGGATTCTCATCTTACAATTAACAAAAGGGGAAACAATGTATCTTAGTAACTTGCAAGACTATGAGCATATCTATACATTTCAATCAGGTAAAACCAAACAAAAGGTCAAACACAGAATCATCACAATAAAGACAATGTTCGAGTGATATTGTGCAAGTGCAAGAAACCAACCTGCTTTGATCGTTCAATTGCCTGATCTGTTTCATCCATCATACGGTGTCCAGAATCTATCAATTGTTCATTGGTCATAGCTGCAAGACATGTTGTATAACAAATAATCAGCAAATTATAATAAATAATCTGCAAAATCAGGTTTTGATAATTTGCTCCAACTATCCAAAACAATTCAACGCATATACCAGCACGATAGATCTGATACCAGTTATATAACTACCTAAAAAGCCAACTAGTTAGATGACTTCTAAAAAGTAGACTTCCTCAATGTGGTCCCAAAATGCTTAACCATGACTTCAGATGTAAGATTATTAAATATTACAATCAGGGTTAATAAATACGGCCTCTATACCTTTTTCAGACCAGAAAAAAGGAGAAAGAGGGGAGTCTGAAAACATACATGAAACATCTTGTTATTTGCTTTATACAGCCAAACCAGCAATTAGGACATCAAACTGGCCATTAGGACACTGAACCAAACTTTACAGCCTTATTTGTATGCACATTATAAAAGATATATTGAATTTCCAGAAATGGTTTAAGGTTTGAGAATCTCCACTGCCTTAGTGTCATCCTCACTGCAGGAGCATCTGAACCTTTGAAGGAGACCAAAAAACATCGATTGAGGAAATTGGTTTCTTTATATATCATTGGTTGCAATATAGTTTTTTATTTCTATTTTGGGGTATTGTTAGACTGCAACTTGCCCTATTATGTCCAGCAATGCTTCAACCATTGATCACATGTGTGGCACATGCCAACCACCATGACTATTCTTGTTTTAGCTTAACTTCATAATGTATTAATAACATTTAGAATCAAGTGCAGCAATGTGCAAGAACAATAAAGTTTTTTAACAATGCAAAGTCAACGAGTACTCAATAAACATGCCTAGAAGGTATTCGTTTAATCACCTACTGCATATGTGCTGCATGTTTAAGTTCACACTTAAGGTAAATGGATAAATACTTGATGAGGTCACCCAGAGAATACTTACATGATGCCAATCGAACATTTTCTTCTGCAAACACATCTCCGCCACCAGGGCCATCAAAAAGATCAATTCGTTTGTTTTCACTTGCATGCCTGCAGTACACAAATTATTATATAGAAACTGTTGCAAGAAACTGGTTAAGAATGTAAAGTAATAGTTGCAATATTAAACAAATGTATTTTTCTGTAAAAAGACTAATAAGAAGCAACTTATGGAGTCAAGCCAAAAGTTATAACAGAGATGAAGGATTGATTACATACTGTAGGAAAAGATTACAAACTAAGTGAGAAATAAAATATAGAAAAATAACAGGAGGGAGATCAAAAACATAAGAGGGGGATGGACAAGAAGTCATACACCGTTCTCAAGGAAATTTCATGTGCATATTATAAAGTTTCTGTAAAATAATTGAAATAATTTCTTCGACAGGATATGCTATCTAATTATAATTCCTTCAACAGGATATGCTATCTAATTAGAATTTTCAAAAATAACCAACTTTAAGGTAGGTTGATTAGAGACAGAACTAACATGATAAAACCTAATTAAAATTTGGACCATGCCAACCAAGCACCATTCTGTCCATCTATGTATTCTGGAGTGTCTGCTATTGGTGCACCATTCCAAGGATTTGATGACTTCTCTGCTCCAGCAACATAAATATGCCAAACTAAGTTGCCTTTCCACAGAAAAAAGTTGAAACAGATACCATAAATGCATTGCTCTATTGATAAATTAATTAATCAGTTCATGTTTGCGTTTGTAGAGAATTCCAAACCACATATTCATGATGAATGATAAGTCCATCAAGAGCAGAATGGCTGTGTCCACTCTCAAAATAGTTATATTTGCATCAAAGAAGAAATCATGAAGGAAACGATTTTACATCATAGTTCCCTATTATTTCTTTGAGTATATATGGTGAATAGGCAAGAATTAAACACGTGGGTTAAAAGAAATCTTCATGATGAAAACAGCAACTGAAGTAAATAGCACAGAGAGAAAAACTTACTGCTTCTTCAGAGCAACATAAGAGTTCAGTTCTTTGATCTGCAAAATTGAAGCTAATTAATCAGTAAGCTGTCAGTTTTCAACATAATATTATCCAATATGCCAAAAAAACTAGGAACTTTAGGAGACAAAAAGACACCATTGATTGCTTTTTCTCGTTCAGCATCCTGTTCGTGTTGTGAGTATTTCGACTCTCCTCTTCCTTCACGGCTCTCTCAAATTCTTTGATAAGCCTAGTTAGACACATTGATTCAGAACTCGAATCAGAAATAAGTGTGATTATTACACAACAGAATGACAATACCTCAAATTATTTGTGATGTAACACATGGGTTCCATTTGTTGCTTTCATCTTAAAAGTGCCACATTAATTATAGGTAAAAGCCAAAAAGAAGCAAACAATTTGAAATTCATGAATGTAAGATCTAGAGTAATATTCATTAAGATGTTAAAAAAGGCAGCAGTTTGGTCAGTTCCTGAATTTGGATGATAGACATTCATTACGGATTCTAGCTGCATACAAAACAGCTGACTGCATCATAGACTTCCAATTCGAACAATGCTTGTCATACTTCTGATGCATAGATTACCAAAATGCAACACAGTTCCTCTCAAACATTCATATATTTATTTCTCAAGCACTGCACTTCTCGTGATTAAAATAAAGATTTTGCTTTAAAAGATCCGTGTAACTGGTCAGTCAGAAACTACGTAGCCTGAACATATGTAGCCTCTCCACGCATTGGTCAATCAGAAACTAAGGTAGCCTGAACATATGTAGCATCTCCATGCATTGGTCAGTCAGAAACTAATTCACAAACATAGCTTGTAATCAAAAATTTAAGAAAAAATATGGGATAAATGATTGGCACATTAATCCGGACATTAAAGAAAGAGCAAGATAAACACCAGAGACAAAGACCCACTAACAAGAACCATTCTGCAGCAAAGAAAATAGATATCTAAGAATGTACCTCTTGCATTCCCTCATCTTGTCAGTCAATTCTTCTAACTGCCGACTCCGTCTATTTGGGTCTTTGATCTTCTCCAGTTTCTGAAACCCATTTCTGTTGAACATTTAATAAACAATCAGTCATCAAACTGACAAGTATAAACGAAGCATATCCACATCAACTATGACTGAATAACCCATAGCAATTATCCTTTTTCTTCGGTGCACCATGTGAACCACAAAGATAGTATGAACAGTAACATCATTCGTTAACGCTTTCCTTTTCCTTTCGGGATAATATGTATACTTAAGCACATGATCTTTCACGGTTGATACTTCTCAATTCCTTTTTCCAAATAGAAACTTTCTTTTGCCTTTTTTTGGGGTGGGGAGGACGAGAGATGTCGGTTCTTAGTTTTCCAACCAATGAGATCACAGCACACATTGAGGCTACCACTTTGCAAATTAAAAATTCTAATATTTAGAGAAGTAATTCTTACCACAACATTTTCGTAAAATCTCAAATTCCTACATCATGTTTTTCCGATTTATATTTTATTTTCATGTCTTGGAGAAGAAAGACTAAGAGAACGTCTGTGGCCATGACGAATTATTCCACATCCTTCCCATCACCAAACAGAAACGTAACGTTCCAGGAAAGAAAGAAGCCATGTATGCTTACGATAAAGCCCGAAAGACATCGTTGATCTGCCCCTCGATAAGAGCCAGCTCCTCGCTAACATCAGACAAATCCATCTCGCAAACGGGAATTCTTCGTCAACGAGATTCACGACTCGAATACCAAAACTCGCCAAAACCGGCCGAGAACCCAACTTTCAGGTCCCCCGACGCATCACGATCCCTGCCACTCCGCGCTACGGGCCGGAACTCAAACGAGATCCACGGCGTCGAGATCAAGCGGCGCGCCCGAGGCGACCACCGATCGCCCGCGAGATCGGCGACCCGGGAATGGGAGAAGCCACCGTTGATCGGCAATGCGGGGCCCGACCGAGGCCCAGGAGGGGCGGAGATCTAGGGTTCTCGGATGGCCGCCCGGGTCGTCGTTGCGGACACGATGTCGGGAACGGTTGCGAAGGCCTCGCACAGCTGGGCTTCTAAACTGGAAGGTTTCCATTTTCTTATTATTCATGTGTCTTATATTTATCGAGGGGTATTTTTGTACATCGATCCCAGCTTTGGAACTAATTACCGATCAACCCCTGTCTTTTTCACTATTTAATTAATTAAATTAATAATAAAAATTATCACATTTGTATCTTTAAATCGAATGTTTGTTAATAATATTATTTTATTTTTCCAGTTAGGATGAAATATGGATTAAGTTGGAACCTATTGGAGTTTAATGCAGAAACGAATGATATTTTTATAATATAAATAGCAATAAAATGTGATCCGTCCGTAAATAAATAATTTAATTTGTATATCTTAAAATAACAGTGAAAATTTTTGGATAATTAAAATTTAGAAGGTCTTAGGTTGCTTAATTGATAATAGTATGAGTCTATCGATTCGATAATTCAATTTCTTATCAATCCCAAATCTTGGCTTAAGATAGAAATATCCAAATGGATTTGTTAGATGAATTATAGAGAGAAGATAAAGAACATGAAAATTTTATAGTTTAGGGCCTCTAATGATAAATGATTAGAAAAATAATCTCCTAAATCATTCTTGATATGAAAAATATTTTATTATGATATAATTTGTGATGATGTACTAAATTGGGTTTGGCGTATGATATTTTCGTCAGCAAATTATTTATAGAGATCTTAATATAACTTTTAAAAATATAAACATCGAGATACAAAAGATAACTAATTATAAGAGTAATCTAAATATAATTATGTAAACACAACATCATCATCATCATCAGTATAAATGGTTTCATTTGTAGAAACATGGGGAATTGGAACCAATACAGTGTTTGTCTGTTACCTATTAAAGGAATATTGTCTACAACTGAGGGTATTATATTGAAGCTATGTATTAATGAGCAAAGTAATCATCCTTCAACGACAACTCAATGCAGAAACAAAAAGAAGATTAGATGGTGGGGACGACTACACATGGCCAATGGGAGGTCGCTTTCTCAGCCTGCCGCGTGTCGCTCGTATCGCCGCCTCCTTCGGTGTCGGACTCGAGGCTTCTGCTGTCTGCGAAGCGTGTGCATCTGGGCCTGATTCCGGTGGCAAGACTCCAGTCTTCGTCATCGTCGTCAACTGTTCTTCTGGCTGGTTCTTCACGGGGCTACCCGACGCTCGTGTTGCTGCTCGAGCTGGCTCGGTTGCTGCAGGTGGCGACGAAGACGGCAACTCATCTGCTTGCTTCTGTTCAAACAAGCATACAAGAAACAGAGAGATTAATCATAGTCAAAGGTAGTGAATTCTATCATGACTCCTGCAGCAATGACAAAGAAGAACTGAACCAGAAACATGAAGCATATTGCTCATAGGGACTCATCATCTACAGGATTAATTGGTCAAGCAAATTCATACTTTTGTAGCTTGTTTTCAAGAAAAAGCATGAAGTAAAAAAATCGTAGCTTGTTGTCAACCAGTGAATATGGAGCGAGAAACAAAAGTAATCGGATAAGAAGAAAAGCTCAAGCATCAAATCTTATCAAAGCCTAAATTTGCAAGGATTTCTTTCCATGCTCGAACTTGTTATCTTCCAGGTGACAAGGTTCTCCAAGCAGCATGATGATATCAAGTACTTACTAGGATGGTACTTAAAAGTCTCAAATTGTTTGCTTCAGAACTTGCATGGAACACAGATGAGAATCAAAGAAACATCCAAGGTAAGTACAAGGCTTGCTAAATGTTCCTCAAGAAAAAATATGCATGTGACAAAGGCAGGAAATCCCCTGACTCTTGTCAAATGTCCAAACTATTTAGTCAATGTTAGGCACAGATGCAAAACTAAATGAACATGTTCTTCCTCGAAAATAGAATTAAACAGATCCTTTTACTGTCATACATGTTTAACAGCATCCAAATGCAACATTAAAGAACTACTTGATGATAATTCCCATAAGAAGTAACCAGAAATTGCACATGTTTCATACCATTGGAATAGACACAAGGATTGTGTATACATCTCTTGAATCGTATCATGTGAGGAGACAACGGGAATAAGCATCAGAAACACAGTATCATGTAAAAGATATATAAACAGCAAAGTTCAAGTTTTAACACACACAAAAAACATTGGAAATCTTGTAAACAACTGTCTGTCTACATTAAAATAGAACAACAGGTATATTTGCAACTTTTCACACTCCTCAATCAAATTTAATCTTCCAGTTCTCGCTGATATCTCATAAATTAAGTAGCAAACGATACATTCATTTATTTATGGAGAAAAACACTATGACTATGATTGAGCATTTAAAGGAAGAAAGTTGCATATTAGATCTCACTGAACGGAGTATGATAAATGAAGCTAACTTGCCAAAGATCTAACAATAAGATGCAATTATTTTACATGATAATTAATGACATTGCTACTTTAAATGTTAGAAGAATCAATCACATGAGAAGTGAAAGAATAACCCACAACTGTTAAATTTTCTATGCAGAAACAAAAAAATCTCTTGGCACCAACAAAGGAAAATTTCAGCATAATCAACTAAAAGAAAGAACTATAACCAAAGACAGTAAGAACCAATTTGTCCTGATCAACCATGCCTGAGATGGGTGTGTTCTTGATGCTTGTAACAGTAAGGTAACACGGTTCAACACATCAAAAACACTTATCCTGCCATAGCCGGCAGCCTTCTGCCAATACATCAACATGATATCTGCAAACCTTGCTCTAAACTCAAGCAAACGGCGATCGATCTCAATTTCATGTTTTGCGATATATGGCCTGAGGAAAGTACCATAGACAAATGTTGTTCCCTGAAACCAATTATATTCATAAGATTCAACAGAGCAGAAAGAAAAGATCTCAACTGGGAAAAGGGCTGCCGGAAGGAATGTCTTACTCTCATCTTAGGATACCATAAGTATATGTAGAGTGCCAATTTTGCTTCACAGTACATTGGCAGCCTTCAAGAACATACAAGTAAATAACAAGAGAAAATAAAAGCAATGGAATTTGATGTATCATAAAATTAAAATACAGGTACTGACCATGAAAAGAAAACATCCACTAATCTCTCCAAGATGGCCAATGATGCAACTAAAATCCTGCAAAAAGAACAAAAATGTATGCTGTCTTTTCCTCAAACATACCAAAATAAAGTGAAAATAATTGCTTGATCTAATGCAGATTAATTTCTACTGACCAATACTGACACCAGAAAAGCAACTGTTCGATCTCCGGCTTGTTCAATTCCACGGTCTTGTAGCACTCATAAGCTGGGTAAGCATACCCAAAAACCAGTCTGCCAATTGCAGATGCATCAAACCCCTTACCTCATCAAGTGCAAAAGACTAATCCAAAGCATTAAGGTCATGAATGCTTACATCAAGCCCCTACTAAGAAATGACCCCATCATGATGGCCGCTATTCATGCACGAGTAACAACTGTTCAATGATCCGCTTTGCAACGGAACCTAACATTGACAAAAGCACAAGCAAGCCGAAAGGAAAATCTCATTACTTCAAATTGCAGCAACTTTATTGGACGAAATGCCATACAGGAATACTTCACGGAGAATTCACAGCTAGTAGGGAGTTGCAAGGCTAAACCATCATAAGGAATCTAAAATGTACAAGGCATCGTAGGGAGGCATATGAAACACGAGAAATCCATGAAAAGAAAGATCTGCGACGAACATTTCAGCATTTGAGGTGTCTTATTTGCAGAACTACAAAGTTAAGGCGCAATCACCCGGTGACTTGAACATGAAATCCAAGCACGAAAGAAACAAGAAGGAAATCCGTCTCTAGTGGCCACACGACAACGAAAACGGAACAGAAAACCGAAAGCGAACAAAAAACAAACGGCTGCAAATGCGGAATCAACGGAACGAAGAGACGGGAAGGGAGACACGGTCGAACCTTTCGATGCTCGGACGAGAGAAAGAGATAGCGAGCGAGGAATTCGAAGAGGAATCGTATTTATTGATGTACCAAGGATCGAAACATGCGACGAATAGCAATAGAGAGGAAGAGCGATTGCCTCGTCCTGTTCCGTATTCGTTCGCCCTCCTCTCTCTCTCTCGTATTTGCCACCGGAATTAGACGTCGCAATTGAGACGAAGGCCGAATCAACGAATCGGGAAGAGCCCGCGTGGAAGCGGACAAGTTTGGGCGTGAGAATGGACGGCTGATATGGATTGACAGGACGGTTACACGGATCGGACGAACATCGAGACGTTCGCCCACGAGAGAGATGGTTGAGATCACCAGCCGTTCGATCGACTGGGGGAGTCGTAAAAGAAGAAATGGTTGATTGCTTGTTCTGTTGTAGTCACATCTGCTTATGAATACAAAATCTTTGTCAGTTAAACTAATTAAATTTTATTTATTATTTCAAATAAATCTTATCATCTCTTTAATGGCTTATGATAAATTTAAACATGATTTTATTGACTAAGCTAAGCTAACAACTTCTATTTAAAGCTTTCTCTTTTTTTTCGTTTAATCAATTTTCTAACCTTTGATTAGCATAATCTAAGTTAGGAATTCAATTTAGTGGCAAGTGTTTCACCATAAAGGCATCATTCTTCCAACCCCACAGTATGTAGAATCCTCTATGAGCAGTAGAGACCACAACAAGAAACACAATTACTGCAATCATCACTATAAAGAAAAGGCAGTTTGAAGTGGCAAACATCAAAAAATGCAATGAGAAAACTTGCAGATTCATTTGCACATCATACTGAAACAGCATAGCCATTACCCTACAAAGCAACCATAGCATGTATGTAGATAATAACTTGGACATCAGAAATTGTCAACAGCTTTATGACTAATTTCATTCCTTCCAGTCATTAAAAAAAACCCAACATCACCAAGAATCGGCATCGAATATCCCATTTTCAGCAAATTCTTGAGCAATGTGATCCATTTCTGGCAAACCCATGTTCTGGGGCAAGTCAGGTCTTGAATTGATAATGTTGCCACTTATGGTGGGGTTGCTGGCGGTGGCAGCAGATTGGAAGCTGTAACTTTTGCTTCCCATTCCTCCTGTGCCATTGTTACGCAGGTTTGTCGGCATACTTTGGAGCTCGAGTGCATTTCTGATTGATCCAGTGTCTATCCTGACCGGTGTACCAGTAATGTCACCTACAGGAACATCTCCAGCTGCCAGACCAGCATTTGCATTAGGAGCAATAACAGCTTGTTGTGATGCTCCCTTGTTATTCATCATCTCTTGCAGCATTTGCTGAATCACATGTTGCTGCATATGTTGGTTCACCTGGGGGTTTTGCGGGTTGTACTGCTGCTGCAAACGAACATCCAATGGAGGTTGTGGCCGATGCTGGCCAGATAAATTACTTACAGATGCATCAATGGAAACTGATGAGGCAGAACCTTGGAATTGTAGAGGCTGTGCATGATTGGAACCACTTAAAGAACTCAAAGCTTCCTCCTGAAGCACATTCTGCTTTAAATTCAAGGTGTTCCTCAGCATATTCTGAAAGCTGTTTAGTGCATGAACACCCTGCTGGCTGCTGTTAGCGACTTGGCTAGCTGCCAGATTGTTGTTAATGTAATTGTTTAACCCTGCTTGGATGCCTGTGGCTTTTTTCAGGGTGCTCGGATCACCTGGCAGAGCGTGAGAACTCATTGCTTGCTCCTCGTCCAACTTCTGCTTTTGGAGCTTCGCTGTGGCATGCCTTGGATAGTTCTTCAAACTCTCTGTGGAGAATAATTACCACATTAAAAGCGTATACCTTTAGTTAAATTCTGCAACAATCATCCTCCATTAAATTAGTATGGTCTATGCAACAGAAAGTTGGAAATCAGTTCAAGAAATGCAAGGCACTCAAATCCTCATTTAAAATTTGCTCTTTCCTGGAACACTGAGGAAGAAAAGACGAACAGACCGATTTAATTCAAGAATGTAAAGGGATCATAAATACTTCTCACAGAAACTAAGTCATAACAAAAGAATTCAAAGTAAAACAGATCAAAGGAAGGACAGATAACTCTGGAATCAACATATAAATTCCTTAGGTTATAATACAAAGATTAAAAAGAAAATGTAGCCTCAATGTCTTTGGTTGACGGATAGCTTCTGAAACATTTTGGAACTTCTTAATGTTTAATCAGGAATTCAGTTGACAAATTATTTGATATCAGACATGACACAAATGGTTTTGGTACAAAAATTATGTAAATTTAGATGTTAAAATGTTAATGCCTTAGCATGAGATGTCAAAATCAAAAGGTGAACATTGCCCTTGATCAAGAAGGTTTTAACCGTAAAGTTGGATTTCAGAGGCAGCACCGACTAAGGAACATCTAGGTGCATATATATAATAGAATAGCACACTGAATCATTAGACTCAATTTTATGAGCATTACCTATTGCTCCAATCTTCTGCTCCTGGCTAAAATCAATCAAGTCCTTCATGCTACTGACAACCTCAGATATCTAACAAAATGAAAAATAAACAACTATATGAAGAAAATGTAAATTTCAGGACATTAATCTATTTCCACACAATGCACAGGACACCAAAATAACTTCTTAATTACCTGCAAGCACCGGACATATCTTTTGGAGAATCCCAAGTCATTCAGAGATTGCAGGTCGAAATTTCTTGCTAGTTGACGACCTATTGCTGCAAACCTAAAAACATCATGAATCAAGAAGCAACCGTGCATGTTAGTTAAAGAAAATCAAACACATAAAAAATTGAACATGGTCACAGTCAGAAAAGAAAAGAACATCACAAAACAGCCACTTACCTGGGAAAAACTAATCAAATACCCCACCAATACTACTAGATCTTCAGGATTCCTTTTCACATGTACATTACCGAGTTGTGGTAGCTTTCAAATAGCATACCAAATATTACAAAGAATAGCCTCTGTCACAATGGGTTTGTTTTTCTTTTAGCCTTATGTCAAACTATAGGATCATTAAGTCCATCAATGTGTTCATATATCATAGTTCATCTTAAATAAGATCATGAGTCTTAACCTCTGATTCCTAAGATATCACCATCTCATGGCATGTCATACTGGCTAGAAATAGACACAATCTATAAAGGCTTAAGATACACACTCACTAACTCCTAAGCCTATATTTCATGCCATAATAATCATCAATGATAATCTAGAATTAATTTGTCTATTACTTGCAGATACTGATCACTTGATGGCATAACAATAATGTCTAGAGTATCTTTGTTTAGAGCACATGATAGCCCCACAAAAAGACATCTTGAAGAGAGAGTGCACTCAAAGCATTTAGATAATCAAACTCAATATCAAACCAAATCAAACCAATTAAAATAAATAAGCCACAACAAAGTGCCAAGAAATCTTAAGTAGATAGATAAGCTAAAACAAAGAAATACATCATCAGACAATTGTGTGATGCTAGATGAACAAAGCATACTGCATAACCAAAGGTGACATGCCCAAGTGTCGGAGAAGTGATTGTTTATCTTTGGTGACCAAATCATAGAAACATTGTCCGTACTACATTAAAAGACATGCACAAAGACCATGGGAAGATGGATCTATGCATATAATTTGGGAGAGTTGCACTGGATGGGAGGTTAGACCAAGTCAAATCTGATGTCTACTCAGTAAGACAAAAAGATTCAAACTAAATTTCAGACTAAAGTATGACATGAGATATTATTGAGCTAAGTTGAGTCAAGTCGGGTTAGTCAAGTAAAAGGAAGAACTCACAAGTTAACCAGTAAATATGCAGCTAAATGGTTCTTAATGGTGATTGAGTGCACAGGTCAAAATCATGCTGAGATCCTTTGGTTTTGCAAAGAACAAAGGACAGCAGACATAGACTGAGTCACTGAAATGCTGTAAGAAGGATCACAAGTTGATCTATTTCATATTAGTTAAGAGACTTGTGGAAGGGAGGAAAGAGAGATCATATAGGTGAAAGAAGATAAAACTCTTCAACCGAGTATAACCGGACAGCCACAACCATAGAATTTATAGCGGTGACCATAGAAATGGTGCAACAAAAATCCAGCTGGCAAGGAACAGGAGCGGAATTCAATTTGGTGCAACAAGTGCTATGAGAGATAGAGACAAGATAGGCAGAACCTGTATGAATTATAGGATTGTGAAAGATCAGTCATACTCGAGAAATATAGAGCATCAAAATTAAATTGCTATAAAAATGGTAATCACAGATGTACAACACTTCCCTTGGAAGTGGACAAGTGGTTGCTTGATAGCTCAGCCCAGGACTACAAGTTTGACAAATCAGATGTTATGAGATGAAGATCAGCAGGTCCACTCAGGATCAAGCTAAGTTCAGTTGGTTACCTGAGTTGCAACCCTTATGGGCTTAACTCTTAAGAAGTTTAGATAAAATCAAAATTCAAGACAAGATACTAAATTTTGCATACCAGGCCTCATACACATAAACAGGATTCATACACAATGAACCTTTGGCAATCTCAAAACGAGATAAAAATTCAACATATAACAGAGAATAAGTCATTAACTCATGATAAAGGCAATGACAATTGACAATATATGAAGATACTCAGCACTGAAATTTTAGATGCATAACATTATCACAAGCAAGGTTAGGTTATACAGTTTTTTCAAGGGTAAAAGAACATGCAATCGTACTTAGGTGAAATGGAATCAGAGAAATGTCTGTATCAGTATCTAAATTGTTTCAGTCTCAATGAAAATAACAAGGAACAGAAACAAATATAGATATATGTGAACAGTGAAATCTGTTCCATTATGTCAGAGCCTATGACAAAGGAGATCGTTTTTATACAGCTTATCATGCAACTATCATACAAATCACATGTTCCTAAGGAACTAATATACAAATCTTCTTATCAATAAATGAAAATCGTTATAGTTCAGAAATCTTTGCATCAGTAACTGTACAAAAGTATAACATAACATTTTCCAAAAATTTGCATTTGTTTTGAAACAAACTATGGATGACATGAATAAGATCACTCACATATTACAGCTGGTTTGCAAATCTTGGTGTGAAACTCCAGCGGTATTATTTTCAGTTACAGTTGCTTGATATTTCTGAGCAACTTGCAATAGTTGGTTAACCTGAAAAAGATTGCGTTAAACAGTTAGAATATACTATATACAATAGTGCCTTAACCGAATGAAGCAACATCAAGTAGAAACTGCAAGTAACCTTGCAGCAACCCACGTGGCAAAGCAACCTTAGAAAACTAAGAAAAGTTGGCTCACAATGCTGAAATGTGGCCAATGAAATGGTCACCAATGGTTTAAACTTCTGGTAACTGGACCTATACTGGTCATTGCCTGGACTGCAATGAGTCTCAGTGTACTAGCATAATGATAATTTTGAAATATGGTATGCCAGCATAATGGGACCAGATTCCAAAAGGACTAGGAAAAAGCACTTGTATCAGAAATATCAACTAATTAATTAAACCATGATAATTTTGAAATATAAATGGTTCAAAATATAATCAGATAAAATCATGCAACATCATGAGCAAGCCATAGTTTTTCTTGCTTTAGTTTTTCTCTTAAAAAATTTAGAAACTGCCAAGAACAAATATATTTGAAAGTAAACCAAATACCTGCGGTGCTAACAGTCTACGAGGAAGAAACTCTTCATGTCGTCGAGTACAAAATTCCCAAAGTAATATCTGAAATATAAACCCGAAATATGTATAATTCCATAACCAAAAACTGAATAAATATAACCAAAAATGCAAACTTCCAGTTTCAAGAAAAAAGACACTAGTCCATTCAATTTGGAACCTTCAGTTCTGGTGTAAATATTATTCGGAGCTGTCCCTCTCGTACAATATGTAGATGTTCATAAACACTTTCTTGAACAGCTTTTTCATACTCCAATACCATAATTCCAGAAGATAATCGGGACTCATGGGGCATGTCAAGAAATAAGTTTTCATCAATAACACCATGGTCAAATTTAATTTGAAAAAGCCGAGGAAGTACATCAAAAGTAGCCTCTGCCAAAGAACATAAAGGATATCATTAGGCAAGAACTTAGCAAATACATGATAGTAATTAGATTTCAATGATTTTGCAAAATATTTCCAATGCCAGTTCGTTATCAGATATATAAAGTTTCTACATATACTATTCATACTTCATAGAACACGCATTTGTGTGTGCTAAACTATAATTTTGAGAATAATTTTTTATACGTCAAATTTTTAGTAGCAGCCAATAGGAGATAGAAAAGGCTACAATAAAAAGTGCAGATATCCTAAATGTGAATGTCACAACAATAACAGGGTCAATCCAGCATTGCTGCAACAAAGAAACTATTGGCATTCAGATTTGCCGTGGACTAAGGTCGGTGTCTTAATAGAAGGAGCACCAAAATACATAAGTAAATGATACAGAAATATAAAAATGAAGGCTCTTATACCAGAAAATTGTATTATTAACTTTTAGAATCAACACTTAATAGATTAATAAGCAATGTATGAAAAGACAAGAGAAGTGAGTTCTAGCAGGAATATGTCCTAGAATATCATTTTGGAGATAGGTATAGAGAAGTTGAATAAACTTGACATGATTTTCAAAACAATGCAATTTTTTTATATACAAAATTCATTTACTTAAGACATCAACTACTATCTTGTTTAACATCATTATATCTTCTGGTACAGTTGACCAAATAGTCTTCCACAACATGGCAGCTTGAATCAAACTTGCTTCACAATAATGCAAGGTTAAAGACTAATGAGGATGCCTATCAAATCCACACCTTGCCATAATTCAGTATAATTTAGATTTCCCCTGGTACTATAATTGTATTACCTCACACCATTAGAAAACACATGCTTCAGATATGTAGTACTGTCAACAGAGGATACCTGCCGATCCAGTAGTTAAATTGGCAATTCTAGTGCCTGGCTTACTCACTGTCTACAACAAATTTTAATGATCATTTTTTAGAGCAACAATTTCTCTTTCTACTATACTAATGAGAAAGACATGTTATGTGTATGGTCAGCATTGCATACCATAAGTCCACAACCAATGATATCACGTCAAGAAGCAAGCAATAGAATGGACTACCTTTCACATAGAAGAAAAATGATCGTGACAAAGCATGTTTACTGATAAGTATATAAATTCAATGGAATGAACAAAGTCTCTCACAGATGAGTAAATTTTGCAGATGGGTAAATTTCACAGTGAAAGAAACTACCCTATTAACAGAATCAATAAAGATGCCTCTACTAACCAAATCCTTTTCCTGATTTAGAACCACAGAAACCGCACTGCCATGCATCCTGCAACAAGCAAAGAATGCACAATGAACATAAATTAAAAGAAACAATGGGAAGATAGCCTTGTTATGCTAATACAAAAGAAAAAAAAGGCCTCTATATATGTTCTTTGGAAAAATGATTTGGTTTCATGTTATTTATAAGTTACAGACGATAATATATTCTTCAGAGATGGGAATTCATCCCATTGAGCATAGTTGAACAGTTGAACAAAATCAAATAACCACTAGGTGCAAATATCTTTAATAACCATTGAAAGATAGCCCAATTAACCAATATTGGTTTGTGTCTGCGCTACCTCCTGAGAACACCTAAACAAGTTAGCATTAACAAGTTAATGCAATCAGGGAGCTTGAGTTTCCAGTGAGAAAATTTTGGTTCTTAACTTGGGGGAGAATGAGTTTCACAAAGTATGAGAGACCTTATATAACTGAATCAATGTTCTATTCCTACTTCAGTAGAAAGCAATCAGAATCAGTACGGCCAACACTAGTTTTGTATCACCTTCTAATTTCCAACCTAGTGTTGCATGGTATAACTTGCACCAAACATTCATCACCTTTCTTGACGAATTAAAAGGCATGAAGACATATATGTTGCGTTCGTCACCCACTTAGATGAATATGCATTTATTGATTCTGCTCTAATTCTCATGCAGGATGTCAAGTACTGAACAATGAACCCAAAAACAAGCATTAAATTGAGAAAACACGATATACAAGAAACATTTACCACAGCCAACTGGGGGAAAACACCAAGTGTATTGTTGGCCATATTATCATACAAGGACAAACACCATCTTTTCCTAGCTCGTACTGCAAAATATTCAGCTACGAACTTCCTCCAGTATAATATGGAATTATCCTACAAAAAGAATGATATTAGGACACCGCACGAAATGCGAGACTGATATGTGGGTAAATTCTGTAATCAGATTGCAGTGAAATTTAAGAAAAAAACAACTCACAGGTGGCCGATGACGTTGGTGAAATAAATATTGCATAAGCCTGCGAGAACATATTCCATTATCAAGAGGCCGCTTAATGAGAGTAGCCGATTGAATAGACTGTGGCTGCAGATGGTGTCTCAGCTGTTGTTGCTGCTGCAAGGTGATAGGACCTTGTTGCAACTGAGAAAGGGACTGCATTATCTGTTGCTGATGCTGCTGACGCTGCATTAGTCTCTGCTGTTGCAAAATGGTTTGCAACTGCGGGTTTTGCTGAACTTGTGGATGCATTCCATCATGTCTCTGCAAAAGCTGTTGGATCAACTGCTGCTGCAGCACATCCTCATGCTTTACACCAAGCCGCGGTTTCTTCTGGGCATTCATTAAATTGTTGGGTTCCTGTTGCACTAGCTGAGATGTTGCTGTTGACAGCCCTTGCTTCTGCACCTGTTCTTGGAGTGAGCTCTGTTGCACGATGGAGCAACCATCCATCACCGAAGAACCAGAGAAGTTGGAGGAGAAAGAAATGGGTGAGGCAGGAAGACCCATATACGACTCGTTGTTGAAGCTGGTGCTTTTTTGCAACTGAGGACCGCCAGAGAGCCCTGAGTTGGCATCTGTAACGAGGGAGCTCGCACCGACGCTTGGGCCAGAAGAGTTCCCTACGCTGTAAAGTATCTGGTTCATCTCACCAGAGGCAAGCCTGAGACCAGACCGATCGTTCCCTGACATGGGGATCACAGGGGCTGGGTTCTGGCCACCATCGCTCTGGAAGAAAAATACCAAAGGCGGGGAAAGATTGCCTCCGGACTTCGCCTCCTTTAGCGTGAGGCACTGTGCCCCAACTGGCGGCGGGAATCCTGGTACCTATACAGCGCCAGTCCTCTCTTAAACAGCCCTCGACAGGGGAAATTTACACCGAATCATCGCAGATTCAACAAAAGCTACGCCTTTTTGCATCCAATTGCATCCTCAAATTAGAAGTTCGAACTCGGAAGAGGTCTCCCTCATCACTGATAACTCCGTTACGACGATCAAATCAAATGTCTCCCTCGTCACTGACAAGAAAAACCACACTAATAAGGCAATAATCCTAAAATACACCCTAATTAATGCATGATAAGACCACAATAAGAGAAAAGTAAGCCCTAATTTCTCGCCGATGACTGGAAGTGGTAAGAAAGAAACCCAACTCGTTCCGGAAGCACCCGATCACACAACCATCAAACACAGTTCAACTCTAACAAACTGCAAAAGTGGACATTTATAATCGAAAACCAAAGGATCGACGCGTTTGAAGAAAAATCGAAGAACGAATGGAAAATCTCGAAAACAAACCAAAAAGCCAGAAAGCAAATCGACGAGCCGGCAAAGCAGCTCATCATACCCGAATCGACACACAAGAAGAATATAAAGGGCAGCAGCGATCGACAGAGACGACGCGTTTGGTTCTCTCCTTCATCTCTCCGGATCTTTCTCCTTTCGTCACAGCGGCGCCGTCCGACGAGCGAGTACTTTTATAGGTCAGGGAACTCGAAGGGGGTGGTGACCGGCTGTAACTGACTCAGCGGCTATCGCTTACCGGCTTTGACAGGTCGACGAGACACTTACGTGGCGCTCCTCATCACCGTCTATTCTCCCAGTCACGAATCCCAATGCCTCCGCGACTTGTATGCTACGTGTCCTGACACGTCGAGTTAAATGATTGGACTAGACGTGGGTTTCTAAATCTCGGGTGGGCAACCGGGAAACCGGTACTTTTATGTGTCGCGGGAACTCGAAAGGACGTTGGTGACCGCCTACAACCCGCATCGACAGCAATGCCTTTGTTGACACCACGCTTACGTCGCCCCCATCAATATCGTCCGTTCTGCCCATCACGAATCCCGAGACCATCGCGTCATGCCGCCCCATCTGTGTTGACACGCGGTGTAGAATTATTGGCCCACGGCGGTTCTCTAAACTTCGGATGCGTACCTGGGAAGCGAAACGACTGGGAAACCTGAAACTTCCGTACACCTTTTGCCTACCCCATTTATATATTGGTGGGGTCCATTATAGATCATAGAATGAGTGGTTACAAAATGTGGTGAGGTTGCGAGGAAGCTTGTAGACACCAGTCAATCGATGCAATAGACTCACAATGCCATGTATATCTGCTGTTCCATAGTGTACAGGTAATAAATAGTGTTTGCTTTATTGGTCGTGCAATTGGCTTTTACTTTATTATTAATCTAATAATGATGTATATGTTCCACTCACAAAATGTTAAGATTTATCTTATAAGTATATTAGCCTGAAGTTGATATAGTATATAATCACATAAATAATTAAGAATTTAAAACCCTATTTAATAAATTTGAAGAGAGCAATTCTCATCTTTGTTATTTATTCTTTAAACAAATAAAAATATATATATATATGACCCAAATAAAAAATAAAAAGATGATCGTTAAAACAAACTCATAATTTTATTAAAATAACAAAAACAAAATGTTTCCAAATTACCAATGCTTGCAGTCATCACGACTGATGCTGACATCTATTTTTTCTTATGCACATAAATAAGTTAATTATAATCACAATTGTAAATACTGAACATTGTACCTACCATCAACAACCATTGAATATACGAATAATAAATAAAAATACACTGTGCATGTACCAGCATTAGATGATGATATGTTTTGATGGGGGTACTTGGTTGAACCAAAAAAATACCAGTTAGAACCCACACAGATCCAACTGGAATCCAAACTTTCGTTGTCATATTTTTAATTGACAAACCAGAGTTTTGCATCGTTTAAACATATGCACAGACATTGTATTATGGCTAGTAATATGGCATGACAAGATTAACGGAGTATGAAAAGCTTCAGTTCACCAATTGAGAGTGATTTTTTTTTTTTTCACCATGAGGTTTGACGTTTATGGGTGCTGAAATGTGTTAATCAATTGTTCATATAAAATCCAGAGTATGAAGCCTAGAAGAGTATCTCTAACTAAACTCTCGAGGAAATTAGAAAGCCATCCAGAGTTGCTCTCACCTGATGTCTTGCCGACAAGGTCGCGGAACCGCAAGTCACCCAGATCAGATATCAATGCATAGACCACCCCATTCATGTGAGCTTTTCCAATGACCCCGAGAACTTTCTTACTCTTATTCACAGCTTTGCTCCTTTTCAGAGACCACGCAAGATACTGAAAGCACCCACAAAACAAAAAAGATAATTCAGTTTAAGAAACTTTTTTTACTAAAATAAAAGAGAAGCTATCACTCACCTATAAACTTACTTGGGTTGCAATACCGAGGGGCTACTTCATAAGAATTCTAACCCACAGCCTCTTCAAGAAGAAGCGGAACCAACCACTAAGCCAATGCCTCGGTTGTTCATTTTATGAATTTGCATGGCCAAGCATTATGACAACACAAGGAGCTAGATGAAGATTTAACAGAACTATATTTTGACCTCCTACTCTTAAATTATATAACCAGAGGTACCTCTAGAAAGGCTCAAACCCAGCGCTTGGGAGAATCAATCACAAGGCAACAGCCTAGTTGGTTCAGTTTAAGATTTTGTATAGTCAAGCATTATGACAGGGCAAGGAACTCGATATGGTTTGATCCAAAGATCGTGAAAGGGAAAAATCATTAGAATTGTGTTTGAAGTATCAATATTAACAAAGCTACATTTGACTTCGTATTCGTAAATAGAGGACCATGATTTAACAATATTGGTTTGTTCACTTGATCAAGTTTGATTTTAGTTTAAAAAGTTGTTATGTGGTTTAGGAAACATACCGTATCACGCTCATGTATGAGAGGCTGCAAGAGTGAAGGATATGAGACACTTAAAGACTCATACAGCTTATAAGGGCTGCCATCCATTTCCTGATCCTGCAATGTAAATGAAATTAAAAAAGTAACTCAATGATAAATCTATAATCAGAGTGCCACATCTAGAGTCTTTTAAAATGAAACGCATCATTCCCTAAGATGCAAACATATTTAGTTGTTAACAAAATCAAAATAATATTGTCACCTATTCGGAGAATGTATAATGGATACTCCACTTTATCTCAAGAAGCATCCATTATTATGTTAAGGAGTTTTAGTCTTCATGTTTAAATTGAAAAAAAGATATGATTATTTCTTATTTTGTCCACAATGAAGTCACAATCGTAGTAAGAATTACTTAGCCAGTCTCCATTGGATTATTAAGGGTTCTGTGTTTTCTTAACTGGCATGCCTCATTTTCATTTTTTCACATCTTCTGGTCCTCACTTTTCCATCCCATCTTGAAACTGTAGTTACCTTTAGTTATATTTTACATCAATTTGCTGCCTTCAATTTGCCATAAATTTTAAACCAGATGACAGCATACATCTGAGCCCACCATGTAGCTCCATCTTGAGTCATATCCCATTGATATCATAAATTTTTATATTAGAAGATAAGGAAGGAATGAACTACATGATTAATTACAAATAACTTCAAGTATTTTAAGCCTTCATGGCTATATGCCAACTTGGTACAAATTATTACGTCAGAAGATAACTAGGAGATGACAGAAGGTTGAATTTTACACATGATTTGATTGGTCCACAGTTCATAACTCAGGAATAAGCAAGTTGGCCCAATATCAACAGTCACAGTATTCAATAACCATTATTATTTTTACATTTTCTAGGAATACAAATCATCAAAATCAAGTTCCTCCCTGCATCAATAGTAGATTCCTGAATATGTTGCTTGCTGATTGTGCATCACCTTGACTCATAGAGGTTGCAAGTCATTAACTTATAAAAGTACATGTGATAAGACATGAAACAAAGGAATGTTTGCAATAAAACACTAAATGCCATTTTGGATCAAGCATGGAGCTATCAATGGAGAAACCTATGATAATCCGGATTAGTTGGTACCATATTCACATAAATGATTTATGTAAATCCAAAAAAGAACAAAAGTAAAATAAAAAAGGTTGTTTTGCTCAAGGATTGGTATTACAAGAATCAAGCACGATCAGTACACCTGATAAAAACAAGAATACAAAACCTTGTATTTGATACTTGCAAAACTAGAATGGAAAAACACAAACAAATAAGACAACTATCAGAATTGTGCAGAAAATACTATGAAAACCAAAACCAAGATGAATAACAAAAAGGCAAGTATTTCATTGCAGGCTACTATGACAATCCAATGACATAACAATGAACATTTCATGCAACAGGTATGTGAAGAACCTTCATATTACTTTCTGGCAGTTCAGATGATGATGAAGATATCCCACGAAAAAGTGAGAGAACCAATCTCACTTTTTCACTCCATGTAAGAGAACTCCAGGCCCTTTCAAGCTGAAAAGGAAAAAATCTAATGTAATTTATCAAAAACATATCAGGAAGTTATGTCTCATTTCATGATTGATCAGCTACATACAGTTATTTCAATTGGGCGATCTCCCAGAACAATTTGAACTCCAAGCTCCTCAGAAACTTTCCGAGCAGCACGGAACTACAGAAATGATATAAAGGGAAAATTTTAATTCTAGAAAATATGTTATTAACACTTTATCAGGAAGCGTCAACTTCTACTACCTCATCTCCAAAAGATCGATTTGCATCAGAAGATATCTTGGAAGAAAAAACAGCTAGCAGCAAACGCAAAGCAAGAGCACTTTGTCCACCTGTGGTTGCAAGCCATGTCACTACCACCTCTTCTCTTAACTGTACAGAAGCATTTTATGTTTTATGTGGAGCAAACTACAGTTTTGCATGCATAAAACACTGACCCAAATTTATGCTGCGGTTGATGGCTCCAAAGAACTTAGCCCCACTGAGGGAAAACATGTTTAATTTTAGAGAGGGAACATCCTCAGCAGAAGTGGAAGCATACATTATTCCGGCTCTGAAAGTTGTCTGCAAACACACAGTTAGCCAACAAAAAGAAGACTCAATTTCCATGCAGAAACAACGACTTATCTATTGCAATTAGACCATTCTATTGTCTTCTCATCATGATAATTCATTAAAGTAGATTGGTACAATAGCAAATTTGACATTTTTTTGGACGCTACATGTTCTTTTACCATTTATGCCCCTTACAAGTGATCTTTAAGACCGTGAATGCAACATTCTGGGATGTTCTAAGTCCAGATCCAGTAGCTGCATCCTGATATATGTCACTCCTTTGGTTACTAATGGTTATAAATGCAGTTATTTAAGAATAGTTTTGATACATAGCAGGAGCTACAGATTGCATATTTATTATTAAAAGATCTCATACATATCCATTCAAAAGTGAGAAGAATTAATCAAATAACCATTTTCATATTAATTTAGGCAATTTGGTCGCTTGCAACTAGAGATGCCCACAAGCAGAAGTTGCAAGTTTAGCTATTCAAACGTTTACACGTATAATTGCTATTTGTATATGCAACTAAAGTAGAGAAGGAAGCGCTGATGTGCAAACCAAGGTAGCGTAAGAGGAGGACAACGTGTGAGGAACCAACATGTGAGATGAGAAACAGTATCTAAACCTAGTTTTGACTTGCAATCCAATGTGCAACTATAGTCGTATGTAGGGATTTAGGTGTAGATAGTAAGCGTGATTGTATGAAATCATCATCCATATCACCTAGAACTAAGCGGTCACACACATCATTCGCACGCTGACGAGCACGATAGCAAATCATCACTCCCCAACAGAATGAAGAAAATGGGCGAAATAGAACCAAGAACTCGAACCAAAATTACACTTGCCTGCTCCTACAGAGCTCGACGACGACGTTGTCCGGCCTCACGGCCCTCGCGACGCGCTCAACGTCCGAGGCGGACTTCTCCGACAGGTGCGAGGTCCCGATCAGCCAGATGGTCTCTGGCTCCACGAACTCGGTCCTCCAGCTCGGAACGGGTCCGAAGCGGCCCTTCTCGACGAGGACCAGGGAGCCGTCCTCCACCAGGTCCATCAGCTCCGGGTGCGCTGCGGCCGCCGCGGCTCGGGAATCCTGCATAACCTCCGCCTTGTAGTCGAACCCGGAAGGGGGAGAGCGGATCGAGGCCTTAGGGTTTCGCGGAGACCACGATCTCAACGGAGGCGGAGGCGGAGATCGGAAGAAGGGAAAGGGCGAAGCGAGGTGGAAGGTGAAGGGAGAGGCAGTAATCGTGGCCTCCATCAGCGACCACTGAGGGAACTTGGGATCGTTCCCAAGAGAGAGCCCTGGGGATGGATAAGGTAGCTGTGTGCGTGTGTGTATATATATGTATATATATACATATATACATATATACATATTTATATATATACATATATACATATATACGTATTTATATATATATACATATATACATATATATATACATATATACATATATACATATATATATATATATATATATATATATATATATAATGTGATGGGCTATTTGTATCCTTAGAAAAGACAGTAAAAAACAAGTTTTATTACCCAAAAAAAAAAGATATGCTTCACCAAACTATTCATTTTTAACCATGATTAGTATTAATTTATCAAAATTAAATTATATATAATATTATATAATATTATATATCTAAAATTTAATTATTAATATTATTCGTTGTATAAAAAAAGTATTTTGGGGAATTATGATCACGGTGTTTATAACAGTCGTTATGTTTGTGCGTAATCCTATCGCATTAAATAGAACGTAACGGGAATGGTTACGACGACCGCTACCGAGTCATTGTATACCGCTGTCTTCGATTCCGTTTCCATATATAACGCTGAGAGCGAGTGACCGGAGGGCAAAGGTGGAAACAAAGCGAAGACTACGGTGGCTGCGAGGCGACGGGGAGGAGTCGCCATGGAGGCCTACAAGCTCTGGGTGAGGAGGAACAGCGAGTTCGTCCATTCCCTCGAATCGCTGGCCAACGTAATAGCCCTTTCAATTCTCTAGATCTCCATCTTCTGTCAAAGATTTTGTATTGTTGATCCCTTTCTCCCTCGAAGTTTTGCTAAATTGTGTGGGAAATCTGCTGCCCTAGGGTATCACTTGGCTTCTCCCGGAGCGCTTTTCCAACTCCGAAATCGGATCCGAAGCAGGTTCTACATCTATTCCTTATCGAACTTTTCCTTTTGGGGGGTGTTGTCTTTGTCGTGAGGGAGAGATTTTATGTCTTAAACAAGCTAATAGTTGATGACATCGTTCTTTTGAAGTTTGGATTTGTTAAAAGTTGAATATTGAAGCTAAAATTGGGCAAAATATTTGGTTGGCAACATGATGTTGGAGATATGGTGTTTGGTTTGCAGTGTACGCTTTATTGGGCATAATCAGTACCGTGAACCAGCACATAATTGATACAACTCCGACAAGGATGCGACCTCATGGATTCGGAAAGTCGACGTTTCCTTGGTCTCTGTGTGTGTCCGCACTTAAAGATGTGGAGACAGTCGTTGAGGTTGCAGCACAACAGTTTGCTGGTGAAGAGCGCAAGTGGAATTACCTTACAGTGACTGAAGCCGTAAAGTAAGATGTTGCTTCATAATCTCATTATTTTTTACTTCTGGTTCTTCGTTTCCCTTCTTTGAGCCTGACATGGTTTGGTGTAGTACAGGGCATTTGTTAGGTTGACCGCTTTCCGTGATAGCGGATACAAGATGCTTTTACAAGGTGGAGAGTTAGTGAACATGGATGAGAGGCTAGAGGTTTCTGGAGTCTACCATGCAAGGAATGGGGATTCTGGCGTGTCTGGTGGATATAATAGGCCTGAACACATCCATGGTTATCATGGCTCCATACCTAGGAGTTTGGAAGGAAGAGCCATATCAGCATTAAGCCGCTTTGGCGAGAATGCAAAAATGGCATCAAATCCAATGTGGTTAAACAAGCTTTGCCCGAGTTCAGAGGCCACCCCTGGTAATGTGTTTACCAACATTTATGATGGCCATGCAATTTTCTTAATTTTGATATGTAGCAGCATTTCTTTATAATACATGCTGGAGTTATGTTATGGTCTTCTTCTTGCAGCTCTTTTGTTTCAGAAGCCCACATTTTCTACTCTCTGGTTCCAGAAGGGGCTTTCTGGTAGGTTATTTTTGACAGGAGAGGTGCTCTCTGTTCTGAGACCTCTCGTATATGTCCTTTTCATTAGAAGATATGGAATTCGATCTTGGAAACCATGGTTGATTTCACTGGCCATGGACCTGGCTGGAATGAACTTGCTTTCACATTCTACAACTTGGCATCGTAGAAGCAATGATAAATTCTATCAACTTTCTACCTATGAAAAGGATGAGGCAAGCATAGCTTAGTGTTTTCTTACAACTGAACTCTTTTAAAACACTTTGTTAATTGCTTTAGTATTAAAGAATACAAGTTATTAGTCACCTTTATTTCTGATTCTAACTTCTCTGTCTCATTCGCTCTATCATTTGTTCCATTTAGTTAAGAAGGCGAAAGCTGGTGTGGGCACTTTACATCATGAGAGATCCATTCTTTAGCCAGTATACAAAGTAATGATACACCTAGTTTTGGGCTTATGACCTACTCCTTGTACTTTCAGTGCCTTTCTGATTATGTTCTTACATCTTTTATCTCCAGGCATCATCTTGAAAAGACTGACAGATACTTGAGTCGTATCCCTTTAGTAGGGTTCCTTACAGGTTCGACTTTCAATATTCATGTTCTCTAATAAAATCTTTGCCAAACTTTTTCTCCTCAACGTGATAGTAGTTTATGGATTTTGCTTCATTCTTTTTATGCAGCTAAACTTGTAGAGCTAATCGTTGGAGCGCAGACACGTTATACGTACACATCAGGTTCATGAGGAGGAAAACCCTGACAGTAATGTCCTTCCATATTAAAAATGATCCTGATCGATTGATTCCTTGAAATTCTAGTACATGGATCATTTTTCTCCAACATCTTAATCGAGGAAGTTTGTTACTTCGGTTAAGCAACGTATTGATCTATACTGCAATTTTCATGGTGTATCTGGTATATTAGTTGCTTCGGCCAATTCCCACCCCTATATGCGATTATTGGAAAAGTATCTGTATTTAGACCATATATTTTATAGTCAAACAATATGATCACTTATATGTTGATCAATTATGGACAAGTTATTACTTAGAAAACACATTGAGCAAAAAGATTATCTGATTGGGCCATGTTACTATATAGAAATTTATTAAATGAATATCAATAAAAAAATTCTGTTATGTTAATTTAGTCAACTGCATCATCTGTAACTCTAATGCTACAGAGACTTTTAATTTAACATTGTTACTTATGGTTTACTTAGCCCTCATCAACATTGCATAAAAGGGGCAATTTCCATTTTGTGGTAGCCAACCAGGTAACCATTGGAGCAGTATTTTCTTCTTTGTATGATGCATCCTGACCATTAAAGTTCATTATATTGGCAGTAATCATGTCTAAATTCAAAACTTGGAAAATTTGTCCTAGAATCCTTTTATGATATAGGGGATCCTATGGTTAGAGCATTAGTATAATTTAATAGTCTATGTAAGAAGTGACTTATGAGATAATTAAAAGCATCATCACATGGGCGCTGTAGTTCTTATAACAAAAAACTCATCAATCATAACCTGTGGCATGGTGCATTAGTATATGGAAAATTTTTGTCCATTTTAAAATTCTTACAAATAACAAATCCTCGCTTCTATGACTACTAAGTTAATGGTGATTCTTTCTTATATTTAATTATATTTGAATTCATCTATAAATTTGCACATTTGTATCCTTATAATAAATATTAATTCATAAACATGATAATTGTCTGCCTTTTACATTTGCATTACATCGATTTTTGGTACTTCTGACTCATTTCTTTGCATACATCTAGAGATGACTGAACTGAAACTAATTTAGTGGTGAATGATAGCATGCCCATCTCTTTAATAAGCGTACGAGTATTTCATTTTCTATGGTATTGGTTATGAAGACATTGAGTAGCTTACTTTAAGATTAATTATTGGTGAATGACAACATTCCTTAATAAGTGTGCAAGTATTCCATTTTCTAGGGTAATGGTTATATAGTCATCGAGTGACTTCCTTTAAAACTTATTTTGGGCTTCTATTCATTGGTTATTAACTTTTAACAATTTTTCACTCAGAAAAGAATAAAGAGAAGAGTGAGTGGTGGCATTTGATTTAGCAATTTCTAATCCTCTGTGATATTGTTATCCTGAACACACTTTATCAACTATAACATATAGGCAAGCACTCTTCTCGAGTGATTCACATTATTTCAGCCTTCATGTCTCAAGTTAGATCTTGAACTCATGTGACCGAAGTCTCAAAGATGATGGAGAAGTCAAAATTCCTGGGTCATGACATATCTGAGTGAGATAAAGACCCCAAAGGACATCTGTGAAAAGATGACTCCTTGCTTTCTCATTTGATCTCCTCTAGCTTCTGCTACCACCTCTTTAAACTAATTAGTTCACCATGCAACAGGGTGTAGCATTTTGCTGACGACACCCCAACTGGCTTGATTTTTCACTACTGCATGGAATTTCTTTGTTTTCACAGGTACACCTGCTCATAACACATATTTTCATGTATACAACCAGAGGTGAGGATGGATATTTTCCAGCTAAGGTTGTGCCTTTCTGGATTTTAATTTGATAAGGCAATTCGAAAATCTTTAGGTTCCTCTTTGTTTATAGTCCTAACTTTAGATTATTCATTCAGTTTAATTGAAGCCTCTTATAATCAGTTGTTTAAATAATATACGAGCTTTGGTTATATAATAGTTCTTAGGCGAATGTAAATAAGTTGTTTCCTGTTATGTAGTAAGACAAGATCGACAGAATATTGTCTTATTGATAACTCTTCTACTCAGTGTTGCATCTCCTCTGAGTTATTTGCCTTTTCATAATTCAACAGATTTACCTACAGCTAGGGTGTCATACCTGAACCAATGTTTCTTTGACTTGCCGTATATCATTTAGCCTTTTGGTCAGTGACAACTCAATGCAATTGAGAGACTTTTGGCACTTCAAGTCACATTCCAACAAGATTAGGCATCAACTGTTTGGTCTGCATCTACCCATTGCCTCTGAAATTTTGGAAGATACAGAATTCTGATCAATTTTTTCAGTGATTATGCTAGTGTTTTTCAAGTGTCTTTGAATTCAGAATCATAATACTGCTTGTATTTGGCCAAAGCCGTCCCTGTAACAAGTGAATGATGCTTGTGCAAAGGAACAGTCATATGACTCAGTGAAGATAAGCTTGGAAATGTGGTAAGTTCTGCAAGGATCAAACATTGATATGGCATTAGCTGCTATTCATATTTGCAGAAGGGGCACTTTATATATATATATATATATATATATATATATATATATATATATATATATATATATATATATATATATATATATATATATATATATATATATATATATATATATATATATATATATATATATATATATATATTCACATTTTACATGGGATGGCAAAGTTAAGAAGTAATGTTGCTTTATTTTGGGGTTTTCATATACTATAAATATGTATAAATTTTTATAAAGCATCTCTCCCATAAATCTATGTAAAAAATCTCTCCCAAATATTTGGTTGGTTAGAAACAATGCTAAAGTGTTTTATAGATTCGTTTTAACATATTAGTTTTCAGGATTATTAATGTCAAATATAGCTTCAATCAAATAGTCATTATATATATAGTATTAATAATCGACAGATAGAAATGGCTTGGTATACAAATGAGATTTTTTGTCTCATATCATACAAATGATAGCTTCAATTTGATGTGGCTTCTTGGTATACAAATGAATTCCATTGGGGATAGATATAATATTTTCCTTTTTTTTATCTACTTGAAGTATTTTCAAAAGAGAAGTATTTTGCAATACTATCACTATTTTTAATACTTGTCTATAATTATAACCTTTAATAAAAAATTTAAATATAATATATTTAAAATTTATGCACATAAAATATTCACGGGTCATCATTCATTTATATATTGGTATGTGTTTGCATGTATTCATTTTACTACTCAATCACTTAGGTGAATAACTAATATTTTTATCTATAAAATAAGATTTATAATTGGTAATCACTATAATTCTTTATAGCTTTATACAAGTGAGCATGTATTATATCATATATATAATATTTTAAAATTATTTATGTAAGATATTTATTAGTAGGCATCTCATCCTATGATTTTTTTAGCAAGCATAATCCTATAATATAATATATGCATAATAAGAAAGTAAAATTATATGTCAAAATAATTTAAAATGATTATATGTACAAGTAAAAATAATAACAAATCCATAGACTTCTATTTCTTGTATCATACTGTGTATATGTACTTTCACATTGCAGGCTAATGTAAAATATACATATACTCTCATATTATTATTTATATATATATATATATATATATATATATATATATATATATATATATATATATATCAACCTATAATCTATAAAGTTGAATCCCGAGGTATAACAAGGAAAGAATTGAGTTTTTCTTATCTTAATTTTTTTTAAAGTTGAGGTTTCTTTACCTCCATAGGAAAAGTTGAAAAAATAATCGAAAAAAAAGAGAAATTTGAGGTGCTTTAGATGTTATCTTGAGATATAGTGTTCAATCCTATTATAGCTTATTTTAAGTTTTTTTTTCTTTTATTAATATCATTATAAAGTTATAGCAATTTCAATTGAATCTAATTTGATTTAACAAAGATGTTATTTTGGTCTAAACTTATCTTTGAATTATGTATCTCAACATTTAGTATAACACTTCTCTTTGATTTATATTTATATTTAATTTTTATTACTTTATTTATATTTATGTAGTTTATGATCTTCCAAATATATAATATTAAAACTCAAATTTTTTATATTAATCATGGTTAAAATTATTAAGTCTTGAGATTTGCTTAAAACCGATTAAAATTCAATTGTCAACGATTAATGTGTTATGCTTAAAGTAAACATTAATGTTTATACATGCTCAATCAATATTTCATATAATACTAAAAATAATAATTTTAAAAACATATACTTCAATCTTCAAAGCCGAAAACATGAACATATCAGTTATCATATATATAAAGCATAGACATTACAAATCATATTACTAAGTGAGGATAACATGGTTAAACTCGAACTCAATGCCTATAATTTTAATATTTCAGCATAGCTAATTTTAACTTACTTTTAATATAGTTAAAAATTTTGTAAATAATAATAAATAGAATATTCTATTAGAAGTTGAAAACACTAATTGAGATTTGCCTCTTCCATCAAGAATTATTATTTGTTTTGTTGCTACACACACACACACACACACATATATATATATATATATATATATATATATATATATATATATATATATATATATATATATATATATATATATATATGGTTATGATTATATTTGGATATATAAATAATATCTCTATAATCGTTCGAGTTTATATACTATAATAATTAAAAAAGAAAAATAAGAAGAGAACGAGAAAACCATCTCATAGAAAATGCTTATATTCCTCTTTCTTATTCCCGTCATCTGTCTTCCTCGCTCGTCATCGACGGACAACTTTGATCGTGCCTCTCCCGTGTCCTCGATCACCATTCTCCCCGATCGATAAGCCATCATCCCCCGAGATCTCCTCCTCTTCCCTCACACCTTCCATCTCCCTCTTCCAATTGACTCCAATATTGTGCAGCGGATGAGCCTTCTCAAAGATATTGTCAATTCCTTCTCCGAATTTTTCGCCCGCGGCCCCGCCGCCTCCGATCGATCCCCTCCGCCGGCCCCCGACCGCATGGAACCCTCGCCCTCCACTGCGCCGGCGGTCGTCGGCGAGCGGGTCGCCCTCAAGCTCAAGGGCTACTTCGATCTGGCCAAAGAAGAGATCGACAAGGCCGTCCGGGCCGAGGAGTGGGGCCTCACCGAGGATGCGGTCGCCCACTATAGGAACGCGCAGCGCGTGATGCTCGAGGCCAAGGCTGCTCGAGTCCCCGATGCCCTCGCGTCGAGGTCGACAATTCTGTGGACGTTTGTCTCTCTGTTTGTTGTGATTCGAGAGCGAGAGGAGTCGAGCGGTTTTCTGGTCCTCAGGGAATGATCCTCTTTTGCAGGGACAAAGGTCAGGTGAAGACCTATCAGCAAAAGATATCCACATGGCAGGAGCAGGTTGCGGAAAGGCTACGAGTGCTAACCCAGAGGACAGGTAAAATCCTTCTAAGGAAACAAGTTATTATGATGAGTCGTATCTTGCTCAAGATAATTAATCATCTTCCTTCTTCTTCTCTCTTATGATAAAGCAGGACTACCAACTATGAAGGTATGCATCTGTCGACTGCACTTTTAAGTAATCTTTAGTCTCCAGACTGATTACTTTCATGCAATTATTAACATTGCTTGTTTGGGGGTTTTGGATTGTTATTTTGGTTTATCAAAGAGATGGATGTTTGATTTCATGTTTTCTGTAATTTAATTGGAGGTTTGGAGAGTTGTCTTCCATCAAGTGTAGGTGCTTCTTTTGCTTCATATACTACTATGGAGAACAGATTTACATTCATCATATTTCTAATTTTTCTGGGAATATCTAATTGGTTAAGTTTGCTAATACAATCTGATCTTATTTGCTAATTGTTGCCTTTTTTTTGTATTTAGAAAGCCTTTTAGTAAAGGGGCCACATATCTCATTAACTTCATCTGTTACATCATACCTGTTTTGTTGTGGTGCACTAGCTGCTAAACATGATGTTCAGATGGTTTGACATTTCATAACAAAGGGATTAGGCAGAGTTGTTGAATTATGCAAATAGTAACTGGAAATTCCACAGTATCTTAGGAGCATATTGTAACGTAGATAGTGTAGATTGTGAAATGAATAAAATCTGCACTGATAATTAAAACAGCAAATATCTGTACCTTTCCTGCTTCAAGATAATCTAGAATGCTGTTCAGTCATTAACTTTAATTTGCATGATCTAGAGGCCTGTTTAGATGGATGTTAATGTTAACTAGTGATCTAAATTGATTCAGACTAAGGTTTTAAATGTTGACATCACTGGTATTGACTGGTACAACCAAATACTAATATCGAAGCATATGGCTAAATATCAGTTCAATACCATTATTTTTATGTTTTTTGTTATTTTATTCAATGATATCAAGGCCAGTGCAGATTGGTATACTGTTCAATGTACTGGTATAGTACTAGTCCAATAGGTTATTGTAACTGGTATAGGACTGACATTTAAATCCTTGGTTTAGATAATAATAAAATTGTTGTGTAACTATATTCGTACGGAGATGTCAAATGTGGATTTAGATAGATAAACTAAATTAAATATACACAATCAATATCTTCTCCCTAATTACTTTAATTACATAGACCAACTAACTGAACAACATATATGACCAAATGTTAATTTTTAAGTGGCATATATATTTTTTGACAATTTTGCAAAATTTATACCAGTTTTTGGCTACTTACATCAACTGTCCTTCCTCTGAGCTTGGCATTGGCTGAGAGAATATGACACTATGTAACATGTGGATGGAACTCCACTGATTTTAGTAATAGACTAAAATGCAATTAAGTTATCCTATTTTCCAATTGATTTCTGCTTGTCTACAAACACATAAGTTGGAAAAATGTAGGTATACATGTTTTTGTACTTGTCTATATGCATATGCATGCCGTGAAAGTAACCTATGATTTTTGCATTTTCATGTGTACAGTGTCTATTTTCTGTTGTGTTATTTGGACATATTTTTTTCTTATCCCTTTTCTCTAATCCATGTGCTTTATTCAACTTTATAGACCTCCCCAAGTTATGCTACAAGTAGACCCATCTCAACTACAGTTCCCACTGCACAGAAAGTTACCAAAAATTTGCCAAGTTTCAATAGTAGTCATCAGATGATTGGTAATAAAAAAAATAGCATCAGCAACTCAAGGCCTGGTCAAGAATCTATCAAAAATTATGATGATCGGCTAGTTGAAATGATAAACACAGCAATAGTGGACAGAAGCCCTGCTGTTAAGTGGGATGATGTTGGTAAGAAATTGTGAGATCATAATTTTATTGTACTTTTTACATAGTATGTGAAATACTTTTATATGATATGCAGCTGGTCTTGATAAGGCCAAGCAAACTCTCATGGAAATGGTAATTCTACCAACTAAAAGAAGAGACTTATTCACCGGCCTTCGAAAGCCAGCTAGAGGTGCATCTTTAGCAGAGGATATTAGTGCAAGCTTTGGTATACAGAGGAGCCCTAACTTTTGACAGTAAAATTTGAAATTTCTTAGGTTTGCTTCTCTTTGGTCCTCCTGGTAATGGGAAAACAATGCTTGCCAAAGCTGTTGCATCAGAATCAGAGGCAACGTTTTTCAATGTTTCTGCTTCATCTTTAACTTCAAAATGGGTACTTGTCGTTAATATATTTGCATAAAAAGGTTCTCTGGATCTTTGTCTGGAAACTTTGACAGCAATAAATTGTTGTTGTTCTGTATTATTGGTGAACTAGGTGGGAGAAGCTGAGAAGCTTGTGCGGACTCTTTTCGAGGTTGCTGTTGCTAGGCAGCCATCTGTAATCTTCATGGATGAGGTATTCTACTCCAGTTCTATGCTTTATTTATTTTACACTAATTATGATGTTCCTTTCAGATATCTTTAAAATCTTAAATTTTTTTATTTGACCAATTTTATGTTAAATATCGTGTTCTATGCATTGATAGTCGATCGTCAGATTGCTGATTATTGTTTGGTCATCTTAAAAGAAGATTAATGTTGAAAATCTGGAAAGAGGTACTTTGTTAAATTAGGGAATCCTTAAATGCATGATGATGATCAATGGAAGGAAGTGTTTAGCACACAGACCTTGTCACTTTAACTTTCATTTGCATCAGTGGGATTATGTGCACAAAAAGAAATGAGGATTATTTGGACAAAAAGAAATAAAAATGGAGGGTAGAGAAGATAATCATGATCATGGTTAATTACTGAAATGAAAGATGTGAACTTCTTATTATATTAGGTTTGTTACTAGTAATCATACTGCCTGACAGAAGAAACAGTAAACTATCCTAAATGCCAACTATTTATCTTAAATTACTCATTAAGTAGACGGTAATTCTTGATGACTTATGATTAACAATATTCGTTTGTTGGTTTTAATTATAAAATCGTTGTCCATGTATTATGTTCAATTTCCTCTCAGAGCTCATCCTTTGGGTTTCTAAGGTTTATGGTCAAGTTGAACAATATCATCAGCAAACTGCATGAGTCCTGAAACCTTAATCCCTGATCATGGACTGAAAAAGAAAAGAAATCCTTGCTTTCCTAGTAGCTTTAACATTTTATTTATGAAAGAAGTTTTGGATCTAGCTATGGTTTTCCACTTCTGATGGTAGTCAGAATTAGCAACAGGAATCCTTGAAGCATAAAATATTTAATAAATCTGATATTCGTTTATATGCTAAAATAAGAGGAGGCAGAATTTAAAGTAAGTTCCAGACCTTGTACCGCATCTTAGAGTTTTTGGATGATGAGGGATTGAATAAAACTGAACCACCGTCTTAAAGAATATATATATTTTTTGCTTTATCTGATTTGTATAATTGTGGATCCTACATATTTTTTTGTTATTTCATCATCATAGGATATTAAGAGAGTATTATATATAGAATTGCTTCTGAAATTGGATCAGTGACTTTTCAAGCATGGTTTTTTTCTTTTATCTTGATCAATTTTCACTAGCTCCATACTATCAATTCTTTCATAAAAGAACCACTGTGTACTTCTGTAGGAGCTAATCTTATCATCTGCCTAGAGGCAATGACTCATGTTGTTATGTTTGAAAATCTGATTCAAGTTGTTTCGTTTGAGGTCTAGCTGGTTCCTCTGTTCAATCTTATGTAAAAGGTGAAAAATCATTTTATTAATACTGGATTTTGTTTTTATTTTTCATATTATTTCAAGTAAATTACATTGCATTCTGCAGATAGATAGTGTATTGTCTGCTAGGGTAGCTAATGAGAACGATGCTAGTAGAAGGCTAAAGTCAGAGTTCCTCGTCCAATTTGATGGAGTGACTTCTAAGCAGAATGACTTTGTAATCGTCATTGGTGAGAGAATACCTCTCCTTTTAGTTTGACATGTACAAGTTTTTATCTTCCCTCTCCTTTGGCTTTATCTACTTTCTCTCTTCATGCACATAAATGCATATTCAAGGGGCAAGTATTCGTGCAGGTGCAACTAATAAGCCACAGGAGTTAGATGATGCTGTTCTGCGCAGACTGGTGAGTTCAATGTTGGCATGCCTAGAGAAGGTTCAGCACATAAGGGATTATATCCACCTAAGTACTCACTTGCTTTCTCTGCTTTTGTTTTATGATTTGGTTACACTCAAAACCAAATGTGTAATCACATGGATGGTAATTTACATGATATATTAAAATTTAGTATTAGGATTTATAAGAAAAAGAACAGTCAGCCTATTTGAGAGATTTTGTTCAAGGAAAATTCTAGAAATAACTAATATATGAAAAAGGAAAAGTTAATACATGAAGCTAATGATTTTTCTTAATTTTTCCTAGAAAAAAGGGAGAAATCTAAGAAAATAAACCCTGTATCTTTTTATCTTATGTTGATTACTCTTTTATTCTGAACTTCTTTGGAACTGAACTTGTTGTAGCGAAGTTAGCAAAGTATGATGCAATAAATTGTTTGAATTTTTGAAATATTTATTTATTCAATGCAGATATATACACAATAGTTTGCATATATACCACATGGCTTGGACACAACAACTGTCTTATATTGCCAAAACAAAAACAAGTGACAAAGGGTTGATCTTTGAATACGAAAAAGAATGTACACGTTGCAAATGTTTGATATGCATGTTTGCTGCTTTTCTTTTACCTTTTTTTTTTTTGTTGGGTACTTTTTCATTATCTTAATGAAAAGATTTGGTTTGGATAGGTTTGTTTATCATCTGCTTAAAAAAAATAGTCAAGTGAGTCTCCTCCCCATTATTTTCAGTTGCTAATACTTCTTTTGATGGTTCCAATCATGTGGGCAGATGGGTTCCACCCACCCAGTTAAAAGAAATTACCAGCACAGCAGCACTGTAAAATAATGGAGGATCCTGGTCTGATATAGTCATACAAGTGTAACATCTATGATGCTTGGTTAGGAGAAAGATAGGTTTTAGATTTTTTGCATATCTTAATGCAGCTGAATCAAGGAAATAGACAAGGCATGCAGCTGGTTGAAGAATCATGTATTAAGGTGGATTATAAGAATCATACTTGAGAAGTCAGTTAACAAGAGGAACCCTGGATGTTTGCTCTTATGTATGTATGTTTTTGGACATACTGGATGCCTAAATTAATAATGGATTCTCAAATTATATAGTCATGTGGTGGGACAGCAATGTCTTTGAGAGTGGAAATGGCAATAAGAGAGAGCACAGGAAGTGAGGTTTTTCACTTTGCTGAAGCCACTGAACAGCAGAGTGAGAAAATTTTATGATGCTTACTAACTTGGGAATACAATTCAATTTTTCTTACAAAATTTTCAAGTTTTGATGTAAGCACCTTCTGTTATGTGAAAAGATAACATATATATTTTGGCTATTCTTTCCTTTCTTTCCATATTAGTCTACAATAGATTTCCAATAATTAGCGTGAGATGGCTTTCATTATGTAATGACGTGAGCAATCATCATTTGTTCCTAGACCACAATATTGTTTGTCTAGGTAGAATTGATGCCTCTGATGAACCATAACATCCTATAGAAACCCAGTCATCTTGTTTTGCATCAAGCTCCTTAGGAATTTCAAATGTTGAGGGGGATATAGAACAATTTATCAGTACTACATAGTATTGGGGAATCCCTCTGGCCCATATATCACAGATCTCGTGATAAAGATGAGACATGTAGTTTTTGGCATGTTTATCTTTAAAAAATGTCATGTTGGTGCTCTTTAATGACTTGTAGGAAGGTAGACCAGGTCATAGAGATAATCAGAAAATTATTGACACTAACGGATTTAGATTGGGATTTTTGGTGTTGGATTGGGCAATGGTGATAATATATTTTCTCGTTTGATAATTGGCTATGGGATGTCTTTAGAAAACAGATTGGGCACAAACAGTGTCTCTGATTCAGATATTTGTTTGAAAGCAAATCTCTGTTGTAATAGCAAATATTAGATGGTATCTACTGCCCGCAGTTAATTTCAAACAGGAGGAAATATGGAGGTGAGGAAATATATCTTTAATGAACTAAAAAATGTATTTGTTTGGTTGCCAAGGCGAGATTTATTTCCGGTCTTGGGTTTATATTAAAGGGACAGGCTGTGAAGTGGATTGGTGCAGTATTCTGTGGTCAACTGAAAACACACCAGACATTCATGAAAATTGATTTCTAATTAGTTTATACTTTGTATTATAGTGTAGATGCATTTAGGAATATATGGGATCTGACCTTGCTTATAGTACAGAGATATTTGTTAAAAGCAGGGATAATTAATGAGTTTGAAGGTGTGGTGTCAATTCATTGAGTTAAATCTGTGTATGGTAGCATCTTTTTCTTGTCTCTTTAATGTCCCACTGTTTGCTAACAAATATATTAGGTATTGAGGTTTTTACCTTTTTATTTTCATGCATTGAAATCTTGGATCAGGTAAAGAGAATATATATCCCACTACCAGACGAAAATGTGAGGAAGCTCCTCCTTAGAAATCAGCTGAAAGGTCGAGCATATTCATTACCTAGTAAGTATGAAATCATCACTTTGACTGCAAACTTCTCCAATAACACTGCTACAGGAAGTAAAGTAGAATTTCCTAAACAGCAGATGTACTGAGCTTCATGTTATCTTTCTTATTTGATGATTAATAGCAATATGTTGTACAGGTGGTGATCTGGAAAGACTCGCTAATATTACTGATGGTATTATCTTTTCTGATTCCATATATATTCAGATGATATGTTTTTCTTAACTAAGTATTATATGTTTAGGATATTCTGGAAGTGATTTGCAAGCCCTGTGTGAAGAAGCTGCGATGATGCCAATCAGAGAATTGGGTCCACAGCATATTCTTACTATAAAAGCAAGTCAGGTGAACATCAAAGCTTGTACCATGTTCTGATTTCTGCTTAGAAGTTGCAAATCATAACTTTTAAGGAGTCACATCAATCTTTCTTTGCGGATTCATCTATGCCTGAATCCATTTTTTTTAAGATGGATCTCTATTTCCACTTCTAAGCCATGGTCACTCTGTAGATCTACTGAACTGAAACTGTTAGAACTTGAGCATCATTTGCCTTGATGCCAAGCTCATGTTAAAGCTTTCATGATGGTGTGGTGGATGTATATCATTTTTTGTCATGATGATCCCGGAAGGGTTTCTATGAAATTTTGGTCTCCACAAACCTAATAAATGATATATTGTTTCACTTTCATTGCTCACATATGCCTTGAGAAAGAAAATAATTAGACTTTCTAATTCTGATGTAGCCCCTTACAGTAACTCGTTGATAGAAAATTGAAGACATCTTTGTACTTCAGGTGAGACCACTAAGATACGAAGATTTTCAGAAAGCAATGGTGGTTATCAGACCAAGCTTACGGAAGAGCAAGTGGGAGGAGCTCGAGCGGTGGAATGAAGAATTCGGTTCAAGTTGAGTTACACAGCCAGATTGGGCAGAAATTGTATCCAACTGAACGGTAAACTTTCCTGTCATATAGATACACCAGAAAGAGTAAAATTGTATGCCTTAGTTAACTAGAATTTATACTGTCACAAAGTTTCGTATGGTCCCAACTTTTTAAAGTCAAACTTGTATATGTACAGTTTATTCCATGGTTGCTTGCATCCATGTGACTGCACAAAGTTGTAAATATGTTTTTTTTCATTGAACATTGAGCATGTTTTTTTATGTGCAAATCTATTGATGTGAAAAAGGATCAGTTCATGATGATTTTCCTGCTTGTGTTATCAAATTTCAGATGTTGTTTGCTTGTTTAGGATAATATGTTGGCCAGCCAATGCTTGCTAAGCTGTGCTTGCTTGATCACTATGATTCCTGAACTTTATATTATCTTATCACTCAAGTACTATTGCAACTTTCTTCCATTAGTCTTAATATAAAAGGCACATGTTTTGTTTACATGACATAAATATGAATGAGAAAAAATTGTATCACTTGAACATTAGTTGAAAAATTAAAATCCAGAGCATACTGAAGATTTTTACCACTGACACTTGTGCCAAGTTGATATTGTGTGCCCAAGTCAATTTTTAGTGAAGAATTTGGTATATGGAAGTTGGTATTTGGCTAGTGGATTAAAATTTAAGAAGTCACTGAAAAATATTTTAGGGGCTCAATTAAATTTTGACTAAAAATCAGATTTAGTGGTGTAATTTACCTTTTTTGTTTATGGTGGTGTTATGGGCAGACCTCCTGTTGAGACTCATGTCCTAGTCATAAAATGGTCCAATTTCAAGATTGGTCTTCAATCACCGGTCCAGTAAAGGTTTTGAATCCCCCAATATGAGATGGGGCATACATTATTTTGTGGCTGGAGAATATAACCCATTTGTCAATGGTTCCTGGACAAAACCAATCCTAATGTGAGATCACAAAGAGAAAGCAACCATGTGAGTGTTAGTCATTTGGGCAATACTTGATTCATATTTTCACCATCCATGGTAATTTGCATCCTTTGGGTCATGTTAGGCGTTACAGAGGCATTTCACTAATGAAACCGGAGACACTACTCGAAGATAAATTATTACTCCTACGCGACTCAAAGACGGTAGAAAGAAAACAGCAATCATAATAGACGCACCAATGCGACACACTCCGACGACTTCGACGAGGTGCCCATAACCGATCCCTTCACAAGCCCAGGCAGCGCATCATCGACTCCCGCACCTCCTCCTCCACCTCGGCGCCGCGGACGAGGTACGGCATGGAGTCGAAGGCGCGGGCGATGGCGCACAGCACGGCATCCCCGGCCGCGCACTCCCCCGCGCGGTGCCCGAGCGCCGCGATCATCGCCTCGGGCTCATGCCGCATCGCTCGAAGGGTGTCCGCGCACGACCGGCCGGGCACCGCCAGCGTCACCGCGAAGCAGTGCGGCCCGTCGCTCTGGGCCACCCGCACAACGCTCGGCCCCCCGAAGAGGTTGTGCAGCCCGCCGAGCGCCTCCTGGTACGCCCCTCCAAGAAACATCCCCAGGTAGTATTCTCCCCCCTTGATCTCGTGCAGCGGGAGGCTCGACTGCCCACCGATGAACCGATCCACCTTCCCATCGCTGTCGCACGTCAGATCGGATAGAATGCCCTTGACTCCCGGCTGCTGGTCGAGGTGGTGAATCGGGACGACCGGGAACAGCTGTCCGATCGCCCAGAAATCGGGCATCGAGGCGAAGAGCGAGAGGTTGATATGGTATGTCCTCACTGGATCAGCCACTCCCAGCTCCTCTGCCACGAGGTCGCAGAGACCGTCGACGGCCGCCAGGTGTTCGAGGCCGAGAACTCCGTCCTTGAAATGGTCGATGCATCTCTGCCTCAACTGGTTAGCATACACAGCGCAGGTCTCGTACTCGCCGCAGTAGGCAGCCGCCATCAAGTTGTTGTAATCGGAACGAGCATCGTCCGCCAGCTCGTCGAGAAATAATGCAGAGTTTGGGCCGACGGACGACAACGGCGCAGCTCTGGTGGCGTTGGATGAGACCGCTTCGAAGATGAGCACCGACTGGTGCGACACGAGCGCTCGACCGCTCTCGCTGCAAATGATCGGATGACGTACACGCTTTCGGTCGCAAGCGAACATCACCGCCCGGACCACAGCGCCGGCGTATTCGTCGAGCCCGTAACCCACCGACATGTCCGAGGCATCAGAGTGAGAGCCGTCGTAATCGATTCCGAGGCCGCCGCCTATGTCGATGACGCGCATTGCGGCCCCGAGTCTCGCGAGCTCGCAGTAGATTTGAGCGGCCTCGCCGACCCCATCCGATAGCAGCGACGTCGTCGGGATCTGAGAGCCGATGTGGAAATGCAGGAGCTGAAGGCAATCGAGCATATCCAGGCGTTGAAGCTTCCGGGCGACTGAAAGGATCTGCGCGGTGGTCAACCCAAACTTGCCCTTCTCTCCGGAGGTGGATCCAAAATGGCCGGAGTGCTTGGTGCGGAGCTTGGCCCGGAGACCGATCACCGGCCGGACACCGAGTCTTTGACCGGTATCCACCACCGTGTCCAGCTCCTCCTCCTGCTCCAGTACGATCACCGTGTTGAGATCCATGCTCCGAGCGAAGAGGGCAAGGGCGATGTACTCCTCGTCCTTGTAGCCGTTGCAAATGAGGAACGCATCCGGGCTCCCTCTCGTGAGGCAGCTCATGGCCAGGAGGAGCTCCGCCTTCGACCCGGCCTCGAGGCCGAACCGGAACGGTGCTCCAAACTCCACGACGTCCTCCACGATGTACCGGTCCTGGTTGCACTTCACCGGGTAGACCCCCTGGTAGCGAGAGCCATATACGTTGGAGCGGATGGCGAAGTCGAACGCTTGCTGCAGTGACTCGAGCCGGTGTTTGAGGACGTCGGGGAGGCGGACGAGGAGCGGGAGGCGGAGGCCTAGCCCGCCGGCGGACTTGGGGTCGGTGGCTTTCTTCACCACCTTCATGAGGTCGATCTCTTGATGGGCGAGGGTGGCTGCGCCGTGCGGCCGGACGGCGATGTCGCCGTCGGAATTGACGCAGAAGTAAGGCGCGCCCCAGCCTTCGATCCGGTAGAGGGAGACGGAGAGGTCGGTGGACCAGTTGGAGGGGCGGTCGGCGGTGACACCACCCGCCGTAGTCGGAGTGTCGCCGGGGAACGTCCCCGGCGCGGGAAGAGCGCCATCCCAAGCGAAGACGTAGCCAGGGGGCGGCGCTGCAGCATCTACGCACGCGAGGGCCGGCATCTCTTCCCGATCGCAGAACAATAGTCTACTTCTTCAGATCTCTGTCAAGATGGGGGCTTTGCAAGCCGCCGAGGCCGGAGCCCCGGCCACCCCCCCCCAGACGAAGCAGTAAAAGTCTGATACAGAGAAGAAGAGCCCTAGCACGCCCTCAGACGACCCCGGAATCCCCCACGCCGGCCCTCAGAAGACGGCGTGACAAACAGATCGTTCGATGATCGAATACCAACAGGAACCCCAGAGCTGCCCGGGAAACCGCAGCAAAAGCCACCGCCGATCCTGCCGCAGCCGCAGAGGGCCAAGAGGGGATTAAGAGGACGGAGTACCCTAACGATAGACCCAACGGAGAAGGGGCAGCGTTAGTATTCAAATAGGAAGAGACGAGGAACGACAACCCGGCGACGATGGTGGGCGAGGCGACGGGGTTTATATAGTGGGCGGCTTGATCTTTATTCGGCGGAAACAGAACGGTGACGATCAATTGATTTATCAGGTTATATATGGGTTTTACTTGTATCCGTGTCCGACCCCATCGAATCGCCGCGTGGCCCCGCAAGGAGGGCGCCACGATGAGCCACGCATCAGCGAGTCGTGTGGATATAGCGGATTGTCTCGTGGGAATATCGCGTGAGATTAGTCGGGTGCTGTTGGAGATAAGCACGTCACTGCGTGCCAACGTCTTTCTGCCCAAACCTATCGCGTCGTTTGCCGATTCTGTTTTAACACGACTCCGGCGGAACAACGTCACTATTTACGTCGTTTTCCGCACTCGTCTTCGAGTCACCCTCCGGACTTTGCGCCGGGTTTGACTTAGTTGAAAAATCTGGGCCCCGCGGGAGTCCGAAAATGTGGGCCATGATGACCCCATCCGTCAACAAAAGCGGTCCCCGCAACAACTCGAAGGTACGTGTCCGCAACGTAGGGGCAAGTAATTTACTGTTCCCTGTTTAAATCTAAATATATTATATGTATACCATTTCAAATCCTGCTGGTTTTTCAGAGAATTCCAAGTTAAATTAAACACTTGAGAAAAAGACTTGGAGTTTGTTCCAAGTGGCATTTGATTATTAAAATGGCATTCCCATCACATCTAGTAGTACTAATTAAATTATCTTTTGATGCGGTTTTACTCAAATCAAGATGCCAGTACACAAATAATTCTATTTTCTTTACATCTTCTTTCTTCTGCATGTGAATAGAATGGCCCAGTAGTGACTGGACAATTGTCCTACACCCAGATGCAAATTCCAAAACCCTAACACTAGATTCATACTTGAGCACATTGCTTAGACCTAGGGATGAGTAGGACATGTCCCATGATGTTAGGCATCATTTGAGGCAGCTGGTGATCGCTCATACAATAATTTGGATCTCCATGCACATGTCATCTCCATGAAGATTACAGAAGACTTTTCCTTGATTTATGGGGTCCATATGATTCATTTACCATCTCAATTCGATGACCCAAAGTTGTACCAATCAAATTATCGTCTTCTTCAAAATAAGTATATAGGCCGATTCACCGATCGCTTCCATCCGGTCGAATTGAATTCGATCAACTCGGACCGGGGAAACCGTCCGGACGAGTAATCTTAAGAATAAAGCGTATACATACACATCACACACGTCGACGTATCAACTCTTAGTATATAGGCTGCCGTATACCATAAAACTAAGTTATCTCAACAGCGCATTCACATGAGACAATAGAAAAATACGCACGAGATACATGAGAGCGTAGACCGTTGTATATATTTCGTCCCTTTGATCACGTGATTGTCTTGTGACTGATTTGATGCGCGAGCACGTCGATGGATATTCCCTTCCGTTTACCGTCCTCGTTTTTCGCGCCGTAGTTACATATATAAAACCAATCACGAGGCAGGTAAATTTGTGGGTAGGTAATTGTGTAGGGATGTTATCGTTTGTTGGTGATGACTTGTGGCTGATGAGAGCCGTTGGATCTTATGGTTGGTGAGTTTTTGACCGTTCGATGGCATGGCTACGCCATCCCCTACAGATGGCGTTGGAGCATTGGACAGGCGGGTTCTGCCATCCCGCCACGTGCCCTTCTGTAACCCATTAAATCACCCGCTGCTCCGCGCAGCGACGAACACTACGGCAGACACTCCAAACCGGAATGGACGAGCTCATCATTTCCCCCTCCTGCTCCTCCTCCTTGAATGCGCCGGCGGCCGCCGACCTCCAGTACCGGCTGCAGAGCTTCCTCCTCGCGCGACCTGAGTGGTGGGCCTATGCCATCTTC